>NC_060126.1:468419177-468740010 GCF_021461395.2 Schistocerca americana
GAGGGGAAAAAAAAGAAAGCTACGCTCCAGGGCCGGATGGAGTCCCTATCAGAATCTGTACTGAATTTAGGGCGGAGTTAACTCCTCTTTTAACTGTAATCTTCTGTGGAACCCTCCAACAAAAAATCATGCCAGGTAGTTGGAAGAAAGTGCAGGTCACACCAATCTGTAAGAGAGGTAGCAGATGTGATCCACGAAACTATCATCCAGTATCCTCGCTTGACAGCTATTTGTTGCAAAATCTTATAACGTATTCTGAGCTCAAATGTAATGACGTATCTTGAACAGAATGACCTTTTCAATCCCAACCAGCATGGATTCCGGAAACACAGAAGCAACTCGTCCATTTTTCACATGACATACTGAAAGCCATAGCAGTCAGGTAGATGCAGTATTTCTTCAGTCCCGACAAGTATTTGACTCAGTACGACATCTACGCTTGTTATCGAAAGTGCCATAGTATGAGGCATCAAGCAAAATTTCTGGACTGAGGATTTTTTGGTAGGAGGGACTCAGCGAGTTATCTTGGACGGAGAGTCATCGACAGATGTCGAGGGAACTTTGGGTGTGCCCCAGGGACGTGTGTTCATCGGGGAACTAACAAGTACATAAACTTCTACAACTGTGATGGATGTTAGTTTTGTATCTGTCTTGATTATGGTAATGTGCTCACTATGTTGTTCATTGTAGGCTTACCAGCATTCTCGGCTATTAAGAGACTTATGCCTGCATTACCTCCACTTGGTTATGTCTTTGCAACCCTGTACTATCCCGACCAGAAGTCCTACTCTTCCGCTACCGCAGCTCACTAATTCCCACTACATCTAGCCTTAACAAAACCATTTATCATTTTTAGATTTTTCTCCGCTTGAATAGTACCCGCTCGAAGATCCGAATCGGGGACAACTTAAGCAAGTCACACAGCAGAGTTCCATGTCCTCGGGGAAAAAACTGCTGTAGTTTCCCCATGCTTTCAGCTGTTCGTTTATGTTACAAGGCCACATCAGCCAATCATCCAATACGTTGCTCCTGCAACATCTGAAAAGGCTGTTGCCCCCTCTTCGCCAACTACAGATTTGTCTGGCATCTGTAAAGATACCCCTCTGTTTTGGTTACGTCTAAGGTTCAGCTATTTCTATCGTTGAAGCAACCGTTAAGGCACGGAAGGCAACCCGAAATATCAAGGGCCATGCATGGTTCTTTGCTCAAATGGTCACTTTAACACGACTCTTTTTCGTGTTTATAACTTAATAAGGAAATATTATTTAATTTGTTATTCGGTCGTTTTCACTCCGTGTATTAAGTTGCACGATGATTTTACGAGCAAATACAAGTTGTAATACTACAATCGTAATTAACGTTGCTGGATCTGTAAATAGGAAATGAAAGCACATTCATTCTGCAAATGTATGAAAACTAAAATAACAAAACAGTCCATAGTTTTACGTACAAAACCATGTTATTTACTCACCGATGAACTACCACCAGTTTGTTATTCGTCACTTACCTGAAACGAAAAAAAAACATAAAAAAATTTGAGAGATAACACGTGCTCACTCTACAATTTTTACTTATCACTAAAGAAAATGTGTTTACATCTATATGACTACTCTGTAATTCATACTTAAATGTTTGTGAGGAGGTTCACAGAGCCACTGTCGGACCATTTCTCTACCGTTCCACCATCGAACAGTACGTGGGAATAATGAACATCTAAATCTTTCCGTACGAGCTCAGATTTCTCTTATTTTATTACGATTATCATGTCTCAGCACACAGGAGGGGGTCAACAAAATATTTTGACATTCGGAAAAGAAACTTGATCAGAATTTCTTGAGAACATCTCGCCGCAACGATAGGCGCTTTTATTTCAATAAGCCCCATCCGAACTCACTTATTATATCTGTAAATTCTGTCTCCTATTTCACGATAATACAGAACGATCTACGCTTTCTTGAACTTTTTTATGTCCTACGTCAATACTATTTGGTTCGTATCCCATAATACGCAGCAATACCCTGGAGACGACGGACAAGTGTAGTGTAGGCAGTCTCTTTAGCAGACCAGTTGCATCTTCTAAGTGTTCTGCCAATAAAACGCTGTGTTTAGTTCGCCTACGCACAACATTTTCTAAGTGATGTTCTAATTTAAGTTGTTGTAAATGTAATTCCAAGGTATTTAGTTAAATCGAGACACTTTAAATTTGTGTGATTTGCCGTGTAACGGAAATTTAATGATTCATACAGCAATTCACGTGGAGGACCTCCCACTTTTTACTATTTATAGTAAATTGCAACTTTTCGCGCCATGCATGTATCTTCTCTAAATGATTTTGCAATTACTTTTACTAGACGGTAAATGCAAGCAATCTAAGACCGGTGCTCATATTATATCCTTAATCGTTTATACAGATTAAGAACAGCAGAAGATTTATAATAGCTCCTTTGAGAAATCCATATATCACTCTGATTTCACTAAATGACTTTCCGTCAATTATTGCGAACTTGCCCTTCTGACAGGACATCACGAATTCAGTCGCACAACTGGGACGAGGTTCCACAGACACCCAATTTGATTAATAGCTGCTTGAGAGGAATTCTGTCAAAAACATTCTGGAAATATGGAACCTTGATATTCTCTGTCGATAGCTCTCACAACTTCGTGTAAAAGAGCCAGTTGTGTTTCAAAAGAACGTTATGTTATGAATCCATGCTGGTTATGTATCAACAGATTCGTTTTCTTCGAGGTATTTTACAATGTTGGAACACAGAATCCTGTTTCAAATCGACGTAAATTTTACGGATCTGCAGTTCAGTTACAATGAGTTAAACTAAAAGTGCTGTTATGAAACACCCCGTATC
Source organism: Schistocerca americana (assembly GCF_021461395.2). NCBI lineage: Eukaryota > Metazoa > Arthropoda > Insecta > Orthoptera > Acrididae > Schistocerca > Schistocerca americana. Next base: position 468,422,039 of record NC_060126.1, read on the forward strand.
TAAATGAAAATTAACCAGTACAAACCATTTATAACAAGATATATCGTGGTTAATGAAAACTATAGTCCGCAGCTCGTGGTCTTGTGGTAGCGTTCTCGCTGCCCGCGCACGGGGTCCCGGGTTCGATTCATCTACATCTACATGATTACTCTGCAATTCACATTTAAGTGCTTGGCACAGGATTCATCGAACCACAATCATACTATCTCCCTACCATTCCACTCCCGAACAGCGTGCGGGAAAAACGAACACCTAAACCTTTCTGTTCGAGCTCTGATTTCTCTTATTTTATTTTGATGATCATTCCTACCTACGCAGGTTGGGCTCAACAAAATATTTTCGCATTCGGAAGAGAAAGTTGGTGACTTAAATTTCGTAAATAGATCTCGCCGCGACGAAAAACGTCTTTGCTTTAATGACTTCCATCCCAACTCGCGTATCATATCTGCCGCACTCTCTCCCCTATTACGTGATAATACAAAACGAGCTGCCCTTTTTTGCACCCTTTCGATGTCCTCCGTCAATCCCACCTGGTAAGGATCCCACACCGCGCAGCAATATTCTAACAGAGGACGAACGAGTGTAGTGTAAGCTGTCTCTTTAGTGGACTTGTTGCATCTTCTAAGTGTCCTGCCAATGAAACGCAGCCTTTGGCTCGCCTTCCCCACAATATTGTCTATGTGGTCTTTCCAACTGAAGTTGTTCGTAATTTTAACACCCAGGTACTTAGTTGAATTGACAGCCTTGAGAATTGTACTATTTATCGAGTAATCGAATTCCAACGGATTTCTTTTGGAACTCATGTGGATCACCTCACACTTTTCGTTATTTAGCGCCACCCCATACAGCAATCTTTTCTAAATCGCTTTGCAACTGATACTGGTCTTCGGATGACCTTACTAGACGGTAAATTACAGCATCATCTGCGAACAACCTAAGAGAACTTCTCAGATTGTCACCCAGGTCATTTATATAGGTCAGGAACAGCAGAGACCCCAGGACGCTTCCCTGGGGAACACCTGATATCACTTCAGTTTTACTCGATAATTTGCCGTCTATTACTACGAACTGCGAACTGCGACCGGCGGGGTCAGGGATTTTCCCTGCCTCGAGGTGACTGGGTGTTGTTGTATCGTCCTCATCGTCATCATTAATCCCCATTAAGGTCGGAGGAAGGCAATGGCAAATCACCTGCGCTAGGACCTTGCCACAGTACGGCGGTGCGGGTCTCCCGAATCGTCCCCTACGCTCCTCGGAGTATGGAACCTCATCATCAATGAAAACTATATCGACTCGAGCCCGGATTTCTCGGTCTACGCCAGCAGTCGCCTTAACCACTGAAGCTTTCTAAGCGCACTTCCAAGCCAGATTCAAACTTGTTGACACAGGTAGTCACTGATGTTTCCACCTGTGTCTTGCCGGGCACTACAAACAGAGGTCCAGTCACTGGGTGCGTATGCAGCACCACTGGGAGAACGGAGTCAATGGAGGACAGGGGGTTACCGTTCTTTAAGGATACATTCCAATTTAATTAGATTCGCTGAACACAAATGAATGGAATCACTGGGGATGACACCAATGAAAATGCAATGATGTGAAATGATACCAGCGAAAACTTGTCGAAATGTCGAGGCTGCACTGTAATGAAAATATCGTCACTAACGAAAGCTATTTCCAGACCGGGTTGCGTATTCAGATATCCTACTATTAAGGCTACTGCGAGCGGAAAACCGGAAATCCGGCTTTGACTCCCAGTGGGTCACAAATGTTCATTAATACCTGCATTTTTATTACTTCGCAAGTTCAGCGTTTCTTAGCGACTTTCCTGGTATGTTATGTGAAAACATCGTCACTGATATGTCCATTATGCAGTCAATCCATGAAATCCAATTCAATTCTTAAAATATTTACAGTGAAGCAAATACACTGAGGTGACAAAGGTCATAAAATGCCTCCTTTGGCACACCTCCTTTTGCTCAGCGTAGTGCAGCAGTTCAACGTGGTGTAGACTCAACACGTCATTGGAAGTCCCCTGCAGAAACACTGAGCCTGCTGCCTCTATAACCGCCCATAACGGCGAAACTGTTGACGCTGAAGGATTTTGTGCACGAACTGACCTCCTGATTACGCCCCATACATGTTCGATGGGATTCATGTCGGGCGGTCTGTGTGGCTACATCATTCGCTCCACTTGTCCAACCAATCGCGAATAATGGTGACCCGGCGACAATTCCATAGTTGATTGAGAACATGAAGTCCATGAATGGCTGCAAATGGTCTGCAAGTAGCCGAATATAGCCGTTTCCAGTTAAAGATCGGTTCAGCTGGACCAGAGGATGATCATGCGCTGTGCGCCACACTCTAACCCTAGCACTGGCTCTTACCAACTGAAATCGGGACTCATCTGAACACGGCACACAGTTTTCCAGTCGCCAAGAATGCAACCAATATGGTCAAGAGCCCAAGTGAGGCGCTGCAGGCGATGTAGTGCTGTTACCAAAGGCACAAGAGGCGGTCGTCTGCTGCCATAGCCCATTAACAACAAATTTCGCCGCTCTGTCCTAATGGATACGTTCGTCGTACGTCCCACATTGATTCCTGCGGTTATTCCACGCAGTGTTGCTTGTCTGTTAGCACTGACAACGCTACGTCAACGCCACTGCTCTAGGTCGTTGGATGAAGACCGTCTGCCACTGTGAGAGGTCATCCCTGATACGCGGTATTCTCGTCACGCTCTTGACACAGTGGGTCTCGTAATACTGAATTCCCGAACTATTTCCGAAATGGAATGTCTCCCGCGTGTAGCTCCAACTATTATTCCGCATTCAAAGTTTATTCATTTCCGTCGTGCGGCCATCATCATGCCAGAAACCTTTTCACACTAAGCACCTGAGTACAAATGCAGTTCCGCCAGTACAGTGCCCTTTAATACCCTGTGTATGCGATACTACCGCCATCTGCATATGTGCATATTGCTATCCCATAAACTTTGTCAGCTCAGTGTAAATTACTGTGATAATTATTTCCTTTCTAGATTAATGAATAAGAAAGAAACCGCATATTTTCTGTCAAAGTGCAGCTGACTCTGCGTCCCGAGTCTCGTCGGCCGCAGCTATTCATAATACATCTAGATGCGTTCAGCTATTCGTGTACGCCAGACCAGTAATAAAGCATGTGATGTGCTGTCCGGAATACAAAGCGGCGAGGAGAGACGAGTACAAAGCGCTCAAATTAAGTGCAGCTAAGCGCGGCCACGCGAGTGAAGTAAGTACCGAGAAGGGGCCAGGACACGCACCTCGCCCGCTAGGACAGTCTGGGGTGCCTTGCGTGAGCGCAGCGGGCACGGAAGTTGGCTCTACAAGCGTGTAAATCCAGCCGTGGCCGCGGCACCGGGAAGAGCATAAATTTTACGGCCTTCACTGCTTCCTCTTTCATAAACATGAGCCAAGTGGCCTGCCGACTTATCGAGATCCGGTCTACGCGCAACGTCCATCACGGTCCTTTTGTGCCGTATCACTGATAAAGGAGCTCCAATCAAAAATTATTAGACCGCGCCACAAAGAGAGACAGGTGAAAATTAAATACGAGCACTGAGTGTTACAGAGAGGAATTACACGGAAGAGTCAGTGGATTCAGTACAAAGGAAGATTAGGGTTCAACGTCCCGTCCACGACGAGTTCATTAGAGACAAGATTCGGTTGAGAAAGCATAGACAAGGAAATCAACCGTATCGTTTTCAAAGAAACTATCCTCGCATTTGTCACTGGTGATTTAAAGAAACGATTTACAACCCAATTCTACGTCTACATCTAAATCCGTACTCCGCAAGCCACCGTACAGTGCGTGGCGGAGGGTACCCCGTACCATTCGCAGATATAGCGAGGGAACGATGACTGTTTGTGTACCTCTGTATGAGTCCTAATTACTTGTATCTTATCTTCGTGACCCTTACGTGAAATATATGTCGGCGGTAGAAGAATCGCTCTGCAGTCAGCTTCAAATGACGGTTCTCTGAATTTTCCCACCAGTGTTCCTCGAAAAGAACGTCGTCTTCCCCTCCAGGAATTCCCATCTCAGTTCCCGAAACATCTCAGTAACACTTCGGTGTTGTTCGAACCAACAGGTAACAAATCTAGCAACCCGTCTATGAACTAATTTGACGTCTTCCATTAATCCGACCTAGTGCGGATCCCAAACACTTAAGCAGTACTCAAGAATAGGTCCCACCAGCCACCAGCGTCGTAGATGCGGTCTCCTTTAAAGATGAACCACACTTTCCCAAAATTCTCGCAATAAATCGAAGTCGACCATTCGCCTTCCCTAACACCATCCTCACATGATCTACATCTACATTAACATCAATACTCCGCAAGGCACCTGACGGTGTGTGGCGGAGGGTACCTTGAGTACCTCTATCGGTTCTCCCTTCTATTCCAGTCTCGTATTGTTCGTGGAAAGAAGGATCTTCGGTATGCTTCTGTGTGGGCTCTAATCTCTCTGATTTAATCCTCATGGTCTCTTCGCGAGACATACGTAGGAGGGAGCAATATACTGCTTGACTCTTCGGTGAAGGTATGTTCTCGAAACTTCAACAAAATCCCGTACCGAGCTACTGAGCGTCTCTCCTGCAGAGTCTTCCATTGGAGTTTATCTATCATCTCCGTAACGCTTTCGCGATTACTAAATGATCCTGTAACGAAGAGCGCTGCTCTCTGTTGGATCTTCTCTATCCCTTCTATCAACCCTATCTGGTACGGATCCCACACTGCTGAGCAGTATTCAAGCAGTATGATCGTTCCATCTCATATTGCTTTGCAACGTTACGCCAAGATATTTAAACGAAGTGCCTATGTCAAGCAGGAGGCGACTAACACTATATCCGAACATTATGAGTATGTTTTTCCAACTCATCCGCTTTAACTTACATTTAGAGCTAGCTGCCATTCGTTATAGCAAAAAAGTTCAAATGCCTCTGAGCACTATGGGACTTAACATCTGAGGTCATCAGTCCCCTAGAACTTAGAACTATTTAAACCTAACCAACCTAAGGACATCACACACATCCATGCCCGAGGCAGGATTCGAACCTGCGACCGTAGCAGTCGCGCGGTTCCGGACTGAAGCGCCTAGAACCGCTCGACCATCGCGGCCGGCTCGTTATAGCAACTAAAATACGAGAGTTGGAACTTTAATAGTGGCAACTATTTATTTGCAGCTCGTACAAAATAGATACGTGTCTCAAAGTTTTACTGACCTTCGAAGTAGTCACCAAAATTGTGTATAAGCCGTTGCCAGCGATGTGGAAGTGGTAGGATACTCTTAAAAGAGCGGCGCGGTCTGCTGCCCGACGAATTTGTAGCAGTTCTGAAGCGAGTGCCGTCAAGTGTTTCCTTCAGTTTAGAAATCGAGTTGAACTCACGAGGGATTAAGTCAAGGGACTGTAGGAAGTGTCATCACTTCTATCTCTAACCTCGTGGTAGGTTGTGTTCCAAAAATATATCTGTCAACAGTGGCATTCTCTTGTAGAGACAGCAACGTCCGTTGATTGCCCCGAATATATGGCTGGCAACGTTGATATTGTTATCTGATGTTTTGACTTTGCGGTTTGAATCTCAAATTCTAAACCTTCATCTTTGACAAAATCTACGTTTTGGCACCATCGGAGCAAGAACGCAGAGACGCAATACCTATCAGAGCTCCGACCTCATCTTGGCGAGTCGGAGGCGAGGCTCCGTAACTAGACATCTGCCCAGATGCGGATACCCACGCTAATAACTAGTTTTTTGTTAAAAGTTAGAGGGTAGCGTCCACATTATGACTTTCGTCTATAGGGATTACATACCATCAACAGTAATAGTAACTATTGTTTTACGTCACTACTACTACCCATTCTGGAGTGGGACTGCCACTGTAATGACTGCAATGCACAGTGTCCTGGAGATAGATGTCGCAAGGGATAAAGTGGGAAACATGGCGACATTCCAGATTTTCCCCACAATTACATATTCATCCTGCTTCTATCATACGGACAACTGCCGCATATCAGAGTTATTCCTGCTTGATCTAAAGACTGGTCACTTTATTATTTTATTATCGAATTACTATTATCAAAAGCTGCCACAAAGCGATATGAATGCTATTCTACGACACTCCATAGTTCGGAACCTTCGCAACAGTACTCTTCCAACATTTCTCTTAAATATATTTACAACAACACAACGTAACATTTATTTGTATTGACAACTGTAGCAGACTAACATGATTTAATATTATCGTGAATTTACGTACATTTGGTACATGAACTACATGAAAAGTACCTGACAGTGTGCAATATGCGACAACTCATTTGACTTCCCAATTTAGCCGAATCGTTCGACAGCAAATTCATGAAATTAGTTTCAGTAAATACGACAGAAAAGGGATACTTACGGAAAGTGATAAAAGTTGTACTAAAATGTGCTCATAATTGGCCTGTAAATTCTTAGTCAATTGAATGTAAATTACGACGTTAGACTTCCGAAGACAAAAATTCTGGCCGAGAGCAAGCCTAGCGTCACAGCTTCGCGTAATGGATTGATTGAAGTTGTTTACAGTGTTTTAATATCCGGTAACTGAAACTGGATTACTTCAAAATACAAAAAACATTAATTATGAAATACAAAGACAAAATCGGAAGTAAAATTTAAAAGAGAATTTAGCAAAGAATGAAAAAGCAAAGAATGAAAAAGCAGAGAATTAAAAAGAGAAGCATGAGTACAAGGAATTGCGTGTATCCTGTACTACTGAACTGTACCCTTAAAAAAACTGCAAGTGCATGCAGAACAGCAGGTGCATCAACGTACCAACTAAAGCCTAAACTAAAAGGTGTAGTATTAGACTGTTTAGCTTTCGCAAATAACATAGTACTAACTACGCAAACACATCACTGATGCTCAAGAGCAACTCGAAATGCTACAGGAATAAGCAGTAAAATTAGAATACAAATTTCATATGAAAAACCAAAGCTAATGACATACAAAAGGATCTCCAATAGCAAAGTATTTCGTGTAAAAGTATTTAAATACTCAGGTTGGACGGATCACTGAAAACTGGGTAATTTACAAGAACGATTGCCTATCGAAGTCGCAGGGTCAAAACGATACATATCGAACGTGCGATTGTAAATCGATCATGCGACTGATGGCGGGCGTTATGATCAGTTATTTGTGATCATCATTTTTATCTGTTTTCCGTCCTTCCCTTAGTTGCTCTAAGTTACACACGTCCACGAATTATTTGTGAGTCGCTAGGGAAACTCAGATGGTTTATGTCGGTAGTGAGTGGGATGTCTGGTGGTCTTCAAGTGTCTTCGGCGGATTCTCTCACATGGAAAAATCTAATTCCATGCTTATCCAGCGTAGAAAATTTTTTCACTTTTTGTCGCTAATATGGAGTACTACCGGACGAGGAAAGGAGGGATCACGTAGACTATGGTGGTGCGAAGTGTGTAAAACTATGTAAGAAGAGTTTCAATGCTGGAATATCGATACAATTTCATTACGGACAGTGCGGAAAACGAACGAGTATCAGGAAGAATACATGGTTCGAATCTTCCAAATTGTCCATCCAGACCAGCGTAATTCTTCTATCTTGCTGGATTCGAGACTGCACCTTGCAAATAACAGCATCGGAAACTAACTTATCTGCTACTACCGTGTGTGACTATTTCGGGTTTTGCAGATAAGTGTGTTATGTGGTAGTGACGAACGACAGTGTATCTATTGGCGGACTGAATAAAGCTGTTGAAGTGGACGAATCTCCCATAGCAAGAAGGTTGGTTTGTGGGACTGAAGGGACCAGACTGCTACGGTCATCGGTCCCATAGCAAGAAGGAAGAAGCAGAGGTCAACCTTCAAAGAATGAACTCTGTCATATTTAGGTATTCGGTGGAATAGAACGTAAGTCCCGGAAGTGTTCCGTTGTCACAGTATTGTCCACAGACAAGGTCACATTAGTGCGTCTGATAAAGCACTTCATACTGCTTGGTAGTAAAGTCATTACAGACGGGTTTCAGTCCTGCAAGACACTCAAAGCAGAAGGATTCGACCACGAGTTCGACCACCACTCTGTAGAGTTCGTGTCTTCGGATAACCCCAGAACATCGAGCGGCTATGGAAATCCGTGAAGTCTTCCATTAAAAGAGACGGGCGTCCAGGACAAAGAGACGAACTATACTTGTTTCAGTACCTCTATTTCCACAAGTTGCGCTTGCAGGGAAAGTTAATGCAAGTGAGACACCACCCATATTTTTGCATGATACTGGCAGAGTTTACCCAGGCTATGGCAAAATGGGAATTGTTCCCGAATCGTACACATCACGAGGATTTTCACATAATGACAACACCGACTACGAGTAAGGTAAGTCGTCTCCTTTGTAATTACAAGTATTTTGTAACGCTCTTTTGTCGTTGCTGTAGTGACCACCGTAAACATATTCATAACACCTGCCACCAGAGTTGCGTGATCGATTTACAATCTCACGTTCGATATGCATCGTTTGAAGCCTGCGACTTCGATAGGCAATCATTGTTGGAAATTACCGAAAACTGTAACGAAAAGATTTCTTTAAAATCCACATTACAGAAGAGAGAAACGCGTTTCAGATTAAAACACGTCATAACAACGAAGCAGCAGCGCTGTGCACATCAGTGGGACTTGCTCTTCAACGTAAAACATTAAAACAGCAACTACAAGTAAAATGACGGAAAATCATTAAAAAAATCTTTTGACGAATAACAATCATGGACGACTATATCTTCCAAAACCCAATGCGGAAATCTACAGTCTAGTCTCTAAAATCTTAGTTACAATGTGCTCGTGAAGAATCCAACTGATGCAACATGTACAGAGAATGGACCCAAACAAGGTGACCCATTGAATTTACACGTCTTGAAAAATAAAATAATTAAAAAAAGAAACAGAAAGAAAGAGCTAAACAATTAGGATCGCCAAATTTACAGGATCGAGGGCAATCATGAAAGTAACGCAAACACGCGGTTTCGAGGAACGTGAGAAGAACAAGACACACATGGACGGAGCACGGAAACACCCTCATTCATTGTGAACGAAATAGTACTTTGCTGAAAGAAGACAGATAAGTGTTGATTACAAGTGGAACCTAGGCGACTTGCGGATGCGTATAGCGTTCCTCTGTTCTGACTAGAGAAACGGAAAAATTTTTCGAAGATTCTTGGTATCGATTGCATTCGCCTCATTACTGATACCATTTTATTCGATACTTTTCGACTGATGCTTTTGCTAATGTCAGTACTTTAAAGCAGGTATCGTATCGAATGATCCTAGAAACGATTTTGAATCATTTACTAAATTTTGATTATTTACCCAAACCTCTGTCCGCATGACTCAGTTCCAAAACTGTCAAGAAGGGCGCCAGAATGGACGAAAACATTCGAGACCCTTCGTCAACATTGGTAACGTTTCGTCCGCAGTTCGTTCACTTTGAATCCCCCTGTTTTCACCATTAGACTTACTTGTGGGTCTCCAATTGGCCAGCTGGTCAAATCGTCCAGTACCCAAGTGTGTGAAGCATTCGGATGTGATTGTGGTCCGTTGCTGGAGTGTACGGGTACGTGATGGCACGCATACTCGTCAAGGTTTCGGTCGGCCACATCTGACCACCAAAAGGGAGGAACATCGTACTGTGCGCAAAGCACATCGTAATCCCTTCACATGAGCGCCTGCCATCCCAGAACAAGTAATGAATTCCTGTCAACACCCCGCGTCATTCCGTTTCTCTCGTCAGAGACCAGCAGCAGCCGGAATAGGGAATTACCGTCCCATGCGTGGGCTGTCGTTAACAGCAAGACACTGCGTCTGCATTAGCGCTGAGACCAGGAAGCATGGACTGCTGACGAATGGCATCGCATTGTGCCGCGGTTCTGTGCTACCCTGGACGACCAACATCGGTGAGTACGGCTACGACCTTCCAACGTTTTGGAGGAGTACAGCCGTGTCACTTCTGGCGTAATGGTACGGGGAGCCATCGGGTATGACTTCACGCAACGGCTGTTAGTGACAGGGAACTATAGTGCGGACATCCTGCGTCCTCTTGAGTTATCTTTCACGTGACAGTATCGTGGTGCCATTTGTCAACAGTAGGATAGTCGTCCACACGCAGCAGGTGTCACTATGAACTGCCTGCGAGATGCTGAGGTACTGCCCCGGCCAGCAAGATCCCCAGATCTGTCCCAGGTGGAACATGTATGAGAACAGGTCGGACGTCAACTCCGTTCCAGTTCCAGTACCCACGACATCAAGGACTGTTTAGGACCAGCTTGCCCCAACTGAGGATACAAAGACTTTACGACATCCTTCCCAACCGAATCAGTGCATCCACGCCTGACAGAGAGGATGCAACGACGCATGCGGAGCGAGATGGCGCAGTAGTTAGCACAGTGGACTCGCATTCGGAAGAACGACGGTTCAAACCCGCGTCCGGCCATCCTGGTTTAGGTTTTCCCATGATTTCCCTAAGTAGCTTCAGGCAAATGGCCGGATGGTTCCTGTGAAAGAGCAGTGTCGACTTCCCTGCGCACCCTTCCCTAATCCGAGCTTGTGCTTGGTCTCTAATGACCTCTTGTCGACGGGACGTCAAACACTAATCTCTTCCTCATTGCAACGTCATAGTGATAAGTCGGCTTATACTGTCCAAGTCCCTTGAAAATTTGATTGTATTTTCTAATCATTCAAATAACTTCACATTCTCTCTCAATCCCCTTCTGGGTGCTTCACTTTTCTTGTCGGGCAGTGTATCTATTTAACAAGATCACAAGAGAATAAGTAGAGCGTTAACATCTCTCTTAATGTAAATGCATAACAACTTGGATGGAAGAAGCGAGTAAATCAAATATATAGTTTTGGGGTAACATTTTAATCAACATTAGGTACCGTTGTCCAAGAAAACGATGCTTTTCTTTCGATACTTTTCTTACGATACTACTTACGAGTAAAGTATCGATACTTTTCGTTCTATACCGTGTCACTATCCGAAAAATCCCGCTTATTTTAAGAAATACAGCAACCAGGCACTTTTTATGTAGTTGTATTTATGCCAATGCGTGTTTCGGGCTTTCTTCAACTGACGTAATACAAATTCAATCTCCATTTATTATATGTATTACGCTAAGTGAAGATGGGTGAAAGCCTCCAACGCCTACAAGCATGGACAAAAATACACATTCGGCTGGTTGCTGTATTTCTTAATCCTCTGACTACTACCGGGACGTATGTCTCGCACGATAGGTTATCAAAGCGGCAATTAGAATTTGTTGCATGTTATTGCTATTTATTCAAAAAATGGCTATAAGCACTATGGGACTTAACATCTGAGCTCATCAGCCCTCTAGACTTAGAACTACTTAAACCCAACATAAGGACATCACACACATCCATGCCCGAGGCAGGATTCGAACCTGCGACCGTAGCAGCAGCGCGGTTCCGGACTGAAGCGCCTAGAACCGCTCTGCCACAGCGGCCGGCTTATACTGCTATTTATCAATGTCCTTATAGCGAGGACACTGATACAAGTCTACTAACGGTCAGCAGATTGCACCTGTAGCTTGTATTGCCCTCAAGTTTCACCGTTAACCCTTCTCTGCTTATTGTCACATCGAATTGGATCGCACTAGTGGATAGGTTAACCAATTACCCGATTCGCAAAATGTGCTGCCTTCGCGCCGCCCCGGACACATCGTGTCAACGACTTGCACCCAGGAATTAAAGCTTGCCACATCACAAACGAAGCCCGTATTGAGGACCAGTAGAGTGAGTTACAAACTTGGAGATATGCTCTGTCCCCTGAGGTGTATCTGTTTTCAGTATGTCTTGTAGTTCTTACGCCGTCGTCTTTTGAAGCCCTGGAGATACTTACGAACTTATGGATAACTCCTGTCCACCCCCACCCCACCCTCCAACCCCCTCAGAACACGAAACAGTGAGAAATACACTCAGTCGCAAAAGTATTCGGACAGTAGGAAGTTTCACAATGAGTACTCGAGAAACACTGACTATGAAACCCAAACATATTTATTAGCAATATAAATGCGTAACAACATTAATTACAAAAGAATTATTGTATTATTTCGTTTCCAAAACATAAATATCAGAAAAATTAACAACAAAAATGAGACATCCTGCACACCCTGCTGCTACAAAAGTATTCGGACACTGTTCAATAAATGTTGATAAGTTGTACGACGGAAATGTCAATACCTTGTGGGTCCACCTTTCATTTTCAATGCCTCCTCCAATCTCCTAAGCATACTTTCCACGAGTTTTTTCGTGAAATCTGGGCCTGTATTTGCCCATTCTTGGCGCAGTTTCTCTTTCAAGGTCTCCTTGGTATAAATGTTGTCTGCGCGGAGGGTCCGTTTCAATTTATCCCACAAATGTTCGATTGAATTAAGGTCTAGTGATTTTTTGGGGGGGGGGGGGGGGGGTGCAATACTTTCGGGCAATTGAAGAGCAACCACATTTGTACAATATGCTTGGGATCATTATTCTGATAAAGTTGTTCACAATACCTAGATGTCGTCCACTCTGCTTCAAATGTCCTCGCAGTATATTCAAATACGCTTCCTTGTTCATCGTATCATCAGTGAACACTAAATCACCCACACCATTGCCGGACATGCGTCCCCACACCATGATGCTCCCACCTCCAAACTTTACTGTTGGTTTGAGGTTCCTGGGATTCAGCTCTTCATTGGTCTTTCGCCAAACGTTTCCCTTTCCGTCGCTTTGCCACAATGTAAATTTACATTCGTCGCAAAATAACACCTGATTCCATAAAGCCTGATCGTATTCGGCGTATTCCCTCGAAAACTGCATACGTTTCTTCTGGTCCACTGCATTTACGAATGGCTTTCGCCGTGCCACTCGACCATGGTACTGCGATCGTCGTAGTACTCTCCGCAAGCTTTCGGGATGAACTTTTATACCAAGGTCTCCCTCCACCTCACTTGCAATTCGTGTGGCAGACATTTTCGGATTCTGCTGTACCTTTCGCACACTCACACGTTCATCTCTCTGTGAAAATGTCCGTGGCCGTCCTGTACTGCAACGGAATTCCAATCGGTCTTCTTTCTCGAGCCGTCTATTAATGTCGTGAACTGTACTTTTCTTGATGTTCACTATTGCGGCAATTTCCCTGCAGGTTTTCCCCTTCGCGTGATGATAAACGACAAGTTGCCTTTGCTCGAATGTAGAACACTTCCCTCTGCGTCCCGTCGTCGACCTGCACAGGCTCACGATACGTGTTTACTAACCATCGCTATCGTCTCGCGGAAATGTCGGACACACTGCAGTCGCTTCACCCTCTGTGTGCGTCTCGGACTGAACTATTCTCTCACGTTGTCCGCCTTTGTCCGAATACTTTTGTTGCACCTTCCCATACCGTTTTCAGGAAATATCACGTAGCAGACACACGTCCAACAACAATTCTTCGTATTTGACGCGTGTTTCACGTTGCGACATCGTACCCAGAGTCCGAAATACATTACAAAGTGCAGTTTCTGTATTTGTTCATGCGGCAAACTGCAGAATTATGCGCCGTTACGTGCTGTCCGAATACTTTTGCGACTGAGTGTATACTATTCATATTGTTACTTCTGACTAAGACATTAATTAAAATAACCGCACATTAATGTTTTTGAAATGAAATTGGTAATCAAGGAGTTAAAATAGTATAATCGACCGTTACGACGGTCAACAACCAGTGAAATGGCCAAATTAATGTAAGATCCCCATCGGAGAGGCGCGTGGCCCGTTTTCGCACAGGCCTCGGGTGCTCGCGGCGGAACCCCACGGTGGTGGCGCGGCTGTGCCTGCAGTTTTGCTCGTGCTGTAAATAGTGCTGGCGGCCGGCCAGCTCGCGCCCGCATCCCCACCACAAGACGCACAGCAAGAGGGGTGGGGGGAGGGGGGCGGTAACGTAGCAGAAGCCGCAGCCACGGCCGCCGCCGCCGCAGTCGCCGCCGACGCCTCGCCGCGAACATGTGGCCGTCGTCGCTGTTCGTCTCGGCGCTGCTGCTGGCCACGCGCGCCGCAGGTAACCGACACGGCAGCGCGCGTGTGCGCGCCGACACGTGTCCTCAACGTGTGCGCTCCTCTGTCGTCTGACGGACACGTCCGTCCAGCGGCCACGGCTTGACTCCGCCTCGTGGAGGCGGGCGGTGTGCCTCGCTTGTTTCGCCAGTGTCGCAAAGATTTCGTCGAAATGTTTTTAAAAAAGCGTAGCTGTTTGTGAAAGAATACCAGTGGCTCACCTCAGTAACCATCCTGCATCTCTACAAGTGTACGCAGAATTGTATTCGTTTTTGTTGTTGTTGTCGTCACAGTTTAATGACCCGACGATAGAGAAGTTGGGCTTAAAGTAAGGATAGGGAGGGGGACGGGCGGGGGCGTTGGTGCGAAAACACCTGTCGACTACATGAAGTATATTCGCAGTTGTCAACATGGACAACATTCAGCTGTGTAAAGGAATGATGACAGTGAAAATTTGTGTCCGGCCGGGACTCGAACCCGGATTTCCTTGCTATTAGGCTATCCAGCGCATCCAGACACAAACTTCCAAGTGTAGTCCACCATGTGTCTACAACCTGTATTTGTACCTCCATTCATCCCCGTTCACGGGAGACATTTTAATTGAAAGTCCGAAGGGACATTGCATCGTATTTCTGAACGAAATCACTGCAATACTGCCTTTATCCGTCGACACCGGGCAAACGACTTTCAAGTACAATGTCTCGCTTATACGGAAATATACACAATGGATGTACGAGTACAAGTTGTAGACACGTGGCTGACGACATACGGAAGTTTGGGTCCTGACCGTGGGTCGTGCTCGGATAGCCTAACAGTAAGGCGACCGCTCGCGATAAGCGGGAAATCCACGTTCGACTCCCAGTCCGGCACAAATTTTCATTGTCGTCATTCCATTATACAACTGAAAGTTGTCCATATTAGCATTTGTGAATACATTTCATGTATTTCGTAACGGATGTAGTTGCTTCAGTGTATGCCTTCGGACGCGTATGGAAGTCCGAAGGAACGCTCGTACTTCTGAACACAACAGGCACTGCAAACTCGTATCGTACATCTGTCGAAGTCTTCTCTCGCCACCATCCTGGGACTTGGCCAAAGTGATATCAGAGAACCTGGAGAAACCTAAACCGGAAATCATCGGAGGGAGGTTAGGCCTAGTTGCGTGACTAGCGCTAACAACACAGCTCCCTCTCTCTTACACAGAAGTGTGCTTCAGTGTTCCTTCAGGTTAAGGCTTCCCCACGCCCCGAACGTGCTTGTCGGGTGTGTTTATCTTTATTACCTTCTCACTGTGCATTCAAACTTCCTGTCGGATTAAAACCGTGTACCGACCTTGCACTCGAATTAGGAACCTTGCCTTTCGCGGGCAATGACCTTACCGACAGAGCTACCTTGGCAGCCAATGTTCCGGGTTGGAGTCCCAAACCGGGGTACAGTTTTAATCTGCCGTGAAGCTCCACAACAGCGAACAGTCCGCCGCAGAGAGATTTATTCTGAAAACTATCCACTGTCAGCTCCAGCATTTGGAGCTCGCTTCTAACGAATTACACACAAAGGTATTTCGAGAACAGAGATTACGAAATCGCAGTACTGAATTAAATCCACCTTCACTGACAAAATGTTTATTACTTTACCATGCATTTCAAACTCTGTGCTTCCATCTTCACGTGATGTTTGAAAGTCTTACATCTGTATATTTACGTAAAAGTGTCGCTATATGTATTCGCGGTGAGTCTAATTGCAATTTTACACAAAAAACTTTATGGCATCTGAAGAGGAACCCAAAGGGTTTTGAAATGCACCCTGCAGTGGCTCTGAGCACTATGGGACTTAACATCTATGGTCATCAGCCCCCTAGAACTTAGAACTACTTAAACCTAACTAACCTAAGGGCATCACACAACACCCAGTCATCACGAGGCAGAGAAAATCCCTGACTCCGCCGGGAATCGAACCCGGGAACCCGGGCGTGGGAAGCGAGAACGCTACCGCACGACCACGAGCAGCGGACACACCCTGCTGAATTAAACATTTTGTGACAGAAGGCGGGTTTCATTGCGATTGGTGTGTCATTATAAACATTCCAGCTACGGAGAAAATTAAACAAGATACTCGAGTAAGTGTGTGCTATGAATTACGGTGTTGTTTATTTAGAGAACTAATACAGTAAAAGTACTTTTAAACTCACACTCGAGACGTAAAAACTCCTCCAACCCGTGACTCCTGTTTACTAAATGGGCAACACTAGGCCTGCTTCTACGACAGGTAACCCTTTTCTAAAAACAGTGACGTCCAAATAAAATACCATTAGCATAGTTGCCTGTCTGATGCAAACCACAATGCAGCCGAATCACACGTGTTCAGTCTGCTGCGTCAAACTTTAGAGAACCGCCGTCGGAGGTTCGATTCCTCCCTCGGGCATGGGTGCGTGTGTTGTGCTTAGCGTAAGTTAGTTTAAGTTAGATTAAGTAGTGTGTAAACCTAGGGACCGATGACCTCAGCAGTTTGGTCCCACTTGAACTTACCGCATATTTCCAAACTTCAGATATATTAGGGCATACAGTTCCTCACTGAATTACCCAACCACCTCCACAATTGCCTTAACGACACTAGATCAAACGACGTGGACCGACGCCGGTATCAAGCGGATGACAGCCGTAAATGAAGTACGAGATACGTCATTCACTTACAGAAAGGGTCAGTCCTACACTTGGTTAACGTCCTACAATCCGTTAACGAAATGTCCAGGAATTTACATGTGACAATTAAAGAAACTGTAAGTGTAATCTGCGCACAAGTATTGTTTCGATATTTCAGTCTTCAAGGCGCCCTGTACTCAGTACAAGGGATGTGCACTTGGAGGTGTTTATTCTTTTGACCGTAGTCGGCTCTCTTAGCGCATGCAATTTCACAAAACAACCGCCGGAGGACTGCCGCACGTTTAATGACACTCAGGTACTGGACAGAAACGAAATTGGGTGATAATATTACCGGGCGATACTGCCTCAATACAATGGGCGTGTACTAAGAATCGACAGATGACACAGTTTCTAACAAAAATGCGTGTTTCAAGAAAATAGCAGTTCTTCTCAGTAAATCGAACGAAGCAATTTCATTAATCGACAAATCTGATTAAATCTAGACAGAAAGAGTATGTGAAGACTGAATATAGATTGTCATTTACTTGCATGACAACATTTTCGCTATGAACTGCGCTACCTATTGTTTTTCCACAACTTTACTGTCGACCTTTAATCCATTTTCAAGTGGTTAAGATGCTGAAAACAGCACTTGTCAACATCAGTAAAATAAAATAAAAAGTGAGCTTAAATGGCTCTTGTCAGTATTCGTTATATGCGCCATCGGTATGTAACAGATAGAAACAAATCTAATTAAACAGGACTCGAGACTCCTACACATGTCAGTGACGAACACCGTACTGGAAGAAAGCGTATCGATGGTGTATTAGTGAATGCTGGCATTAGCCACGAAATCTCAAATTCCTTTTGCTTATTTTATCAATGTCGACAACTGCTGTGGTTTCAGCATCTTAACCACTTGAATTTTTTTAAAGTCGAAATTGCGATTGTGGACATTATTACAAATACTGCACTCCATGGTGGAAATGTCGTTCAAAACTTCAACGAGACTGCGAACCCAAGACAAACAGAGTTCGTCAGCTTATCTTTCGACCGTTGCATTTCTGCTACTGGCATAATGCCAGTAATTACGACGATCGCATTACGATACGATTGTGACAGAAGACCCAAAAGTAGCAGAAGATGTACTGCTTTCTTTCCGGAAAAAGAATTAGCTGTACAGAATCGACTGCGTGATTAACGAACACATGTCACATTAGCTGAAACTGTTATAGATACAACGCAGCTACCAATTTCGAAAGTGTTATTTGCGTTTATTACCCCAAAAAGGTGGCTCGCTAATTAATGCGTGTCTTCGACGAACTAACAATAACGCCAAACGGAAATTTCTTAACCGTAAATATGGCAAATGGAAAGAGAGGAGTCCGTCACACATTCCTTACCAGAACTAGGCAGCACGAAGGACAGCCAGGTTCTCCCTCTTCCACAATGGAGAATCACATCAAGTTTTAAGTGCTGACTGTACATACGGTATGTAGTGTACTTGCTTTTTTCGTCGTGATAAAACGCTATCACATGGCACAGAGATAGTGGCACACACTGTATTTTCATGACGTCGGTGTACCGACGCCTGCATTCTTTCTGGCAAGAGAGTTGCTCTCGAGTGAGCAGCCATTCAGCGCGAGACACAAGCTGCGGACTAGAACGCGGCGGTCAGCCAGTATGCTCGGCTGTCCCGGGCGGTGGAGCCACTTGGCTGCCCGTGGCTGCGCCGGCAGATGAAAGCGGCCTCGTTTCAGAGGCGGCCGCGGGCGAAATCTGCGAACAGTGTGGTCCTTCGACGCGTCTGGCGTCGCTCTCGTCCGTGTTAACACAGCAAACAGTCTGGATCAACACGGCGGCGGGGACGCGGGCCAACGCGAACGTTTCTTATCTGTGATGCCCAATCCGATCAGCGTGACACAGTTTCGAGGTTCGTCAATTGCGTCTCAGATGGCGTAACATACAAGCTACAAATAAAGCCGTTTTTGTCAATGTTAAATATGCAGCTTACCAGCCTCAACAAAAGCAAAACGAGGATAATGGAATGTAGTCGAATCAAGTCGGGTGATGCTGAGGGAATTAGATTAGGAAATGAGACACTTAAAGTAGTAAAGGAGTTTTGCTACTTGGGGAGCAAAATAAATGATGATGGTCGAAGTAGAGAGGATATAAAATGTAGACTGGCAATGGCAAGCAAAGCGTTTCTGAAGAAGAGAAATTTGTTAACATCGAGTATAGATTTAAGTGTCAGGAAGTCGTTTCTGAAAGTATTTGTATGGAGTGTAGCCATGTATGGAAGTGAAACGTGGACGATAAATAGTTTAGACAAGTAGAGAATAGAAGCTTTTGAAATGTGGTGCTACAGAAGAATGCTGAAGATTAGATAGGTAGATCACATAACTAATGAGGAGGTACTGAATAGAGTTGGGGAGGAGAGAAATTTGTGGCATTACTTGACTAGAAGAAGGGATCGGTTGGTAGGGCATATTATGAGGCATCAAGGGATCACCAATTTAGTATTGGAGGGCAGCGTGGAGGGTAAAAATCGAAGAGGGAGACCAAGAGATGAATACACTAAACAGATTCAGAAGGATGTAGGTTGCAGTAGGTGCTGGGAGATGAAGAACCTTGCACAGGATAGAGTAGCATGGAGAGCTGCATCAAACCAGTCTCTGGACTGAAGACCACAACAACAACAACAACTGTCTTGAAGCACCAAAGTAAATAGTACCCAGCACTAATTGCTTTTCTTTCGAGTCCGCTTGTAATTTCTTTTCTGAATGCAGCTACTGGTCATCAAGCTTTCTCAAATTGCACTTATCCTGTAATGAAAAGTACGAAATCTTAGGGCACTAATTTTGCTTCGCTCCTTTTACATTGCGCGGTACGTGGAAACACCGACACAGTTTTACTTGAGAGCTGTGGCTAACCCTGCCGTGTATCAGTTGAGTTTTAACTCAAAGAAATGTAATTAATGGAATCAATGGGAATTTAACACAGGAATATGCAATGAAATTAAATATCAGTGATAATGTTTGCATAAACGCTGAACCTGCAGCGTAATCAACGTGTCGTGACATATTCATAATATAGGAGGTTCAAGCGTCACATAACGTTTTTCACTGGTGTCATTTCATCACACTGCACATTCACACATTTTCCCCCAATTTATTCCATTGATTTCACGTCTCGAAGTTTAATTCAATTGTATATACCGGTCTTGATCACTCACACAATCTTATCGAAAGTTTCCGCACACCCAGTAGAGCAAATTTGTACGGGGTGTGTCCACCTTTCGTCTTTATGACGACTTGAACTCCGCATCCACTCTCCCGTGGCGCCGCTGTTTGCGCCACCTCAAGCGACGCTTACCATTCACTGCAGAAATATATGACTTATGACGAGCTGCCCGAGCACTGTACCCCGTTCTTTTTAACTCGCTATGCACACTCATGTTACCTGGACTGCTGGTAGCACTTTGGAACTCGTGAGTGATTTTTTTTTTTTTTTTTTTTTTTTTTTTTTTTTTTTTTTTTTTTTTTTTTTTTTTTTTACAGGCACCGTCTCCTGTCTGCCTGACCTTGGTTTAGGTGTGGTTGTTTCTCTCCGTTTCCACTTCACAATCACCAGCTGTCGACTAGGGCAGCTTTACAAGGCTTGACAGTTCCCCGACGGATCTGTTATTCGGGTGCTGTCCAATGACTAGTCCACGTTGGTAGTCACTGAGGTCTCCAGATCGACCTATTGTGCTGTCACTGCTTCTCTACTGACAACACAAACCCCCTGCCTCCTTTTATACCGGCGAGTCTGCCGTCTCTTCACATCTACGGGTCAATTCCGCATTACAAAGAGATGTTCAAGTACTTCTGATCAGATAGTGTACCTGTATCGGGAGGTAGCGGTCTAAGCGTTACGAGCAAATCACCCATTCCGCGACTGTTTATGTTTTGCCAGTATGAGGCGGGCCTTAATATAGTTTTTTTTCCAGTCGATTGCCTGGCTTGATGTCGGTCGTCACGGTTTCCTCTCTTGCGTTATGCAATTCAGCTTATAATAGAACTCCCAGCCGAAGCTCTCAAGTATTTGCTGAACATACTGCAACCTTTCTTCGACAGTTTCTGCGCTCTCTAATTCCTCCCGTACTATGGACATTACTCCATGATGTCTTAAGATGTGTTACCGTTCTGTTGCTACTTCTTGTTTTTTAGTGTGTTCCACATATTACTTTCCTCGTCAGGTCTGTAGAAAATCTCGTTATTTTTTTTAATTTATCGGTCCACTGACTGTTCAGGATTCTTCTGTAGCACCATACCTCAAACGCTTTGATTCATTTCCTTTCCGGATTTGTGCAAGTACACGAATCACTACCACATAACGCTGTGCTCATATACTTCTTTTCTCAAGTTAAGGTCTAGCTATGACATTGCTAGACTTTTGGCTAAGAATACTCTCCGCCTGTGCTAGTGTCCTTATGTCGTCCTTGCTTCATACGTCACGTTTTGTTTTGCTTCCAAAGTAACAGAATTCCATCGCTTCGTCCACTACAAGATCGCCAATTTTGATGCTAACTTTTCCACCTATATTACAAGGCCAGTCAAATGAAAGCGAGAGTGAGGGCAAAAAGTAAGTACGCTGTTTATTATTTCAAGCGTAATGACCGTAACTGTTAATACATATATGCCAATATGAGACAA
The DNA here is from genome assembly GCF_021461395.2 of Schistocerca americana. Classification (NCBI taxonomy): domain Eukaryota; kingdom Metazoa; phylum Arthropoda; class Insecta; order Orthoptera; family Acrididae; genus Schistocerca; species Schistocerca americana. The sequence continues at coordinate 468,443,478 of NC_060126.1, forward strand.
GACGGTCACAGTACCCTCGTGAAAAAATGTTTGCGGTTGCCTACGGAATCATGATTGTACCGAGGGGTGCATCTTTTCGTCCGAAGCAAATCGATGGCGACGAATGTCTTTCAAAATGGTTCAAATGGCTCTGAGCACTATGGGACTTGTCCCCTAGAACTTAGAACTAATTAAACCTAACTAACCTAAGGACATCACACACATCCATGCCCGAGGCAGGATTCGAACCTGCGACAGTAGCGGTCGCGCGGTTCCAGACTGAAGCGCCTAGAACCTCTCGGCCACAGAGGCCGGAACGAATGACTTTCTTCAGGCCTCCAAAAATATAGAAATCGCATGGGGAGAGATCGGGAGTGTGTGGGGGTCGTGTAAGGGTTTCGCAGCGAAATTTCTGCAGCTGGGCCCGGCCACATGTTTCTATGGTTGTTCCTAGTTCGGCGCAGAAGTTTCCCCGCGAAGCCCTCCATATAGTCCCGATCTCCCCCCAGGCGATTTCCATATTTTTGGAGCCCTGAAGAAAGACATTCGTGGCCGCCGATTTGCTTCTGGCACAGAGTTGCACTCCTGGATACAGTCACGGTTCCGTAGGCAACCGCAACCATTTTTCTCCACGAAGGCACTAACAGTCTTGTCTCACAGCGAGATAAATGTATAAACAGTTATGGAGATTACTTTCGAAATACTAAACTGTTTAGTTACTTTTTTCGCCCTGTCTCGTTTTCACTTCGCTGCCCCTTTATATATCTGCTTTCGCCAACACTTTCGTTTTTACTCAGCTAGCTTTCAATTTATTCCCGGTAAACTGTTCAGTTCAAGAGGTCCTGCAATTATTCGCCACTTTCATCGGGGACTTTTTGGACAACATGGTTGTGGAGAGAAGCAGCGATTAGTATGATTAATCAATAACTCAAGAACAGTCTTAATCGCATTTATTATTGTTATAATACCGCCAACTGGTTTCAACCCGACGTAGGGGTCATCTTCTGGGCGTTTACACTATTGGTCGACTGCTGGTGGTGTCACTCCTGTCTACATAACGGCAGGAAACTATCAAACACTATCACATACTATAGTTTCCTGCCGTTATGTAGACAGGAGTGACACCACAAGCAGTCGACCAATGGTGTAAACGCCCAGAAGATGACCGCTACGTCGGGCTGAAACCAGTTGGCGGTATTATAACAATAATAAATGCGATTAAGACTGTTCTTGAATTATTGATTCATCGGGGAATCCTACCGTCGATATCTTTTGACCCAGAATTTTAACCCGACTTCTGAACCTTATTGAGCAGCCAATAGCGGAATGGTTGTTCCGCTGGTACAGCAGCTTTTAGCGCGGTGCTCGCGGGGGAGGAGGAAAACAAGGGAGGCGGCGGCGGCGTGGGCCGCGCCGGGCGACGCCCCCTGCAGGTGGCGCGCTGTGGCCAGGAATCGTTAGCGCCAGGATTTCACCCGGAACAAGTCCCGCCCACTCACCCCCGGTTTTCCCGGTCTTTGTTCGGCGCCTGGGCTTGGTTTCAGTTGACCCACGTGGTTTACCGCGTTTGGCTGCATTTGGAGTGAATGTTAAATTAATATCTTGCTAGGTCCTAAATTTTGCCACATAGTTAAAAGACACGTTACAAAAAACGTGCACAATTGGCCTCAGCTGTGCCAGGTACTTCCACAGCAAAAATAAGAGAAAACAATTTAGCACTGAATTCTTTAAATACGAGAACTCAGTATTCAGATGAATAGCCTATGAAGAAACATACTTCTATGTGAGAAAAAGCACCCAAAGCTAATACAGGAAAAACCTACCCTCAAAGAATAATTTGCTTGGAGTAAGAGGAACCACGGTTTTTAGAACTCAGACAGTATACGCCAAACAAGCACCAGTGTTCACTATAATTCTAGAGGGCATCAAAATTACTCTGTTCTTGCTAGATCGATCCAGGCTGTTTTTGCGTGTTATTCACTGAATAGTTTTGCTGAAAAGTTTTAGGGGTGGAAGAAGAGCTGGCACAGCATGAAGGACGTTTTACAGCCGTGAAACACTGCACCATTTATTTCCTTCATAACTGCTCTGTGACAAACACACACATCATCATTATTATTTTTAAAAAATGGTTTGAATGACATGAAATTAATTTATCTTTTGGTTAAAAATAGACAGAACAAAGAATAACGACAGATTATTGTCCTGAGACGTTTGCAACAGCATATAGGACACTAATCACACAGAACCGCCACAATTCCTTATAACCTCGTTTATAATGCGCAAGTATGGCATTGGAAGAATTTACAAGTTAAAATTCACCCATTACCCCCTGCAAATACTAACGAAATATGTTATATAAGCAAATATCTTACTGCTTTCATTAGGCAGTTCTACTTCATGGCATTCTTATATTCTTTAATTTTTGTGAGCTACTATGAGGGTCTACATAAACAAAACGACTTTCACTTATTTCTGTATAACGTTGATTTTAGACAACAGAGTTAGTCGACTGCATCCGTGGCTTTACTACCGACATGAAAGATTCAAAACCATTGTTTTCGCATTGTATGTTTGCTCTGCTGTTTCCCTCAAATAAACGTACTATAATAAGTGAATTAGTTAATGAAAATTTGTCCTTATTGCCTTTAAATAACATCACGTTATTTTTTGTTTTCCATTGCTGGCGATGCTTTCAATTCTCTATAAATATTTTTATTTCTTTAATAATACACATTCGTATTATATTACTATCTAGAAAGACATAAATTTCTTATCATTACTAAATTTCATCACAGTGTAACATGTGTTGGACTGTGACGATAACAACTTTGATGTAACTTCCAGTTTGCTGAACTGGCGGCTGTTTAGGGGAGGACCTTCTACTTTGGATAGGCGTGGAGGGGGATGAATGGGCGGGACTTGTTCCGGGTGAAATCCTAGCGCTAAGGGCACGTGCTGTGGCCGCCTCTTCCGCGTCTCCTCCCTCTCTCCTCTCCTCTCCTCTCCTCTCCGCTCGTCTGTCGCGCACGCAGGCACGCGGCCCGACTCGCCGACAAGCGCGACCGCACAAGCCACGGCGCCCGTGCCGCGCCTCCCTGACAAAGGCCCGCAGCAAACGCTTCCCGTCTCGCGCTGGTAAACACCACCACCCCCTCACGCTGTGCGTAAACGGCACCCAGCACTCTGTCAGTTCCCAACCATCTAAATGGAAAAACTACATTCCTCATAAGTTAATTGCCTTAAGCAGCCCCAGGGCAGTCGCTGCTATTGCTCAGAATGTCCGGATGCGCAATAATATTCCACGTGCGCGGGTTAGGTTAAGAGGCTATGCAATAACCAGTGAAGCCCCACTTTCGACTTTTTAAGGGGGATAGGACGTCAAACGGGCTGACTTGGAGCAGGAGAGGCACCACAGGACATTTTAATTACCACTGTCTATACTTTTACAAATAAATTCAGAAAACTTTGTCAGCATCACCAGGAAGGATTCAGAATTCACACTCATAGGAGTGGAACTTCGAAAACATAACGAAGTAATTTTTTTTACACGTGAAATTTCATCATTTTTTTCACTTATTAATGGCAGCATTTGTTGCTATAGGTACACTTTTCTTCATAAGTAAGAGTGGTGTTTCGATGAATTTTGCACAGCATACAAACCATACTTAAAGGTGCATGAAACTCTAGAATTTTCCAAATCTATTAAAAACTGTGGTAAAAATTGAGGTAATTAACCACAAAATTTGTGTTTTTTTCTAAACATGAAGTTTAAAATACAACAGATCATTCGTTTTTCATAAATTAAATAAATTCTAGAGTTTCATACGCCTGTAAGTATGGTATGTATGCTGTGCAAAATTCATCGAACCATCTCTCTTACTTATGAACAAAAGTGTATCTATAGCAACAAATGCTGCCATTAGTAAGTGGAAAAATGATGAAATTTCACACGCAAAAAAAATTTATTTTGTTATGTTTTCGAACTTCCACAGCAATGAGTGTGAATCCTGAATCCTTCCTGGTGATGCTGACAAAGTTTTATGAATTTATTTGTAACAGTATAGACTGGAAATTAATATGTCCTGTGATGCCTCTCCTGCTCCAAGTCGGCCCGTTTGACGTCCTGCCCCCCCCCCCCCCCTTAAAGAGTCTAACTCCCACGTATAGAAACTCATCTCCCAAACTATGTCACGTACAACGACATAATTTTGCAGGTCTATTCAGTAGTATATTTGGACACTGCCCGCAAAAATGTGCTGCGAATATAGTAGTAAAGAAGTAATAAATTAAAAAGTCATTCCTGTTGCGACAGTTTTACTGCATGCACAGCCAAAATGTAGTACGCGATAAACTTTCTTACTTTCATCATTTTATGAGGATGCCACCGTGGAAAAGTTTCTTAAGGGTTTGAAACTGTGTCTCAAGTTTGTTGGAAGTCGCTAAGCGCTCTCCTTCTCGAACATTGCATGAATATAGTCTGGGTAGTTTGCGCGCCGCGAGTCAGCTTCCTCAAGGCAGACACAAAGTTTCTAACCGTAATGCTTGTCTTCCTGCGTTAAACTCTTAACGAGTAGATTATGGCAGCATTTTGAATTTTTAAATTCGCTCAGTAATTGTATGAAATTGAAAATCAAATTTTTGTTGCCCCTCGAAGCTCTTAATCAGCCTGCAACTGGGACTGCACACCGGTTTAGCCGTTTAGTAGTATGGATAATGAGCAGACCAAATACTTTTGAAATAATTCGCGCTACGTGTGGATTATTTTGCCGTCTGAGGGCAGCATTGACGATAGCTTTGTCAGTCGTTCACGTGCTTCGTTCGAGTACGGGCTCTGGCCTTCTTTGTGTGTCGCTGTCATGTTTATCTACTAAAATGAATTCAAAACAAGGAAAAGGATCATTCACATTAAAGTTCATCGAAATATACTAATCGCTGCCGACGTTACAGGAGGTTAGTGCAGATGAACTGGAAAGTTAAGAATGATTTTTCCGGGTTGTCACTCGCATTATGATTTCAAGTTTTATTGGCACGCTTTGTAATTCAAATAAATTATTTTAACATTTATTTGAATTACAAAGCGTGCCAATAAAACTCGAATGCTAAGTTTTATATATATATATCCCTCTCCCGTGTGTGTACATACAAAAATACTTGGACTAAACTTCAAAGCTTCCAAAGAACTGCCAGTAACAAGGTATCGCAGCATAATACCTACATGCTGGCTTTCTGCAATTACATCACTCGTTGTACTGCTTCGTTTTTTATTCAAAGGATAACCACTTACAATAATAAATGAATGTCACACTACCGTCAACGCACAAAAGTTCTACTAATTATTTATTTAGTTCGAGTTCAACACTCATCACAAATTTTCGTGGGTGAATTTTTGATGCTCCTCGCAACAGTCGCAACCACTGTCTTATTTCTGCTTGAAACAAAGTACGAGCACAGTATTAACAACAACAGTAGCGTCTTGATCGTCCGACAGTTCGAACCAGGCTAAATACTGAACAATATTATTGCACCTTTCTATTCAGCAGTCTAAGGAGAACTTCACTAACATCCGCAGAAAAGTAACCCCATGGACTGCTCTTCCAACAAATACGCCCGGAGAAGCTAAGGAATCACTCCAATAACCCTGCATAATAATGTTCACCGGACCCACTTTACGTACTGTACATTTGTTCTGCAATATTCAGAAAACTCTTCTACTCGTCTTCATCAGCAGCGCGAACTTGCAAGAGTTCGTTATCTTCTTAACTTCATCTACACTTACATCTATACTTTGCGAAATCCTGTGAATTGCGTGACAAAGGGTACTTTTTTTATTGTATTCGTACCATACGCTAACAAACAGAAATAAAGTTATCTAGGGTGATAATAGTCCGCTTGTTAACATACGGCGGCCAAGGCTAGTTAATAGGCAGATCAGACTAGAAGAAATCACAAGCTGCAGAGAAGATATTTTTTATGGTACATGATAGGTTAGACACTCTTGCACGAAAACGAATTAATGACACACGGAAGAAACTACAATTTTTAATATAGATAAAAAATAAAAAAAGTAAACTGAAATGGGAATAACGTATTCAACAAATGGACAGTAACACCGTAACCACTTAACCAAGACGCAGTTTAGCATTACCCGTCCGGATAGCCGTGCCAATCAAAGCGCCGGTTCCAAGACGGGAAGGTGCGCCGATCCCGGATAGAATCCCACGGCGGATTAACGAAGAGGGTCGGTTTGTCGAGCAGTCTGGACGTGGTTTTTAGGCGGTTTCCTACACTCGAGTAGGTGAATACCGGGCTGGTAACGAAATCCTGTCTCAATTACATGATTCACAAACATTTAGAAAACTTTTGGTTATATTCACATGAGTAACTACACGCTGACAGATGGGGTACACACATTCCGTATGGGGGGGGGGGGGGGGGGAGGGTTGGCGGGGTAGCGACAGGAAGGGCATCTGGCCACCCCTTAAACTACCACGCCGCATCCGTTCATAACGGTTCCGATGCGAGACAGAGACAAGGAAAAGGACGACGACGATAGTGACAGAATTGCTGAAGTATAAGGCAACAGATCGACGTAAAGTAGGAAAATCCCTCACCATGTGGAAGGACACCTGGATCCATCATTACACACCATAGTCAAAACGACAGTCAAAACAATGACAGAGGCTGCTGAAAGTGCACCGAAGACGGGAAAGATCAATTTGTCAGCTGGTAAGACGACGGCCGCTGTTTTCTGGGATTTCCAAGGAATAATACTGTTTTTTGGGATTCCCAAGGAATAATCCTCATGGATAACTTGGAAAAAGACAGAACCGTAACTCGACCCTATTATGCTCGTTGCTGGATCGTTTGAAAATTGCGCTGGCTGAAACACACCAAGGCTGGCACGCAAAAAAAAAAAAAAAAATCTCTTTCACCAGGATAATGAACCATTCCACACATCAGTGATAACAATGGCGAAAGTGCATCAACTGCGATTTGAATTGGTTCCTCATACGCCCTGTTCACCAGATTTGGCCCAAGTGACTTCTTCCAGTTCCCTAACTGGAACCTCTGGCTTGCTGGGAAGAAATTTCCATCAAATGAGGAAGTCATACTTGCAGTCAACGAGTATTGTCCAGAGTTTGGCGGAACCTATTTTTCTGATGGGATGAAAAAGCTGGAGGACCGCTGGACCAAGTATATATCCCTCAAAGGGGACTATGTCGAAAAGTACAGTAAGCTGTTTACGAAAAAAATATTTTTTCTTGCTTTCATCAAACCACCCTCGTAATGTCCCCTTGAGTTTCTTTGTTTCACCCCAAGCCGGCGCACCAGACGTGGAAACGGCTACATTGAGACACGTGCGCTGTCAGCTGGGTGTGCCCGCGGCCTGCTGGTTTTGTACACGGGACAGGGGTGGTTGGCGGTGCGTGTCCTGTGACTCACGCGGCGTGACGCCCCAGCTCCACGCTGCGCTATTAATTAACTCGTAGGCCGCGACGGCACAGCGTCTCACTTAACGCCGAATAAACCACTCATTACCCGCGGAAATTACGCGACAACGTGCGCGACTAATGGCCTTTTCACGCGGAAGGGAGGATGGTAATCATTTTTCGTTGCATAATTTGCTAAAGATAGGTTGGAATACGTCTGGTAACAGTTTCAGCTGCGGAGATGTCACGCCACACCGGCTGAACGGTCTTTTACTTAAAAGCTGTGCGCGAACTGCAGGAAAGGACCCATGTGGCGATAAGATGCACAAAACGTCATACAGCCATGTGGCCGGAAATGTGTTCCCAGGGAAGTACACCCACTTCAGGGAGCAGATCCGAGGTGCAGAACACTGTAGAACATAACCCCGGTATCAGCACCGTGCACGAGCCCGTCGGCATGGGGTAAAACAGACGACCGCGCGGAACATTCTCCACGACAACTGCCCACTATCTGCATCGCTAACAACACGTTGAGGCCTTTTCACCTCCGCGGCGACAGTGTCACCCCTGGAACCATACAGTTTCATTTAGTTAAACCACCTATGCCTGGGTTTCATGTAGGATCCTTCGTTTCATCCAATGTTGAGATGCTACTCCAACACAGTACGAGAGCCTTTACAGGGAGAATACTAAGCGGGCTGAGGCGTGAATAGGAATGTGGATTGAGAAGGGAGGTATGCTAGTGTAGCCTGTCCAGTCGAGCAAAGCCACTGTGCTATGGTGGTTAGCGCATCTGCTTAGTAAGCAGGAGATCTGCGTTCGAATCCTGGCCTTGGTACAAATTTTCATTCGTCACTACAGTCTGCATACATACATCACAGATGTTTGAGACTTGAAAACTTCTCTGGAGCCATATAGTTTCATCTGACAGTTTTGTCGTTGATTTGACACTGGGATTTCTGTAATCCAGCATATTCACGGATGAAACTACCTTTATGAGCGATATTATCAATTTCCACGACACCCACCCGTTGGCTACAGAGAATCCCCACGATCTGATGGCAGCGAACCATCAGCTCTGCTAGAAATGTGTGGGAGGGGATTATCGGCAACGGCATCGTGGGTCCAGTCATCCTTCCACAACGCCTTAGAGGCGAGCAATGTCAGCCCTTCTTGCGGGTGACCCTGCTCCCGTTGGCGGAAGAAGTGCCTTTGGTGGTACAGAGGATGATGTGGCTACTAAATGATGGTGCTTTAACTCACTGTCCTGTTAAGTGTTGAGCTATAACACAAGTACAGACAGAACATTTCCACTTGTTCTCGTGCGTGCTTTCAGTCACTGAAACCGATACTGTCAGAGGTCTTTTATCTCCATCTTCAAGTGCGTTGGAACACATTTATGACCACATGTCCACACGACACGACTCCCTATCTCGCCAGGGATCGTTTGCTGCAGCATGTCTTCCCTTCCCTGTTCCATTCGCACATACAGGAAAAATTATTGCCTCCGTTCCTCCGTAGGAGCCCCAATCCCATTTATTTCGTCCTCACGATAGAATTATGTCGGTAATGCTGTTCCCCTACATCTCCTCAATAGCATTTCGTGAAAAATTATTCTCCTTTCCTCCCACGGATGTCCACATAGCTTCACGGAATATTTTCGTAACACTTTCATGCTGTAATTTAATTCATTTGTATGGCCATATTGTCCGCAGTTGCTTTACAATTTCTGATCGGTGTTTTTATTCCGTTGTTGCACCTAAAAGAAAATGTGTGTTCTTCTCACCATACGCGTTTCGCTTTATTGAAGCAAAGCATAATCAGTAGTCTGCAATTCGATATGTTTTCTAGATCCAATAACAGTTCCTTAACAAATTGTTGGTTTTTATTCACGGTAATTTCTGCTCGATTTTTCTCCTGCATCAGGAAATACCGTCTGCTAGCACGTTTCTGGTTCCTCCTTCGTTAGATACTGATAATTGTGGTCTAATTTTACGCTGCCATGTAGACCTATGGATTTTTGACGTTTAACACAGCACACTTCCGTACCTCACTGTTCACTGTTTATTTGTATACTTCTAAGCGTGTATCGTGTTTTACAGTGCTACCAACGTTGCCCTAGTTTTTCTTTGGCAACACTACAAAACACGATACAAACTTAGAAGTACACAAATAAACAGTGAACAGTGGTGTATGAAATTGAGGCGTGTTAAACGTTCTGCATCGCAGCGTAAAATTAGACCACAATTATCAGTGTCTAACGAAGAAAGGAACCAAAAACGTGCTAGCAGATGGTATTCCCTGATGCAGGAGAAAAATCGAGCAGAAATTACCGTGAATAAAAACCAACTATTTGCTAATGAATTGTTCTTCGATGTAGACATCAAATTGCAAATATCTGTAATTACAAACCACTGATGATGCTTTACTTCAATAAATCGAATAGCGTGTAGAGAGAAATACACACATTCTCTTGTAATGGTGACGACGGAACAAAAATACCCTCACACTTTCATGCAGGTCCAAGCGATCTTTGACAAATCTGTGCAAGCCTCTGAATTACTTCGACGTTCTCTTTTAATATGACGTAATGGAGATCCCAAACACTAGCTGTACAAATGAACAAGTCTTACAAACTTCCTGAATGCAGTCTTTAAAGGTGCGCCATACTTTTCCAATGAACCGGGCTACGCAATCCGTTTCACTACAAACGATCGTAAGTGCACGTTATATTTCACATCTTTCACAACGTAACTCCTAGGTATTTAATAGCTGTGACTGAGTCGAGAAGCATATCATTAACAGCATATTCGAACATTACAGTAATGTTTCTAGTGGTCATTACATTTTAAGCAAGCTGCCATTCCTCTCACAAACGGTAGTCCTGTCCACGTAATCCTTCATCCTCCTGCAGACACTCAACAACGATACTTTCCCGCATACAACAGCGTCATTAGCAAACGGTGTCAGATCTACATCTACATCTACATTGATACTCCGCAAGCCACCCAACGGTGTGTGGCGGAGGGCACTTTACGTGCCACTGTCATTACCTCCCTTTTCTGTTCCAGTCGCGTATGGTTCGCGGGAAGAACGACTGTCTGAAAGCCTCCGTGCGCGCTCTAATCTCTCTAATTTTACATTCGTGATCTCCTCGGGAAGTATAAGTAGGGGGAAGCAATATATTCGATACCTCATCCACAAACGCACCCTCTCGAAACCTGGCGAGCAAGCTACACCGCGATGCAGAGCGCCTCTCTTGCAGAGTCTGCCACTTGAGTTTATTAAACATCTCCGTAACGCTATCACGGTTACCAAATAACCCAGTGACGAAACGCGCCGCTCTTCTTTGGATCTTCTCTATCTCCTCCGTCAACCCGACCTGGTACGGATCCCACACTGATGAGCAATACTCAAGTATAGGTCGAACGAGTGTTTTGTAAGCCACCTCCTTTGTTGATGGACTACATTTTCTAAGCACTCTCCCAATGAATCTCAACCTGGTACCCGCCTTACCAACAATTAATTTTATATGATCATTCCACTTCAAATCGTTCCGCACGCATACTCCCAGATATTTTACAGAAGTAACTGCTACCAGTGTTTGTTCCGCTATCATATAATCATACAATAAAGGATCCTTCTTTCTATGTATTCGCAATACATTACATTTGTCTACGTTAAAGGGTCAGTTGCCACTCCCTGCACCAAGTGCCTATCCGCTGCAGATCTTCCTGCATTTCGCTACAATTTTCTAATGCAGCAACTTCTCTGTATACTACAGCATCATCCGCGAAAAGCCGCATGGAACTTCCGACACTATCTACTAAGTCATTTATATATATTGTGAAAAGCAATGGTCCCTTAACACTCCCCTGTGGCACGCCAGAGGTTACTTTAACGTCTGTAGACGTCTCTCCATTGATAACAACATGCTGTGTTCTGTTTGCTAAAAACTCTTCAATCCAGCCACACAGCTGGTCTGATATTCCGTAGGCTCTTACTTTGTTTATCAGGCGACAGTGCGGAACTGTATCGAACGTTACTGATCCTATGCGGCAGATCGTTTATGTGCCTGGAGAACGGGAGCGATCGTATCACACTTCCCCCACAGCGCTAGCAAAGTGATAGCGGAAATGTACGACGCCTTGCTGTCAACGCCATTCCATTTACGGCGACAAGAAGGATAAAAGAGCAATAGTGCCGACGAAGTGTGTTAGGAAACACGATTGGAGGAAAAAAAAAGACGCCGAAGCCGAGCAAGGCGCGTGCGTCAACTGGATGCCATCCTCACAAGTCAGAGGGCGATGCGTCCTTGAGGAATTATCCACAATGAACTTCTAGTATGACAGCGTAACTTCAGGGAGTTCCCTGTGACAAACGCTGCTCCCATTCTCACATAGTCCTCATTCTCCGTGTATCCTCTTATTGCTACCAGTTGTTCACAAACATCAAGGCATCCTTTGCAATTGCTTCCGTCACTTTCTACTTTTTTTTAAAGTAAGAAGTAATTCCATTTTAAGTGTTTGTCTAAAACCACTGTTTGTCCGTCTAACGAAAAATTTCGGACTAAACAGTTACGAAAGTTCCGAATGTTAAATAGTGCCGACCAGTGCGTCACTCCGTCGTCTGTACAACGGCTCACTCTTTTCTCTTTTTCTACGAAATGGGTTGAGACTGTTCTTGCTAATCTAGTTTGTACACATTGGTCTCTTCCTGCACTGCTTGTAAAAGTCTATAAGGTACACATTTAAAAAAAGTAATCTCTACGTTAAACTGTAATTTTTGGACTCGAATTCCATCCACAGATGAATAATGCAGTGATGAATTACATTAAGTGTATCACCGCATGTGCTGGTAATTCTTTAACAGACACACTGCAATACTTGTATTGAAAATACGCGGCTTCTAGAGCAACAACGAAACACTAATCCCAGGTGATCTAAATGAGAAAGCACAATTTCCGCAACACCTTCCCTCTTGAATAACCAGCGGTCTAGATGGTGCAGTGATTCACGCAGTGCATTGGGACAATCCGGCTTCAAGTACCCGTCTAATCATCTACACTAATAAGAAGTGATCAAAAGGTTTTCGTATGAGGGCTTTGCAGTACCGTAGATGCAACGCAGCTCGATTCTGATGCGATTATACATGCATCGACATGCAGACAAGGTACTGGTGTGGCATTCATACGAGGGTTGTCCAGAAAGTAAGTTCCGATCGGTCGCGAAATGGAAACCACAGTGAAAACCAGAAACGTTTTATTTCCGACAGTTAGGTACACCTTCCACCTACTTCTCTGCATAGTCGCCGCTCCAACTTCGAGTTTTGTCGTAGTGTTGTATCAACTTTCCAATATCCTCGTCATAGAAAGCAGCCGCCTGTGCTTTCGGCCAGTTATCTGCACTGGTCTGCAGCTCGTTGTCTGTGGAAAATTTTTGTCTTCATAGCCAGCGGTTCTTGTAAGCAGAGATGAGACTCAGGGGGAGCCAATTACGGACTGTATTGTGGGTGATCAAACACTTCTCATCGGAAACGCTGCATGAGCGTCTTCATTGCCCCTGCAGTGTGCGGCCGAGAATTGGCATGAAAAAGGAACTGCTCGACAGTTGTGTTATGTGGGTTGCTTGACACAGGCGAAATCTCTAACCAGGCCCTCATACATGGCGGGAGACGCTATTCCCTACGCAACTTTACGTTCTCACTGTTCACTCAAAACTGAAAAGGGCGACGCGACACGATCTACGGGCATACTAGAGACACTACCCAACACGTCTGTGCAAAGCTTTACCGGATTTTCCCAGTGGTTTCCATTTCGCGACCAATTGGAACTTACTTTCTGGACAACGCTCGTATCTTTCCGAAGTGCGTGCGGTAAATGCGGAGTTGTGAACTGTGGCGACGTTATTACCAGAAGCGTCCAAACAGGACCAAAGCGCTGCTATTCTTTTCTTGGTTGGCGAAGGACAAACACTGATAAGACACCCACCCGAGAATGAAGATGTGTACGGGACAGCATATCTGTCGAAACTCGCCGTTGTGGAATGTTGCGCCAAGTTCCGTCCTGGACGCGGTTCAGCACAAGACGTCGGTCGTTATGGAAGGCCAGCCTCATCCTTTACGGACAAGTGGGAGGCACTCGAGCACCCGCCCTATAGTCCTGATCTCACGCCTTCGGTCCCTCCAAAAAGGCCTTAAAAGGTCGCGATTCCTGTTGCATGTGCAGGAGGGAGATACGGACTTCTTAACGCACCAGAACACGGTGCTCTACGAAACGGGTAGTTTTAATATGTTGCGTCGGTAATATGATTGCCTCAATGCTCACGGCGATTTTGCCTCACTGGTATAGCAACTCTGGGCTGTACGGCCTTCGAAAGGGAACTTTTTGATCGCCCCCTTATATAAACTCCGTGGTTTTCCAAATTCAATTATCGCGAAAAGGACACGAGCGATTTTTTCCCCCATCTTCGCCATATCCGCACTCGCGATCCGCCTTAAATGAACTCGTCGTGTCACGTTCCTCTCGTTCGTACATCAGAGCCTTCGGGCGAAATCACACCGTGGTGGCTGCCCGTATTCACGCATTCCCGGCGACGTGCGCCGCGCGAGGCAAATTACGCTCCGCAGATTTAATCGGAAACGTGTATTCGCGGACCTGGATTAACCATTCTAGATACGGGTCGCCAGACTCGTTTTGATACGTGAGACATTGTTAAACTTGCCACAACTCCGAAACCAAAAAGTAGCTATTGTAACTATTTTCAGGAAAGTTTCCGACATCCGACCACTAGACTCGAACACAGATACACTAAGAAAAACGAGCTTTTGAAATAACGCGGCAACTGGCACAGGGAGCGCACTGCGGCTTCAGAGCCCACGTAGCGGCAGATTCGTTGCCTCAAATGCCATTTGCCGCGTTTCGCTTCGACCATTAGCAAGCGAGCTACAGGCTGTGTGTGTGTGTGTGTGTGTGTGTGTGTGTGTGTGTGTGTGTGTGTGTGTAGAATGTCGCTACAAATCTGGCGCCGGCCGAAGTGGCTGTGCGGTTAAAGGCGCTGCAGTCTGGAACCGCAAGACCGCTACGGTCGCAGGTTCGAATCCTGCCTCGGGCATGGATGTTTGTGATGTCCTTAGGTTAGTTAGGTTTAACTAGTTCTAAGTTCTAGGGGAATAATGACCTCAGCAGTTGAGTCCCATAGTGCTCAGAGCCATTTGAACAAATCTGGCGCGTGAGTGTGAGTGTGTGTGTGTGTGTGTGTGTGTGTTTGTGTGTGTAGAATTTTGCTACAAACCTGGTGTGTGTGTGTGTGTGTGTGTGTGTGTGTGTGTGTGTGTGTGTGTGTAGAATTTTGCTACAAACCCGGCAAAAATTGGTTAGCAAAGCATACGGGGAGGACTTTGTAGGTCGCACGCAGTACTATGAGCGGCTTAAGCGTTTTCAACAGGGCAGAATATCGCTCGCTGATGACTCAACGCCTGGACAACCTGCCAAATCCACAGATGATGACCATGTCGAGAGGGTTTGTGCGGTGATTCGCATAAATCGTCGTTCAACTGTTGGAGTAGTTGCTGACGAAACCTAGAGCGCGTGACGGATGCTGCACGCAGAAAGATGCATGAATTGTGGGAAAACCAGACTTGGATGTTGCATCATGACAATGCGCCGCCTCACGTGTCACTCCTTGTCCGCAGCTATCCTGCAAAAAACATCACATTCCTGTTGTGCCACATCCACCGTCTTCTCCGGACATAGTCCCTGAAGACTTTTGCCTGCTTCCCAGACTTAAAACCACGTTGAAAGGACGTCGTTTCCAAACCACAGAGATTCGGGACAATGGGATGTATGAATAAGAAAGAGAACATTCTACGGAGTAGATTCTCAGAGCAAAAGAACATTCTCTGAGAAACTTCTCAATTTCGTTTGAATAAAAAATTCGATTCATGTTCTCTAACGAGGAAGTTCCTTCTGACTACCTCACCCCCTCCTTAAAAATGTTCTGTGTGTGTGTGTGTGAGAGAGAGAGAGAGAGTGAGTGTGTGTGTGTGTGTGTGTGTGTGTGTGTGTGTGTGTGTGTGTGTGTGTGTCGCATCCGGCACAGAACGCACTCGTCATTCTTTGTTTTATTCAACTCGCTCAAACAGGCCAACTATTCAGTGTACAAATATTGAACTGGCATCGCTATTTTCTGGAAGAATCGCATTACGTTTCTATTTTACTTCTATGTGCGGCAACAAATTATTAAGACGATTTCAGACAGTTTACAAAAATCCATTTTCTTGCGATGTTATCGAATTTTCGACATGCGGAATACTTTTTTATTATGCGGAAGAAATCTTAACATTACATGACATTTTCATTTATTCTAAACCGGAACACTGTTAAGAGTTTTCTAACACGAAATTATTTTGGTTAAATACAATGCATTATGGTCTGCTCCCGTATCAAGAACGAAAGCGGTCCCACGTGCGGTTCGTTACGAGAAACAGATCGTTAGGTTTGTAATAAACCAGTTATTAACTTTTCTGATCCGCCTACTTAACTCTAACATAGTAAAATATGAGGTTTATACTGTCAGAAGTCGTGATGCTGAACATCTGGAAATGTCAGTGACTCAGTTGTTTGGTGTATACCTAGACTTTTCGTACATCAGCTTGAAAACTTGGATTTGCTAAATGGCAACAAAAATATTTTAAATCATTTTCACACCGTTTGAAAGGTCGCCCCCTCTTCTTTCAATATTTTCTGGAAGTAAGTTCGTCAGATAGATGATGTTTCTATTGTTAAACTCACGTCAACTTCAACAGTTTTTCTCTTCAGTATTTCTTCGGGCTAAGTATATCTTTTTTTTTACATTATTGGCAACATAAATTCTGCAGTTACTGCCAAAAAAGTCAGTAAAACTTAACCTCAAAAGAACGTACTCAGCTCGAAGTATGCTACAGAGCTCATTTCAAAAAACGGAGAATGTTCTCCGCTTGTGAGAAGCTCTTGTAGTTTTATTCATACGAAATCGGAGAAGGTTCTTTGTTTTGAGCAATTCCCCCTCCACCTTTACTCACGCTTACAACATTCTCGGGTGAAGTATATTCTCCGACTCTCTTCTCCGAAATTTCGAGTATAAAGTATATTCTACGTTTTATTCACACGACCCAATGGCACAAGAGACGTGCGCGGCATCCCAGAAAGATTTTCCGAAAGCGGAAGAAACGATGGGAGCGGTGCATTGCCTACAGAGGGGCCTATTCTGAGAGGGACACTTCTTAAAATGTTCTATAATAAACAATGAATGTTTTACAGGAAAACTTCGGTTTCTTTTTGAAGACTCCTCGTATGTTCGCTGTTAACAGTACAATACGCCGCCTTTAACTAACTACTATCCACCTCCACCGCTAATCACCGGTCAACAAAACAGGAGCACAGTTTAAAGTCAACAGGGAAAGCGTTACACGAAAATATCATTCTTAAACGTTCACTGAAACAAATATACTCTACTGGCTTCCACTAAACCTCGCCAAGTCCTTCTCATTCACTGAAACATTACCGCCCAAGTAGCTACTCGCTCCGCTGTGCGATGTAAGGACTCTGCGTACCATGCAACGGGCAACACTTTGCTGAACACACAAGAAAGTCGAACCTGAAATACGCGACCGCGCACGCGAGTGTACTTCCGGAAACTCTCCATTTTCTGTACCGCAGGAAATAACGCGGCTGATCACGCTATCACAACTTGTTACCTATGCCTCTGTCTCGGACGACACACGACTTCTACATGCCTCGAGGACTGCCGACGGGCTCCTCGATTTCGCGAGCTCCAGACCGCTCCACGAAATCTTTCAACTTTCACACCTTTTCACTTAACTAGAATCAGTAGCAGAATGTAGGCGTTTTCACTGACCGTTTCCTTCTCTCGCTAAATGAGCTTGTGTAAGGTGCTGCTTCTTGGTAGGACTTCTACAACTTTTTCTGGAATGAGTGTCGGAGAAGACCCGACATCATGGGAAATCAAAGAACTTTATGCCGGCCATGTGGGGTCCACCCACAACACATTTAGGAGGTTTAGCGAAAGACCTGCTCATCACTTCATCTGGAGAATGCCCCCTTCCCCCGGATACTGCCTCTCACGGACAAAACAGCCACGTGAACTGAGCAAACAGGCTCGGTCCGGAAATTAGAAGGCACAGTCGTCCACGAGACGTTAAACTCGAACGCTGCTTCTTTGTGGAATAACCTGCTCAGAACTGTAGAATAACCTGCTCAGAACTAAAATGCGTAGCACGCGGTAGTTGCTAGTTTTGAGAGAGGCAAGTCGTTGGAGCTGGTGAGCACGTGCCCGGAGAGTAGCAGGGAGTGTGGTGTGGTGTGGTGTGGGCAGCACATCGCTGAGTGGTCAGCGAGGCGGCCAGATAAGGGAGCGCTATCTGGCGCACGCTCCTGTTACGCAACCGTCACGCATAATTCTCTGTCTGAGCCGCATGCGGCATCTGGCCCCGAAGGGACGGTCCAACACACTGCTTCACTGACGCATGTCGCGGGTCATCCGATTACATCCGGTCTTTCTTCTTCTAACTTTGCAATTAGAACTTAAGGGTGAACACTATCATTCACACAAAAAATGCCAGTGTGCACCTCAAAGTTAGAAATTTATTTATTTTTATCGTCGTTGGAAACTCAAATATGAACGCTGTTATCATACGCGATTTCCCTCGTGTTTGCCAGGGAGAGCAAGGCCAGGTGGTAAAAAAAGAACTTCCTTCCCGTTAAGGTGGCAGAGAGATCTTACAATAGCTGTAACTGTAAGGGCATATTGTGAGTCTTGCCTGTATAGCTCAGCTGGTAGCTGCATCGCCTGCGAAAGACAAGAATCTGACTTCGAATTCCTATTCGGCGCAGACCCATTATATTTGTATCCTTATGAGAAGATTCTTTTTCAATTAATTGCTTAATATGACTCTACATCTAGCGGTCAAAAAGAGCCATACTATTCACTAAATAATAAATAATTTTATTTTACAGAGGTGCTTCGCAATTCTTTTGCTGTTACAGTACCAAAAAGTATAGTATTCCACCAAACTGCACGCTGTTAATGCGTGCGAGCACCTATCCGTAGTCGCAGGGAGGCGGGCGGAGCACTAAGAAACAACTGCTTATTGTTTACGTTTTCAGTAACCATAACGGTTTAGTTGTATGTAGCTAAAAGGAAATCACTGCTCTGTTAGAACAATAAATGAAATCCTGATCACTAGCAACACTATCGAGGGGGATGGCACAGAGGTAAGAGACAAAAATCACATACGCTCATTATCCGAAGTACGATCGTACGGGTACCAAGCAGGATTTGTGATTGAATTAAGGATTTGCTAGTAGGCAGGACGCAACGTGTTATCCTGGCTGAAGGGTTATCGACAGGTGTAGAAGAAACTTCAGGTGTGCCTCAGGAAAGTGTGTTGGGACTCTTGCTGTACGTGCTGTAAGTTAATATCCTTGCAGACAACATTAATAATAATCTCAGACTGTCTGCAATAGTATCTGTAATGAAGTATTGTCTGAAAAAAGCTGCACAAATATTCATCTACATCTACATTTATACTCCGCAAGCCACCCAACGGTGTGTGGCGGAGGGCACTTTACGTGCCACTGTCATTAGCTGCCTTTTCTGTTCCAGTCGCGTATGGTTCGCGGGAAGAACGACTGTCTGAAAGCCTCCGTGTGTGCTCGAATCTCTCTAATTTTACATTCGTGATCTCCTCGGGAGGTATAAGTAGGGGGAAGCAATATATTCGATACCTCATCCAGAAACGCACCCTCTCGAAACCTGGCAAGCAAGCTACACCGCGAAATATTCAGTCAGATTTTGATATGATTTCAAAGTGGTCAAAAGACTGGCAACTTGCTTCAAATACTCTGGAGTGTAATATTTTGCATTTCACAAGATGTAAAAACGTAGTATCCTACGACTATAAAATCAGCTAGTTACAATTAGAATTACCAACGGCCCTGCCGGAGTGGTAACACCATTTCCCGTCAGATCACTGAAGCGCTGTCGGGCTTGGCTAATACTTGGATGGGTGACCGGCCAAGTCTGCCGGGCGCTGTTGGCAAGCGGGCCGCACTCAGTCCCTGTGAGACCAATTGAGAAGCCACTTGGCTGAGAAGCAGCGACTCCGGTCACGAAAACTGACAACGGACGGGAGAGCGGAGTGCTGATCACAAGACCGTTCCTCATACGCATCCAGTGACGCCTATGGGCTGACGATGACACGGCGGTCAGTCGGTACCGTTGGACCTTCAGAGGCCCGATCGCACTACGTAACAATCAGAATTGGTCAACTTATGCAAATACACCGATGTAACAATTTGTAGGGATACGCTCAGCCGTAGGTCTGCTGCGCTTTATTGGTAGGATACTAGGAAAACGGGATCAGTATACACAGGGTATTGGTTACGAAACACTCGTGCGACCAGTCTTAGGATTTTGATCGAGTGTGTGGGACCTGCACCAAATACGACTGACAGGGGACACTGAACTAATGCAGAGGAGGTCGTCTTTGTTTGCCTCGCTGGAGTGTGTCAGAGAGGTTGAAAAACCTGAATTGATGGACTCTTGAAGATACACGCAAATTACGCACTGCGAAATCCTAGTTACAAAGTTCCGAGTTCGGTATCAAGTAGCTTATCTAGGAATATGCTAAAACACCTTTCGTATCACACCTGTGGGGATCGCGGGGCCAGTATCAGACTACAGCGCGCGCAGAGGCGTTCAAGCAGGCGAACACCGACGTTCTACACGTGAGTGCAACGGGGAAAAAAGACCTAATAATTGGCAGACTCCTCAAGTATCATGCAATGGACTTCACAGTGGTTTGCAGAGTGTGGATGTTGACGCAAATTAGTACTCGGGAGGGCGGCGGTTCATACCTTTTACGACCATCTAGATTTAGGTTTTCCTTGGGTGCGCTAAATCGCTTACGACGAGATGAGACACCTTCTCTGGAAGTATACAACCCATTTCCTTCCCTATCCGAGCTTGCGCTGCGTCTCTAATTAAAACCTTCATTTTCTAGGAGCGCTGTATTTTTCTTTTATTTAAAGAAAATAATATAAGCCACAGGAGTCATATACGGAAAGCATAATCTGTGTCCGGAAACTTAAACGCCTTACGCCTTCAGTGGTGCAAACCTTACTGCCTAAGAGACCTTGGCGTCATCAAATACAGTTTCCATCACCCAGCAAACGCTGGAACAGGGTGTGATGAGCTGGCAGCGACAAATCATGGCAGACGCCAGGTTTTTAAAGGACGTTTAGCGCGACATTTATCTCTGTCACAGCTCGTTCAGTGCGTCTGAGTTAACAACAACAAACGCGGCCTTCTGATCAAGTTATGCTAAACAGAGGCGACTGCACCTACTAACAGCTCACGTTACGGGCGTGCCAAAGCGACACATGCAAATTGCGACAACACCTTTCGTGCCGAGCAGACGATAAGGCAGTAATATGAAGACCACAAACAAGGCCTCTTTTAACAATTCTGTGGACTTTCAGATTAGGGACGGGAGAGTGGAGGCGGAGGCGAGAGACTACGACACAGGATGCCTTGCAGGCCACTTCCAGTAAGAGTTTGGCAGCGATGTGGCGCATTCTACATGACAAGTTTCGAGAACTATACTGGCAGTCGAGCCTGTTCCAGAGAAACAACTGTGTGGAAGTATAGGAACATTCTTGGTGATGTCTGATGGGCTGCAGTTTTTATACCTAATTCAACCCAGATACGCTATTATTCTATAGGATCGCTCGGGTCGGACAAAAATATGGAAACACCGCGAGAAACGCATGCTTGAACATAAATGCAGACGTCAGCCAAACATGCAGACTGTCGTGTTGTATCTGACCACGAACTGCACCTGTGCAAAGTCCTCAATACGTTGCCAGTGTCATTCGTGGTCAGAACAGCGTTCTGTGTAGCTGTGAAGGCGTTATGTCGGAGCTGAGTGAAGTCGAACGTGGGCAAATTGTTGGTGCTCGTATGGTGCATGTTTCCGTAACCAAGGATGCTCAAGTGTTTGGTATTTCAAAAGGCACTGTATAATAGATTTCTAGCCCATAAAGCGAAAGCAGAAAAAGATTATTCACTAAGTCACAACGCGTTCAAGTGAAGGCCGTCGACCCCTGGGTTGCCCATTGTGATAGTAATGCATGAAATAAGGTATTCTCAGCATACTATTAGACTGTGGGTCTCGGAATACTGAATTCCCTAACGATTTCCGAAATGGACTGGCCTATTCGTCTAGCTCCAACTACCACTCCGCGTTCAAAGTCTTAATTTCCGCTGTGCCTCTGCCAGGCACTTAAAGTGTGATTTGCAAGTATCCATATAGGTATAGAGGTAGATGTAGATAAACACATCGCAAATTTTTTTACACGAGTCACCTGAGTACAAATGACAGCTCCGCCAATGCACGGCCGTTTTATACCTTGCGTAAGCGATAGTATCGCTACCTCATCACTTGTTCCCTCAGTGTATATTGTTCTCCCCGTCCGGAAACGCCCGGTAACGCGCGTTTTGCACGCTGTGACGTCAGAAGTATATCATGTAGCACGTTGGCGTTCGAGTTCACGCCCTGTACGAACACGGCTTTAAGCGACTCGAGCGGAAGACTGGAGCAGAGCAGCGAGTGCACTCACAATGCTTCAGCCGAGGCTATTCGTACTCGGCTTCACGCTTGTACAAAGGAGCGCTTGCAGCATGCGGGTAGCCTCGAGACCTTGGCCCCCACCTGCCGGCATTCGCTGGAGTCTTTCGACACTGCAACGCACGACTGGCACGCAACAGGTGCCACTTCTGCCGCCTCCGCTCACGGTCTGCAGTGAATGTACGCAACGCGTGCTTCCAAAGGACGCTGACCCCAATACGTCGAGAAATGAATATCTTCTTTGTCTGCTAAAATGGTTCAAATGGCTCTGAGCACTATGGGACTTAACGTAACTAACCTAAGGACATCACCCACATCCATGCCCGAGGCAGGATTCGAGCCTGCGACCGTAGCGGTCGCGCGGTTCCAGACTATAGCGCCTAGAACCGCTCGGGTACACCGCCCGGCTGGCTGCTAAACACAGGACATGAAATCTCTGAATAACAATCAACGGGCGTTACAAGAGACCAACATCAGCTTTCTCAGGAGAAATTTTTAAACAGGTTTTAGATATGTCGTTGCTACTATTTTACCTGTGCAAAGCACAGCTATCAAACTGAACAGTAATTTTCGTATGAGCAGCCGCACAGTCAAGAGTTTGCGCAACACATGTGATACGAATCAGTACTGTCATTTCGCTTCTCATCCAGATGCAAGAAAGCTGAGTTCCAGGCGGAACACAAAGTCTGACATATTCCTACATATACACTTCACACCCGTTGTCTACGATTATAAAAATTGTCCAAATACCTCTAAGCACTATGGGACATCTGAGGTCATCAATCCCCTAGACTTAGAACTACTTAAACCTAACTAACCTAAGGACATCACACACATCAATGCCCGAGGCAGGTTTCGAACCTGCGACCGTAGCAGCAGCGCGGTTCCGGACTGAAGCGCCTAGAACCGCTCGGCCACAGCGGCCGGCTGTCTACCATTATAATTCCTTTTATTACAGACGTTAGATTCACATACCATGCAGCCAGCACCTTATTACATGATTATGACCAACATCCAATGTTTCAAAAATAATAATTACGTCCACGTAAGGAAATACAGAGAGCATAATACCTGATCATAGCAAATAGTCATGATATCTGGTCACAAATACATTTTTTTAGATTTTTTGACCGGAGAATGGTAAAAAACACTGTAGATAACTTCGTACTGAAAGTAAACTGCTATACTATCTTCCGGTTATACGATGGCGCTCACAAGGTACTGAATAATACACGTAGATATGACGCTGTTGTCTGACAGCCACGCACCGTGAGAATTACAGCAGCTCACAAGCTCTTCAACATTGGTCGTCAGACTTTTTTGCTCACGAGCCGATATTGACATTGTGCAGCGGCACCTCGGGCGCATACGTAACGATCTTCTACTTTACTGATAACCTATAAGCCGCACGGGATTAGCCGAGCGGTCTATGGCGCTGCAGTCATGGATTTGCGGCTGGTCCCGGCGGAGGTTCGAGTCCTCCCTCGGGCATGGGTGTGTGTGTTTGTCTTTAGGATAATTTAGGTTAAGTAGTGTGTAAGCTTAGGGACTGATGACCTTAGCAGTTCCCATAAGATTTCACACACATTTAAACATTTGATAACCTATACAAAAATGGTAAGTTACGAGACGCCAGTAGACTAGCTGTAGTAAGAACTGACTGTTAAAGTTCAGCAAGATTCAGAACACTTCGCGTCGACTATCCTTTATTTCAGATCGCTGGAAACCTCCGTGACCTGAAAACTGTAACACTGTAACTGCTTAACAAAGTGCCGTGTTGGTTGCGGGAGCGGATAATTAACTGATTAATAATAGTAATTGTATTCAAATTCACTATGATATTTCAGACACGGTCACAAATGTTTGATTGCTTTCTTTTACTACAGCCGTAATTCAAGATCACATTCCTTGTTACAATTATGTACCGCATATGTGGGTGACGTTCTCTAAATGCGCGTTCATGAATCCATGTTACTTAGGTGTCAAAATTTATACCGTAGCAGCTAATGGGTACAAGTCGCGCACGCCCTTGTGTTGCCAGTACTGGAAGACAAGCAATAAAACATTCCTCCCTCACATCTTTAACACTGCAGTGCCCGTGCTATTAGTCTCTCTGCCCCACGGTTAGCGGCCAACTTAACTAAGATCAAAGCCGAATTCACTAACATGAATTAAAATTCCGCATGTTACAAAATTACCGTATTTGTAACTTTTTTCTGTTAGTCGGCAAGAAAACTACACTCTTAAGAAGCTCCTAACGACAGTTGTCGTTTTTGAATCTGGCTGTTGCTAGGCACCTATGATCACTGAATACGGTTGAGAACCGCGGACCACACAAATCCTTGATCAGTCTTTCACACGAAGTTACTTAAAAAATTTTTTTTATGCATCTTGACTGTATCAGTATTTTAAAATGACCGGTTTCGGTTCAACATTAACCATCCTCAGATCTTTAGACAACAGAAAAAAAAAAAAAACAACTGATCACCAAATATTCTACGACAATAGAAAATGGTATCACATCATGCCAGAAATGTAAAATTGTGCATTTCACAAAACGAAAAAACGTAGTATTCTATGACTATAATATCGATGAGTCACAGTCGTATTCGGCCAACTCATACAAATACCTGCGTGTAGTGTAGCACTTTGTGGGCATATGAAATAGAATGATCACTTAGGCAGAGTCGCGGGTAAAGCAGGTGGTAGACTCCGGTTTATTGATAGAAAACTGGGGAAGTGCAATCAGTCTAAAAGGGAGATTGCTTACAAATCCCTCGCGGGACTGGTTCTAGAATGCTGCTCAAGTGTGTGGGACCCGTACCAGATACAATTAGCAGGGGATATTGAGCGTGTACAGAGAAGGGCAGCACGAATGCTCACACGTTTGTTTAGTCAGTGGGAGAGTGTCACAGAGTTACTGAACTTGAAAACTCTTGAAGCTATACGTAAACTACCCGAGACAGTCTATTAACAAAGTTTCAAGAACCGGCTTTTAATGACGACTCTAGGAATATACTACAACCACCTACGTATCGCTCACACAGGGACTGTGAGGATAAGATTAGAATAATTATTGCGCGAACAGACGCATTCAAACAATCATTCCTCCCGAGCTCCATTCGTGAAGACGGGAAGAAACCCTAATAACTGGTACAGTGAGACGTACCCTCTGCCATGCAGTTCACGGTGGTTTGCAGAGCATAGCTGTAGATTCAAACATAACATGTAGCCTAGCATAGCTGACTGTATCGATTACTGGAGTAACCCGCCCAGCCATCAGCTAAGTCACATAATAAGATAGCCGTTTGGTAGAATCCATGTTATTAATATAGTTCATAGGGCTACTGCCAACAGGTGACGTCGTTATCACCTACTTTGAATTATTAATAATAACTGTTTCTATGGTAGGATTAATGTTCTTGGAGATACATAATCAAAATCTCGGTTTTGTCTAAAATCATTTAGTAATTTGAAATATGGACGGCGTCCATAACAAAGGCGTTGTTGTAGGCTTGTCTTTGTCGTGGCATGATCGCTGTATCGTTGTTGTGCCGCGAGCAGATCCATCGTCTGCTGCCTGCTGCCATGGACACAGAGCCACGCAGTAGGGCCCTCCACAGATGTCAGCTGCAGTACCCAAGTTCCACCTGTCCTGTCGCATAGTTCCTCTCACCTATCACTTCGCACACCCAGTGCAACAATCACAACCTCAGTAAAAGTCGTCATAAATGTTGAAAAAAGCGTTATGACTGAATTCGTTCTGCTCATTCATTCAGAATTAGATTCGGATCTTGCTTTTTGTGAGTATAAATTTCAAATTGCTCCACGATGTTAAGGTATTGTCCGTTTTGAGATGTTGTGTGCGATATCCAAACTTCGATGTTCGTGATTGAGTGCTTTAAAGTTGCCAGATTTGCCGCAAACGCTGTTTTGCTTGAAGAGTATGTGTGCTCCCTGAAACTGACTTCAAAGTTCTCCCCCATTTGCCGTATGTGTACTGTTTAGTGCAGTCATTGAACTCCATCCTGTCTGCAAGAACACTGACACTTTTTGCACAAAGTTACTTGCTAACTGCGATATCACCCACATAAAAATAATGTGAGATCTAAATCACCTTCTGATTGGAATCTTATGAACAAGTTGCAAGTTGCAGAAGCTCTGTCGCCTGTCCTGTGGAGGTGATTTGACGAGTTGTCGTGATAGGAGTGCATCTTCATGGTGGCAGTTACGTATTATGTACATCCAATACGTAAACTGCCATCTTCTGGGAAAACAGATAGCACTCGTGGTCTCTGTGTAGTCGTATTTCTTCGGACTATCATCCCACGACTTATCTACACTTACTGAAAGTTTAGCGATGTGATTAAATACATTTAAATCTTAAATATGTGCCCATTGAGTACTGCGTCTTTATTTAGGAGGTCCGCACATTCATTTAGTTGAATCCCTTGGTTCTATAGTACCGCGAAGAATTTCATCCAAGTTTCTTTCATAGGCAGGATAAGTCGTATGCCTTTAGTTTTAACTACTTCGCAAGGTGGTTACTTATAACTTTTATTTTAACAGTTCGATAACCGTTATGAGAAATTTAAGCGCTCTGCTTAATCATTGTTTTCTCAAAGTCCAGTAGGACTTTCGTATTCGATGTCGAAGCATTAGATAGAACTACTTTTTCTGCATCTTTCGACTGCTTGGGAATAATGAGGTAGCAATTTTACTGCGATGAGTAATTCGTCTAGGTGGAAACAGCATTCAACAGATGCAATGCCACCAACATAATGTGCCTTCTTGTAAATTCACATCTGTGCAAGATGATTGATATCTCTTGCCAACATATCAGCTTCATTGAAGACAATTTGTCAGGAAAATAAACTAAATGAGCAGTATATGTCCTTGTAAACAACATAATTTAAGAAATGGGCACAGATTACTAAAGGACTCATCCGTCAAATCCATATCAAGCAGTTTCCCCGGTCTCCGCGGACTCAGTGAGTTACGAGAATCTGTGCTAAGGAAGCAAATTTCAAAAAAGTCTTATCGAACGTGGTGGCGTTGTGATTAGCACACCTGGACTCCAATTCGGCATGACGGCAGTTCAATTCTCCGTCTGGCCAGCCAGTTTTAGGTTCTCCGTGATTTCCCTAAATCGATTTAATCAGACGCCCGTTTGGTTCCTTCGAAAAGAACACCGCGTATTTCCCCTGCCAATCCGTCCATGCTTGTGTTCCGTCTGTAGGTCAGTCGACGATGGGACGTTATTTCAAAATATTCTGTCTTCAACAATCAGAGAGAGAAACGCGATCAAAAAGACTCTTCTCCGAATGCCGTTTCTGAAGTAAACTGACCAATTTACTGCGTGAAAATACCAGTATGATTTCTAATGCATATTCATGGTTGTTTTTCTTCCGTTGTATTTGCAGTTTTACATGTAATCTCAATCACTATGCAAGTAGGTTTCCCATAGTCGACCCACCGACGTACGTGAAAATCATCTTAACGACCAGAAAAAGTCCTACAACTAAGAGGGCATCGAACTTTGAACATCTGGATATGCAAGATAGCATTTACGTACCGAACCACGAAAGAAATGTTCAGCAGTTTGCTAAAATGCACGTCTCTACATTCTGTTTAAGTATCACTTATTAATACCATCTTCACAAGACTCAGATCAGAGCAGTGAATCAGACATATGTATCTACAATTGAGGTTTCGTGGTCGTACAGCTACGTAATTTCGCGTGACGTGTAGGCGACAAAACAGCGACTGTAATGACGTGTAGGAAAACGTTCGTCACGCTACTACGAGAAGTAGCACGTGGCGCGTTCGTCATACTGTTTATAATTGCAACAATCTGCTGCTAAAGGAATAATGGGCCATTGTTCCGCGTTCGCCTTTAGGACGGCGCTGATCTTAAATAACCGTAGCCCCGCTACGCACAACGGCTCACATACAATGCCTCTAATGATCGTCTGTAGGACCCAATTGTAACGCTCCGATACGGATACGTTCCTAATTTATATTCTCCAAACCTTGCGCCTATTCTCCACACCTTGTTACGGTCATGTGGGACAAATACGGTTTCGGTTCAAGGCCAGAAGGATTTACGTAGTTCTTTGTTGTGTCACAGTCCGAGGTCTGCGCTGGGCACTTAACGACCTCACGACGCTGGGTATACAACGGCATGTTCGCCCGCCTTGTAATCAAACGCCACAGTGCACTGATGTCGGCCTATGAGCATAAGATGGTAAAAACTATACGAATTGGAGAAAAAAAAGGTTCGTAAAAGGAGCTTCATGAGCGTAATGTTCCTGAAAATGCAACACCGAGAATGATGGACAAAGAATTTCTCCATCCAGGCATTTGTCTGAAGTGATTTAGACACACTAAACTGCTTAAATCTGGATGGCAGGACAGCAAATTAAATCCAGCTCTTCTCGAATGTGAATCCAGCACATTAATCACTGTGTCACTGGCGTGCATATTATAGTCCAGATACGAAAACGTAAATATTAAACATTTGTTTGTTCTATTGTTAACAGGAATGAAATTTTGGGAAGATCGTGAGGTGCTGAAGTACCACCAATGAGCTCAATCAGAACAATATCGTTTGTGAAAAGTGTAACAAAAAGTAAAAATGACGCGAATGAATCCAAATTTGGTAGGAGTGTATAAGAGTGCACCAGCGATACCGCCGGGGCAGAACAGATATGGCGTACATTTAGTTAGCCTGAAGTTGGTACTTCAGGAGATCAGAACAGTACTTTTGAGTACAGTTGCAGCAGTGTACCTTTGTTCATAATATATTATAAATAAATATTTAACAAATAACTGACATTACACGACTTTTTTATGATCTGACATACAGGTTACAGTAAGACTGATTCTTTAAATGAGCCGCGCGGAGTGGCCGCGCGGTTTGAGGCGCCATGTCACGGATTGCGCTGCCCCTCCCGCCGGAGTTTCGAGTCCTTCCTCGGGCATGGGTGTGTGTTGTTCTTAGCATAAGTTAGTTTAAGTAGTGTGTAAGTCTAGGGACCGATGACCTCAGCAGTTTGGTCCCTTAGGAATTCACACTCTTTAAATCGCCAGTTCCTTTAAATCGCCAGTTCCGAAGTCCCGTTTGTCTGCAAATTAGATCCGGCACCATTACTGAAAACTCTAAAACACGGGACATCGGCGAAAGTCAGGAGAGTGTGTGTGAAATCTTATGGGACTTAACTGCTAAGGTCATCAGTCCCTAAGCTTACACACTACTTAACCTAAATTATCCTAAGGACAAACACACACACCCATGCCCGAGGGAGGACTCGAACCTCCGCCGGGACCAGCCTCACAGTCCATGACTGCAGCGCCTCAGACCGCTCGGCAAATCCCGCACAAAGTCAGGAGATCTGACTCACTAGTTTCCATGAAATGGGTTTGTAATACAGTGACATTACTGCTCATACAGGGCACGTTGCTACGGCAATGATGCGCGTAAAGAACCAGTCGACAGAAAGGGCAGTAGGCAGAGACGATCGGTAACTGGACCAAGTAATATTTCAATAATAATGAATGGCGACCATGTTGTCCCGACTGTATGGCTTCATACGCTGTGTCGGCTCGATGCTGGAGCACTGCAATCAATGTGAATCTACCTGCTTCGACGACTCTACGCCGTCTACATTGGACTGGGGGCACGTGTGTCATTGCGTCGATTTCCACTGTCCAAAAATCACAAACTCATCACACAATTATAGATAAACAAACGCCGCTGCTGGCATTCTCGGACGAGTCTCGCTTTTTGGACTTCATATACGACCCGCACGCAACGACATTTCTCGAGAAAACACGCATCTGGACGTTTCACATTACAATTAATTCTAAAAGGCAGCTAGCGAGTGAGGTGGCGAAGTGGTAAAGCCATTTGAATTGGACAGGGATGGACAGCGGTTATAATTTGCACCCGCAATCCGTATTTAGGTTTTTCGTGGTTTCCCTATGTCGCTGGAGGTGGAAGCTGGAATGGTTCCTTTGAGAAGAACGCGGCCAATTTCCTTCCCCAACCACTCAAATCTGAGTTTGTGCTACTCCTCTAATCACACTGTAGTCGGCGTTTAACTCGAATCTTCTCTTCTACTTCCACATTCAGTTAATACTGCTCTGTAATCCTTATGATTTCAAGTTCGTTCATGAACCTAACCTAGGATGTGGCAAAAGATAGCACGTAATGTATAAACAACAACAGTGGTACATGCCTCAGACATTCGGTTAAGAGATTATGGAGCTGTGGTCTTAAATTCTGAGCAGTCGTATTACAGGCTGTATCCTAGAATATCTGCTATCCACCGGGTCACACGCCAAAGCCTTCTTTCCTCACTAATTTCAAATGGCTGATTCCGAGAGTGGAGCCAAAGACAACACGTGACTTAGCGACCTCAGTAACGTAAACAAACACCATGCTGCATACTTTTCGGGCTGGGACACCTCTTGCTTAAGCGGAACACTCTCGCCAGCTCGCGATTAAAGATCTGAACGCTATTTTAAGCTATTGGCGAAACCTCTGGGGAAATCGGCCTGGTAATGCACTACTCCAAATTTGTTTTGGGCGGCCGTGGAGGCGGGTGTGGCGACTGGGACCACGTGGGAGGTCCGCGGGGCCGCATTCCTCGCTCTTCCTGCGGCTTCGTCTCTCGCCGACAGGCCGGCTATTACGGCGTCTCGGGCTGCCCGCGTTACCAACACACAGACGGCTAGCTACAAAGCTGTGCGGGTAGTCTACGACCCGCGACGACAGGCGCAAGGCAACCACGGCGGAATCGCACCCGTTGCGTAATCTTCACGACACGGCCAACAAGTCTATTGATCTTACGCCTGCTGAACAAATTCCGACACGCCCGAAACTAAACCAAGATCAGATCAGAGAGTGTGGCTGCCCGTGACACGACTCCCACACCGAAACAAAAAACTATCAGGATCCCTAACCCCTCAACATAACTCACCACAATCTGGAGCAGAATTCGAGAGCACATTCCAAGTTCAACTATAACCAGTATGGATACGCAAAACACAGATCACGCCAAACTCAACTCTCACTCGTCACAAATAATAGCCAACGTACAGCAGGTGATCCTCGGACGCCGATAACCTCCATCACAGTGCGACACTGACCCCTGTTATAGAAAATTACTCAATATGAGATAGCTAACCACATTTTGCACTGCAACTTCATATTAGACAATTCGCCCCCCTTGGATTCGCAGCTGCCTGGGAATCATTTCTTTCTGTTTTTTTTTAAATTTTTTTTTTAATGTCTGAAATCCAATCTGGTTTTTGTTTCTGCTCACATAAATAAAAGACACTATCTGTATTGTTTCCTTTCTACTAATCTGACATTCGACATACAGTGATTTCATCACGGGCGATTTGGTATCAGCTAAAGATAAATGACTTGTTGGGAACCGGTCGAAGATGTCCAACTGCTAACACACTAGACTGAAGCAGGGTTCACAACCGCGTCTGGCTATCCTGATTTAGATTTCCGCTTAATTTGGAGCGAATGCCGGAATAGTTTTCTTAACACGGTTCGCATTTTATCGGACGTCTTTTCGACGGTACATTGAAGTTCTAAGCTCTCTTCCATAAGGAAAAGAAACAACAGTGTTAGTTAGTAACGCTAATGGTGATTTTTATCGAAATATTATGTAAGTTTGGAATGTATGTAGAGACACCAAATTACTTTCAACAGTTATTAACAAGTGGCTAAGCTGTTTCAAATTCGCATCATTGCTGACCGGCTCGTGCTGAATCGACTTAAATCATGCCTTTTTATATGTCTATTTATTCCAGTTACAGACTACAATTTTTTTACACCAGATAATTGGTTTCGATCTGCCCTGAGGACAAAGCTTTTTTAGTCTACTAGTTTCAGAGTGTGCCATATTTAAATATGTTGACTCGATGTGAATGAAAAACTGTTTGTACTCAGTTCTTGAAGATGATCATCATAGATGGCAATTAATTACCTAGTACAAAATCATGTGGTACATAATAACAATAAATATAAAATTCCTGCCCTGGGTTGCTGCAACTATGTCACAACTCAAGTAAATCACGCCTGGCCGAGGTGGGAAATCGTCTATAGCAGAACCAACCGAAATGAACACACTATTCTCTGGCCTCTGTTACAATCCATGGGAACAAAAAATTTTAGTCTCCTGTCTGTCTCTTCTGCAAAGTCGCGCACACGTCTATGATCCGTGCCGCATTGTCGTCTACAGTTTCCCATGATGTCGTAGCCGCAAATTACGTATCAATTTTTTCCTTGTCCGTGCTGTCACTCTTTTCCTCGTCTGCGCGTCAAGAGCATGGCATCTTTACAGGCGGTTACATTTGCACGACTTCCGTGATGAAATCGCCGTGCCGAATATCACCGGGACGCACACATCATTCCTAAACTGCAGATGACCTCGAAGTGACGAGCAACGAAGTCCAGAGGTGAAGGGATATGCCCTGTCCTGGGGACAGGACGTCAGCGAAGCGTGCAACACGGCAGGCGTGTCCGACCCAGATACCTGCCCGCTATACCTGCACGTCGCCCAACACAGACGCCGGGTCAAGACCGCACGAACCGCTCTGCTCGCCAACGGCACCACATCGCGGAGCATCGTAACGGCGATACAGAATCTTGCAAATAGTAAAATCAGATGAACCGTTACATTTTCCCTTCCTAGATTTTCCTTGGGCGCTCTACATAGCATAGAATCGGCAGCTAATAAGCACGATAGGGTCATTCGGGGTACCTTTCCAAATTTCTGATTAGGTCGATGAAGTTTTGACTAACGGAATTCAGTACGATACATTGAACGGGGAATATTTAACAGATACGAGAAACAGCGCGCGGTATCCGCAGACGTTTAATAGAACCCCCACTGTTGTCAAAAGGCACTGGTGTGCAAAACTGAAGGACGAAAGCAACTTTCGCATGATGCGTCACTGCCAAGCGATACAGCTCGATGAAACTTGGACCATACATAGAAAGAACTACTACAGTACAGCAGAGGAGGAGACTGAAAGAAATCCGCAATGAGACGACCTGAAATGACAGTTGTATTCAAAGACAATAATTACAATAAATTCTTCGCGATTCATGATGGTCCTTTGGATATTAAAAATGCGGGAATAGCTCTTAATCGCGTGAGTGATCACCACGGCCACAGGGCTGCTAAGGAGTCCTCGTGTCAGGGCGTTCACAATTCCTGGATGGTCGTTGGTACAAGCGGACTTGCCACATGCGCTCGGTGTGATTTAGGTCGGGAGAAAGGACAGCTGGTTGCAAGAGCTGCTCCACCTGCGCTGTTCGGTGCGATCGCGCATTGTCATCCATAAAAATGAGGTCAGGGCCGAAGGCACATCTGAAAAGATGCAGACGCGGAAGGAATACAGTGTCACAATAACGTTGAACGCTGAGTGTACCGTGTTCAAAGAGCTAGAGGTCAGTACGGCCCCGAAACATATGCCTGGCCACACAATAACATCTTGACCACGAAAACGATTACATTCGACGACGTACCTTTATATTATGTGTAGCAGCCCTTTTTCTATTTTCGCTTTTTCGTCTAATAGGTGAAAGTTTGATTTTATTTTTTTACACATTGACTGTCATTGAAGGGTTTTACTTTTATTTAATATTGTCTCGGCTAAGTATCAGCTTGAGTACTTTTAAAATCCAATGTTATACGTGGATCACTACAAGTATAGTCTTCCCAACCCTGAGAGAAAAAAATCTGTAATAGCTTTACTACAAATGTTTACAGACGACGATACTTTAACCCTTCGTTCAATTGTTTTAGTTACGAATCGCTAGTTTGTTCTTGGCATAGATCACCTAACCTTAACGTTTATTAATCTAAGTTAAATTAATGTTCCAGACTTGTATTATGTTTCAAATTAACAACGTCAGTTTATTGACAAGAATTATTAATAAATAGGTTCACTCATACGATCTCATTCAAAGAAGTTCTTTAATTAGATGTCTAAGTAGGATTCCCGCTAGCATCAGAGATGTTAGATAATATCCTGTCACTTTCGGTAAATAAGTTATTTCTATTTAATATCCGCAAACTGTCATTAACTATGATCACTAGTCGCGTGAAGTTAAAGTTTCCCACTATCACAATTCAAAGTCCGAAACCGGTTAAAATTCTCAATTCAGTAAAGCGTTTAAATATTCACACGAATTGACATTAAAGCCAAAGAGATTACTATTCACCTTCCCGTTTATCTAATCTGATAAATGTCCAAATTAAAGTCTTGAATTGACAATCCTCAAAAACAATCTCGTCACGATCTATTCTTGATCCCCGTTTAATAAAGTCCCAATTGTTGTTCTCTAAAGCTGTACGTCCTAAATAACTTCCGAACTAGAAGAGACTAGAGACTGGAGTATCGTAATTACAACGTAAGGCTATTTACATTTTAATAAACACTATCTTTGGTGTCCCAGACCTACGTTCTATGACTATAATACTGATATTCTTACGTATTGGAATAACTAATATTTTAATATTTTCTACTGTTTTCCCCCCTTCCCATGTTTCTAAAATTTATAATTAAATTTTCCTTTTCTTTTCTTTTGCTTTCTATACTAGATATTTCCCTCTATTTGTTTTTTATTTATTTTTCGTAATTATTACTTGTGGAGGGACTTGGGTCATTTTGTGAATAGATATTTTAAGGAAATGGGAGCTAATTTGGGAGCTATTTTTGTTTTTTCAACACCGAGAGGCGCTGTAGGTGTTACATCTGGCAAAAAATGGAAACACGTAATGCACCCAGGAACAAAGTCGAACATGATCGTTTTGGTGGTTCAGTGTTATGGTGCAGGGGAGCACAATGTTGCATTGGCGTACTGACCTCCAAATCTTTGAAAATTGTACGCTCACCGTCCGACGACGTTATTACGGCACTGCATCCCTTCTCCAAGTTCGTCTTTTCAGGGATGCATTCGGTCTTGACTTCATTTTTATGGATGACAATGCGCGACCGCATCTAACTGCGCAAGTGGAGGGGGCTATTGGAACGAGAGGATTATTCGGCGATTGGACTAGCCTGCCGTTCCGACTTCGGGTCCATCGGCACGTGTGGGATGCGTCGGGGAGACATAGCAGCATGTCCACAGTTGTCAACCACGCTGGCGGAGCACTGGAACAGCCTGCCCCAAGAACTCCTTACCCAGCTAGTGGCTAGCACCGGAGCACATTGCAGCGCATGCACTGCCGCCCGTGATGCTCATACACGCTATTAAGAACCATGCTCCGCCTTTTTTAACTCCAGGGGACCATCATAAATCGCGGTCACTCCAGTATAATTATAGTCATTGCAATAAAAGTGTCATTTCTGTTTGTCTTATTGTGCATTATTTCTAGTTACTTTCTGTACTACACTGTAGCAGTTATTTCTACATATGAGGCAGAGTTCATCGAACTATGTTTGTTGGCAGTGACGTATCATGCGACAGTTACTTTCGTCCTTAGGTTTTGACAATCAGTCTACATACAAAAGTTCTCAGAGAGATTTAGCAGCAATCTCAGATTGTTCCCTGACGGTGCTGCTGTGTACAACAAAGTATAGGTGTTTGGCCGATCGTAAGGAAATTGGACTGGGCATACTTTCTACTTGGTGTAATGAATGGCACTATTTTTAAACATGGATAAACACAAGATAATAACTATAATTATGGCAAAAAACTGATAGTCACTGATTGCAAGATGACTGATAAACTTGTAGAGCAGGTCACAATATATAAATATTTAGAGGCAGTATCAGGAAACCACGGAATTACTGAGAATGTAATTTATCATAATCCCTTCTGTACAGCATATACAATAAGTAAGTTTAAAAAACGCTGTACAGCTATCAAACTAAACAGAGAAGGAATACAGATGTTTAGTTTTACGGAGGACAAAGCTTAAATTCGAGCAATGTCTAAAATCTCCAGTATGGACGCCCGTAAGTTCCGGTGCTAGGAAGCAATGTATAAGTAGTACGCAGTAGCAGACTAAACACCACTACTTTTAAATAAATGCTCTAAATACATGTTTTTTTAAAGCTCAAGAAAAAATTCAACGAAGGAACACCTCATTGAACGCGACGTGTGCCTCAGAAGTGTTACAAGTTGTGGTCCAGATGGCCAACCACTATGCGTGTGGCTTCGCAAGACAACTGCCACGAAACGTGTGTCAGAATACGTAAATATCCAATGTATGGGCGGGCGTTTCAACAGGTCGTCAGTGTCAAAAGAAACGTGTTTACGCATGCCTCACACTTCTTCACCTGCCTCTCGCATTACACACACACACACACACACACACACACACACACACATACGGGTGGGGGGGGGGGGCGGGAAGGGGAAGGGCTTCGCCGTGTCAATCTTTGCTGCTATTAAGCGATCCGAAAGACCGACTGCGTCTACTGCCGAAAGACGGGTTTCAGTAAGGCAACTTGATCCTCTTCCGTTTCGTGTTCCAGATTCTAACTGCTGACAGGTTTCCTGGATGGCGGCATCATGTGCGAAAAAAATCTCTCGTTTGCTTATCTAATACTGTACAGGTCACTAGTCGATGCAGTGTGGAGCGGATACGCTGTTTGCTAGGTTATCCTCGAAAGTTAGAGTATAGAATGTTATACATCTGCTATCGAACCAGTGTTATAAACGTAACCAAATCACTTAATGCCACAGAAGAGAAACTGTAAATACAAAACAGTGATTGGAGCGGTATCTCTACAGTAGGAAGAGAATGTCTCTCAAAAAATGCATTTCCCTAAGAACAAAATTCAAGAATTTTTCACTCAAATTTTTCATTCGCTTTTTTTTTCTTCTGCTTGCAAAAAATCAGAGAAATTATCACAGCCAACACCCTCTTGATTTCCAATATTTCGAACCTGACTAAATACCGCACGATACTATTGCAGTTTTATTTGAGCAGTCTGGTGAGACCATCAATAATAACGAACAATATTACTGAATAATAAAACTGACCGTCCGGGGACCGCTTTGCAAGCAAGAAAAGAAGGAAGATTTGGGTTTAACGGCCCATCGACGATAAGGTCATTAGAGACGGAACACAACAACCGAAGATGACCATATTCTTATCAAAGGAAGCATCCCGACATCCGATTTAGCCTATTAGGGAAAATCTTAAATCTGGATAAGAAACTGAAGCGCCCTTTAGGCGCTACAGTCTGGAACCGCGCGACCGCTACGGTCGCAGCTTCGAATCCTGCCTCGGGCATGGATGTGTGTGATGTCCTTAGGTTAGTTAGGTTTAAGTAGTTCTTAGTTCTAGGGGACTGATGAGCTCAGAAGTTAAGTCCCACAGTGCTCAGAGCCATTTGAACAATTTTTTTTTGAAACGCCCTCTTCGAGAATGCGAATCCAGTGTCTTACAGCACTGCGCCATTAAGTGTGATGAAAATAAACATGTGCGGTCAGAGTGGGACGGCTTTTTCGTTCGGAATTCATGACTGAGGAGACGTCAGGAAATAGAACAGGTAGTAGTTGAATGACAACTCCACTGCTATGAATCTCTATTAGGCTGCGGGACACTCAGGCTGTGAACAGGTCGGTGTGCCTGTGAAATACAGCGGTGTTGCCGCCTGCACTGCAGTCTCGCTGCCTTGCGGCGATTAGCGCAGCACGCGATCGGTCAAGGCTGAGGATACTTCCCTGCTACCACCTGCCGCTTCCCGGCAGTTATTACTCACAGGCGGGAGCACTGCAGGTGACGTCATGCGCGAGATTCGCGCCTGTTCCGCTGACCTCGCCCAGTAACCCTCAAACAGGTTTCACCACAGCTTCGTTGCTTAATGGACAACAGGGCTCGAGCGTCTCAAAACATGCTACTCCTCTACATCCGGAAGATGCAAATGCGGAAGGTGTGGCATCGTACTAAGGTAGCTTACAATTCACTTCCTACTATTCGATTCAAACAAATTCCTGACAAATTCAGGTGATAACAGCTGCCATTTCTATGTACATAATGAATCCAGAAAACTACAAATAATGATACCAATAAGATGATCACAATACACTGAAGAGCCAAAGAAACTGGTACAACTGCCTAATACCGTGTAGGCCCCCCGCGAGAATGCACAAGTGCCGCAACAGGGCGTAGTATGGATTCGACTAATGTCTGAAGTAGTGCTAGAGGGAATTGAAACCATGAATCCTCCAAGGCTGTCCATAAATCCGCAAGAGAACGAGGGGGTGGAGATCTCTTCTCAACAACACGTGGAAAAGCATCCCAGATATGCTCAATCTGTGGAGTTTGGTGGCCAGTGGAAGTGTTTAAACTCAGAAGAGTGTTCCTAGAGCCACTCTGTAGCAATTCTGGACGTGTAGGGCGTAGCATTGTCCTGCTGGAATTGCCCAAGTCCGTCGGAATGCCCAATGAACATGAGTGGATGCAGCTGATCAGACAGGATGCTTAAGTTTGTATCACCTGTCAGGCGTTCCATATCACTCCATTTGCATACGTCCCACACCATTACAGAGCCTCCACCAGCTTGAACAGTTCCCCTGCTGACATGCAGGGTCCACGGATTCATGAGGCTGTCTCCATATCCGTACACGTCCATCGGGTAGATACAATTTGAAACGTCACTCGTCTGACCAGGCAACATGTTTCCAGTCACCAACAGCCTAACGTCGGTGTTGACGGGCCCAAGCGAGGCGTAAAGCTTTGTGTCGTGCAGTCATCACGCGTACACGAGTGGGCCTTCGGCTCGGAGACCCCATATCGATGATGTTTCGGTGAATGGTTCGCACGCTGACACCTGTTGATGGCCCAGCATTGAAATATGCAGCAATTTGCGGAAGGGCTGCCCTTCTGTCATTTTGAACGATCCTCTTCAGTCGTCGTTGCTCCCGTTCTTGCACGACCGTTTTCCAGCAGCAGCAATGTCGGAGATTTTATGTTTTACCAGATTTCTGATATTCACGGTACACTCGTGGAATGGTCGTACGGAAAATTCTCACTTCATCGCTACCTCGGAAATGCTGTGTCCCATCGCTCGTGCGCCGACTATAACATCACGTTAAAACTCACTTAAATCGTGATAACCTACCATTTCAGCAGCAGTAACCGATCTAACAACTGCGCCAGACACTTGTTGTCTAATATAGGCGTTGCCGACCACAGCGCCTTATTCTGCATGTTTACATATCTCTGTATTTGCATACGCATGCCTATACCAGTTTCTTTGGCGCTTCAGTGTATTTTCGTTTTAACCTAAAACATATCACATGATTATCAACTCTTCTACATAGCCCTGTACCCGTCACTCGTCCACACTAAAGCCACTAGTGTCTTTCTCTGCTTTCGTCCCCACTGCAGGGTCACTGTCAAGTGGTACAACAATCTGCAAACAGAGAATTTCCGCGCCAGACGTGTTTAACATCCGGAAAGCGTTCAAAAGGAAGCTTGCATAATGCTAAGAAAGCAACCAGGAAATAACTTACGTGACGGAGACGCAGAGAATCGTGGCTACTTCTACGAGTATTTTAAAGATATAGAGCGATCTTCTCTGCTATGTGTGTTTCGGTAAATTGTCAACGTAACGAAGGTAGCCATGCTAAAACTTAGGCTGCACCATAGTGATCCATTAAAGGAAGTTTGACTCCAAGCAAAAGCATTATGTACCAACCCGTATGACAATGCACCAGGATGCTAATCGACTACAAAATATGACTGACTAATAATTAGCTTGCGCTTGCTTAGTAGGATGCACAAATTCTCCGAAAATATCCACAACCTTCCCTTTCTTTTCTTCAGGTTAATACATAATCCAGCTGCATCCGAATAACGGCCAGTGCCAAGGAAAACAACTGGCTGTAATTCAACGTGAGTTGCGTGAAATCTGTGGGCATCAGCAATAAGAGAACTGTATTGCGCACTTAGGAAGACCACACAAATGTGCGCCGATAGAATATACTGCTGTGCTGAAAAGTCGCCGCTCTGCAGTTTTTCAACCTGCTACGAGATTTCTGCGGCTGCCTCTGCCAACACTGCGCGCAATTATTTCCAAAAACCTGAAGGATCGAAAATTGTGTGCGGCATGAACGTCACGAATGTCGAAACACACTCATAAAACACAAAGAATAACATCTGCTCCTGCATATTTTGGCAAAACGAACGAATGAAGAGAAGCTTTTCCTTGCTGGGTCACTGATGATGAGACTGAGATTTCTTATATCAATGTGAAGCTAAAGAGTAAATAATGCAGTAGTTATTCAAATTAACCACAGGCGAGAACGTTCAAACACATGCAACCAAACCACGAAACTATGTTCTCGTTTAATTGAAGGGAGCCGAAAAAAAAAAAAAAAAAAAAAAAAAAAAAAAACAATAATACTTGGAGGGCAGATTGGACAATCACTGTGCCATATGAAAAGACGACGTGAAAAGTTCCATTCACATGAATATATTTCCACAAACTGTCGCCCGTACTATCTATAAGACCAAAAGCAAACTGGTGCTTTTCATTTATTATCTACAAGATTCTGAATCTCGGGTGGAAACTTTTCGGGTATGCCCGTCGTAGCCCTGCGCTCGAACCCAATGACTAACTCCGCGCCGGCCACGGTGGTCGAGCGGTTCTAGGCGCTTCAGTCCGGAACCGCGCGACCGCTACGGTCGCAGGTTCGAATCCTGCCTCGGGCCTGGAGGTGTGTGATGTCCTTAAGTTAGTTCGGTTTAAGTAGTTCTAAGTTCTAGGGGACTGATGACCTCAGATGTTCAGTCCCATAGTGCTCAGAGCCATCTGGACTAACTCCGCAAGAAATTTTGAAACAGTGAAGTGTGGAGGACTAGAACTCTTAATTCCTAGTACACCCATGTTCAGAAAAAAAGGACACTTTGAACGACTAGAGACACAAGACGTTCATATTACAGGACACTTACATTACTATGTTTACATTAGTATGTTCTGCAGAAATGACTAGCATTTGAACCATGTCGGCCTGCGGGTTCAAGGTCAACCTTCAACCTCGATATCGCGGCGCAACACCACCTACCGATAAAATGGCCCTGCGGCTCTCACTGTCGCTATAAAACGAAGATAATGGATCAGTATAACTTGATCAGACGTGCAAGATGCTTCGCAGACGTATGAGCGAGCCGTACCGTCAAATCGGTGATTGGCATGAGACAATGTGATACATCCATCCGTGAAACTGCCACTCATGTGGGACGAAGCGTTTCAGCAGTGCAGCAGGTGTATGCAGAATGGTTCACGGAAAACTGTAGAACACGACGAGATGGGTCAGGTCGCACCAATCAACCATCCCCCGAGAAGATCGACACCTCATCCGAAAGGCATTGCAGGGCAGATCTTCATCCACCTCGGCTCTGTCAAAAGTGTGGAACAGTGTAACACATCGTACACTATCGGGAGTGACAGTCCGGCGCCGTTTATTGCGACATGGGATACGCGCGCGTCATCCACTTCTCCGCCTGCCCTTGACGAATGTGCAGAAACATGATAGACGGCTATGGTGTATGGAACGACGTCACTGGGGACAGGAATGGCATCAAATAGTGTTTTCGGAAGAATCTACTTTCTGTTTGTTTGGAAATGTTGGCCGTACTTTGGTTTGCCGCAGGCATTGGGAGCGGCAACACAGCGACTGCATTCGCACAAGACATACAGCGACAACTTGAGGCCCTGTGATGTGGGGTGCTATGGGGTACGACCATAAATCACAGTTAATGCTTGTCCAGTGACCAAAGTGACGTACGACAATGACGTCCTACGACCCGTAGCCATAACTTTTCTGCACTACACCACAGATACCATTTTTCAGCATGACAATGCGCAACCACATGTTGCTGCATGAACACCTTTCTTCTTAATGTCACAGGATGTCAGCCTTTTGCCCAGGCTCGCTAGATCACCGTACAAGTCGTCAATCGAAAATGTGTGGGATACCATGAAATGATGGGTGCAGCGCTGCCAATGCCAACAACTACAGATGAACTTTGGAACCAGGTGGATGCGGCATCACGGTTATACCACATGACGCCATTCGCGTCTTACACGCGTCGCTGCCATCACGCATGGAACGAGTTATCAGGGCCCATAGCGGACATTGTACCTAGTACGCTACGGGATACATGCTGTACCGAGACAACTGAAATGTTAATAACGTCTGTCGAAGATACTAATGTACATGTCCTGTGCATGTGAACGTCCTATCTCTAGGCGTTCACGGAATTCTGTTTTTTCTCAACATACATTATGTGATCAAAAGCATCCGGACAGCCCCCAAAAAATACGTTTTTCATATTAGGTGCATTGTGCTGCCACCTACTGCCAGGTACTCCATACCAGCGACCTCATTAGTCATTAGACATCGTGAGAGACAAGAATGGGGCGCTCCGTGGAACTCACG
This sequence comes from Schistocerca americana, assembly GCF_021461395.2. Classification (NCBI taxonomy): domain Eukaryota; kingdom Metazoa; phylum Arthropoda; class Insecta; order Orthoptera; family Acrididae; genus Schistocerca; species Schistocerca americana. The sequence goes on from NC_060126.1 coordinate 468,486,015, forward strand.
GACTTCGAACGTGGTGATTCGGTGCCACTTCTGTCATACGTCTGAACGCGAGATTTCCACACTTCTAAACAATCCTAGATCCACTATTTGCGATGTGATAGTGAAGTAGAAACGTGAAGGGACACGCACAGTATAAAAGCCTACAGGTCGACCTCATTTGTTGACTGACAGAGACCGCCGACAGTTGAAGAGGATCGTAATGTGTAATAAGCATATATATATATGAGCGGCTGCTCATAAGCCACACATCACGCCGGTAAATGCCAAACAACATATCGCTTGGTGTAAGGAGTAAACATTGGACCATTGAACAGTGGAAAAAGGATGTGTGGAGTGACGAATAACGGTACACAATGTGGCGACCCGATGGCAGGGTGTGGTTATGGGGAATGGCCGGTGAACGTTATCTACAGCTTGTGTAGTGCCAACAGTAAAATTCGGAGGCAATGGTGTTATGGTGTGGTCGTGTTTTTCATGGAGGGGGGCGTGCACCCCTTGTTTTGCGTGGCACTATCACAGCACAGGTCTACATTGATGTTTTAAGCACCTCCTTGCTTCCCACTGTTAAAGAGCAATTCGGGGATGGCGATTGCATCTTTCAACACGATCGAGCACCTGTTCATAATGCACGGCCTGTGGAGGAGTGGTTATACGACAATTACATCCCTGTAGTGGACTGGCCTGCACAGAGTCCTGACCTGAATCCTATAGAACATCTTCGGGATGTTTTGGAACGCCGACTTCGTGCCAGGCCTCACCGACCGACATCAATAGCTCTCCTCAGTGCAGCACTACCAGAAGAATGGGCTGCGATTCCCCAAGAAACCTTCCAACATCTGATTGTAAGTATGCCTGCGAGAGTGAAAGCTGTCATCAAGCCTAGGGGTGGGCCAACACCATACCGAATACCAGCATTACCGACGGAGGGCGCCACGAACTTGTCAGTCATTTTCAGCCAGGTGTCCGGATACTTCTGATCACATAGTGTAAGTGTATCTCAAGTGGTGGAATTCAACATCAATATGTTACCAGATACGAAGATGCTCGGAGAGTAATGGTGATTTAGTAGAAGGATGAGAAGAAAATCTACGTGGGAATGGGGAACGTCGGAACAAATCTCTGATCCGCGTGCTGTGTTCTTTGCTTTTGGCGACAGCACAAGGAAACCGGCCGGCCTCAGCCGGGCTGAATCAGCGCCGAATGTGCGGAGGAAGTGGAGCAGTGGCGTGTGTGTGTTATCCGTGATCGGCCCACAAAGCAGCCTCCCACGGTTTGCATACAAACAGCTTGTCCGCCGCCGGGCACCGGCTGTCTCCCAGAGCACCGCCGCGCTCGCCTTTGTCGTCAGTACGTCTCCGCCGTACGTTCAACATTTCACTCGTGTCTGAGGTCCCGCCTAGGACGAGGTCGTTAAAAATGAAGCGCTTACTCAAGTCCGATAATCAGTCGATATCCTCATTAAAACGCGTTTTTCAAGAGCTGCTTTCTGGTGAAAACAGACTGCTCTAAAGGAGTGCGCCTTTCGTGCCTGCGTGAAAACCAGCAGCCAACCGCGATACGAGTGTGTCTTTGACGTCAATGAACTACAGTTTGTCTGGAGCTCTATGGCAGCGTGCTCCCTTCTATTATAGAAATGTATTTTGTCTTTACGTCTACTCAATCTTTATTACGTTCATTTTATTTTCGTGACACACTGAAAATTTACACAAGATCCTCGTATTTTTTCCTGCTCGTGTTCTTCTAAAAGAGAGACGAAATACCTGAACGCAAAAAGGTATTTACTTTTTACATAGACAGGGTGTCTACGTGGACAAGAAAAACAAATTCCCGGATTTTTCCCGGATTTCCCCGTTAAAAACACAATTTCTCCCGGATGAAATTGCGTATAAAGCGGGTGAAAATACATCCGGGTTAAGTAACAGTATACTTTCCTTCGGAGCTATAAAACGTATCAGTCCTTTGAATCGTAAAGGTCTTATACCAGCGGAGGACGTCCCACCACTTTAAGAAACGAAATCCTGGAAAAACAATGCGTTTGGAAAGTTGTTTGATGCGAGACAATTATTTTCGTATTGCGAAAGTATTTACACAAATTCCACAAATTACAGCACGGTAGCTTCCGACACTCTAAAATAGAGATTGTGTTGAGCGATGCACTTTTGTCGGCCAGTCATAGCTCATGTCACGTGACCTCGCTAGCGAATGACGGCAGTTATTCAGAGCACGAGGCCTACGAGAAAGACAGGCCGCGGCGCGTACGTTACGAAGTTAGCCGAGCTCGCTCAACTCAGCTAAGTGCGTTTCTACACCGGTTAACTCGTAAGCAGATGTGTATGTACGAACGAGAATTGCATCGTCTATTGGCATCCACTGTTATTAGTCCTACAATGATAGGAAGTCCGCAGGCGTACTAACAGGCTCTAATTTGGCAATTAAAGTCGTGCCAAAATGATTATCAGTTGCGTAGAAAAGTCGAAGTGTTCTGGCATGAAGAGACTTGTGACATTGCTCAGTAACACATTATGCACATTATTTTGAAGGTCAATTACACTTTTTGGCATCGATTGCGTAATTTTTTATCTATGAAAGAACAACATTAAATATGAGAACTAACCTGAAGCTCGGTCTTTTTTTTAGCGTGTGTTACATGTTAAGTCATATCAAATACAAATGTGCCGGTAAAATTTTAAATAGTGGCATAAATGACTTCTCTTCTGGGCCCGACATTTTTCAAATGGCTGATCCTCAAAGCGTTACGTTTTGAATGAGAGTTATAACGCCCTGTGATTTAAGAAATTCATTGCACATTCTCACACGTAACATAAATCATCTTGCATGGAAGTTTACTTTGAAAGTATCGCATCTCAAGCCACTATTTGTAATATTTTCTGGTGATCTGTTAGAAATGTAAACAATTGTGACGTCACGCACATCGAATGCACGTTAGTTGTTACGGACGTACTGCATAATCTTCGACCTAAAGCCTTTGACACTTTTCGGTGTCGGCAATCTGTGCATTGTGTAAATTACCCATTTTCTATCCAACTAAACTTTTATTTTGGTGTTATTCTCTGATTTATGTTTCATTGCTGCAGTATTATTCACAGTAGTGGACTAAAGTTCTTTGTCAGCGTATCTGATCTTACACGTCAAACCTACAAAACTAACTGAAATCTAAAACAATGAAAAATCCCGGAATTCTAAAAAATTCCCGGGTTTTTCCCGGATGAAAAAATTCCCGGGTTTTTCCCGAATCTCCCGGGCCGTATACACCCTGATAGAAAAAGCCTACACTACGTACAAACGATAACGCAAATAGGTTAACATGTCTTGATGAAAATTATTTCACCAGTTAAACGCCAGAATTATTTGACAAAAATAATTTTCGATGTTATTTTGCACTTCGTAAGAAAACGAAATACAAAGGATAAAGCAAAAACGTGCTAGTCACTGCGTTCTTGAAACTGCTTCATGTGTTTGCAAGTATTTCGCGAGCAAATAAATGAAATATTCTGAAATGTTTAGATGACATTTTTCCTATTCTTTCTGCTCTCTGAAGTGTCTAGAATTTACCACACGACCTTTGACAGGAACTTCCACTATGAACTCTGTTTGCTCATTAATAAACTCTATTATCATTGCTTCTTCCTAAATTTTGTAACTTTATTTCTATTTTTTCAAGATGGTCCCTCATACCCTCACTTTCATCGTTCACGTGCAGAACTTCACAGATGACAATTCTCACAACATACGCAATTTCGGCGCTGACCTGTAAACGAAAATGATACTCGGAACAGACGAGAGACAGAACAGGAACAAAACGCTAGGGGCGCTGCAGTAGACTCACTTGTCTCGAGTAGTTACCTCAGCCTAGAAAGTCGATCGTATAAAAGGGGCTGAAGGAGGCTTCGCGAAACGACTGGGTACATCGAGAATCGTAAATCTGGGCAGACCGAACGGAGCCTCATGTCACGATCTTTCGTCCCCAGAGCGTCACCGTTCCGTGACATCACCGACTTCTGCCAATCTATTATTTTCGACATAGTACCTTGTCCCGACCCCTGACCCTGGAGGGAACTGCAGGACTGTCGATTTAAAGGAGAGCTGTTCAGAGTTTTAGCGAACTGATGACAATCAGACAGTTACAGATGTTGTGAATGTTTACATGTATAAATTTCTTCTATTTCGTTACCAGAGCTTAGAAATTTATAGAATCCTATGTGTATGCTCCTATCTTGAGTAAATACATAAATACTTTCCAGGCTTGACAGTAGTTCTGCATACCTGACGAAGCCAGGGCTCTTGAAAGAAAGGATAATGCAAAAACAAGGCTTAGCCATAGCCTACGGTATAGTTTCCAGAATCAGTCTTTCACCGTGCTGCTCGATTATGCCGGAGAACTTCTGTCAAGCTGGGAAGAGAGGAGTGAGCTACTGGCAGAAATTAAAGCGGCGAGGACGGGTTGTGAATAGTGCCTGAATTGCTCACTCGGTAAGAGCACTGCCCACGAAAGGCGACGGTCCTTTTTCCAATTTTAATTTCCCCATAGAGCACAGTTTACGGGAGAATGAAAGATTTATTCCTGACTGATAAAGTTCACATCTACACGGATTAGACATAATAATATATCATTGTACAAACAGCCTCACAATAGAGCTTGTTGAAGAAAGTATAGCTAACACCCGGTGTTACCCAGGTTTGTATTCGTTCTAATCTTCCATTAGTTCATTTCCTCCTACCCCCTGCCTGTGTTCATCTCCTCCTCCTCTTCCATTTCTCTATGAATTTCCTCCTTCGTGCCTCTCTGTCTGCCAATCTCTGCATTTTTCTCTCCACTTTGTTACTCCGACCCCAATACGAGTTTGTTTCTTTTATCCCCTAGTACGTCTTTCCAGGCAGTAAGTAATATACATGCCAAGTTTGGTTGAAATCGATCCAGGCGGTTTGGACAAGCTTTTTACCCTTAGCTTTGCCTTCGTATGCACGTGTCACACATATATCACATATATTTCACTTATTTCATTCATATCTGTACACGTACGTAACACGTATCTCTAGCGAATTTTGACCCACAGTTTGGTTTTCGCGTAGCTTAATGTTTATGACATCTTATCTCCTAAATAAGTTTCGTACAATGACATATTTTAGCAAATACACCCAGTGGTATATGTGAGTACCGTCTGCAAAATACATAGAAAATAGAGTTAGTAGTAAGTAAGTAATAAATTAAAACGTCATGCCTGATGCGGTTTTACAGCTTGAGCAGGGAAAATGGAGTAGACGATAGCTTTTTTTCCTTTTTTTGGGGGGGGGGGGGGTTCACTGAAAACATATCTCGTAAAGGTTGAAATTGTATGTGAAGTTGGTTGCAAGTCAATATGGGCTCTCTTTCTCAAATATTCGGTGAATATAGTATGGCTATCAGCGCGTCGTGAGTTATGCTGCTTTTTCACCTCTGCCCCCAAACCCCTTTGAGAGGTAGGTGGCTCTTTCCAGACAGTAAGTGATACGTGTGTTATGTTTGGTTGAAACAAACAGTGGTTTAGGAGGAGATGTGGAACATACATACACACATGCATTTTTATATTATGTATGGCTTCAATAGGACACTGACGTCCCTTTTCACCTTCTAGTACAATAGCATCTTTGGAAGTGATTTGAGCTGCTAGTATGTCAGTAGGCGTGGTGATTGTTCTAACAGTGCTTCCGTTCTTTTTATTTGAGCAAATACACTAGTTACAAGTTCGGTACAGACTGACAGTTCGGCGCGCAACACAAACTTCTGCTTGGCTGTAGATTAGCAAAAAATAAACACTGTAAATATTGCAAGGTCGCGAATGAAGCCCAAGACCATTATACTGCTATGAAAAACCCAGCCAGAGGAAAAATCACGTATAGTCCAAACTCACAGTGTGATTCGTCAGCAAGAGAGTAGCTGGCCAAGACCATTGTACTGCTATGAAAAACCCAGCCAGACGCAAAACCATGTATACTCTAAACTCACAGTGTGATTCGTCAACAAGAGAGTAGCTGGTAGCCATGTTGTAAGAACGTAAACTGAATACGACGCTGTCCTGTCGCTGTGCAGACACCTCATCCCGCTCAGGAGACCATGGGATCTAGTAGCTACGTGGCGTGAGTGACGTAACGGAGGAGGCAGTGTTTCCAGCCTGTTGCGGTGTGCTTGTTGCCTGCAGCGCGTATGTGGCGCCGCCAATACTCTGGGAGCAAGTACATACTATCATTATCGGAGATGCTGGCTACAACAGTGATGATGTGTTCATTTTCCGTCACGTCGGGCCTTACAAGACTACCAATGAGAACTGATGGTCTCTGTTTATTTGGAACATTCTAAGAAGAAGAGAGATTACGTTTTAATGTCCCGTCGACGACGAGGTGATTAGCCAAGGAACACAAGCTCGGATTGGACAAGGATGGCGAATAAAATCCGCCGTGCCCTTTTCAAAGAAACCAACTCCTTAGTCACCTTAATCGGTTTAGGGAAACCAAGTCAACCTTAATCTGGATGGTCGGGATCCTAAACAAGTTGGATTAATTGAACAGATGAGAAGATCCAACGAAGAGCGGCGCGTTTCGTCGCGTGATCGTGTAGCAAACGTGAGAGCGTTACGTAGATGCTAAACAAGCGCCACTGGCAGACGCTGCAAAAGAGGTGTTGTGCATCACGGAGAGAGAGAGATTAACTGGTGAAATCCCGAGAGTTTTCGTTCCAAGAAGAGTCGGGCAACATATTTCCTTCGCCACATCTTGCGAAAAAACAACGACGAGAAAATTAGGCGAATTACAACTATACAGAGGTACCGACAACCATTCTTCCCAAGCACTATTCACGAGGGGAAATGGAAGGAGGGAAAAAAAAAAAGGTAGTGGTACCAGAAGTACCCTCCGCCACACACCTTATGGTGCCTTGGGGAGTACAGATTCTGATGCAGACTGCCTTAACCACAGTGTGACCTCGACCGGTGATGCCAAAGGTGGTCCATAATCATATCAGTCCGTCCAATCCCTGTAAATCGATAAATGTTGCCAGACTCCGTAGCCGAGGTCTTTAAAGCACGCTTGGCGTCGGCATTCGGCTCGGCGGTAGCTACTCGGAATTCTGGTGGAGAAAGAAATTTTCATCGCCAGTACCGAGCCGGCGAGGGAAGGAGATATGGAGGTATACAGTTCCTAATCACCAAACTTTGCGCCAACGTCTCGGTTTAAATTCTACGACTCGTCGCAGTGTATCACGATGTAAAGGCATGTGCTATAGTTGATGGTGATCTGTCCGTGGGATGGTGACGTTAAGCTCGGCTGTCACCTTGGAACAGTTCCAGAGGAGAAGGTTATGTGTCGGCACCGGGTTTCCCTCTCCCTTCTCTCCCATCAGCATCAGTATTACAAACAGTCATGACAAAACTCTACCATCTGGTGAGCAAGATGTATGAGACAGGCGAAATACCCTCAGACTTCAAGAAGAATATAATAATTCCAATCCCAAAGAAAGCAGGTGTTGACAGATGTGAAAATTACCGAACTATCAGTTTAATAAGTCACAGCTGCAAAATACTAACGCGAATTCTTTACAGACGAATGGAAAAAGTGGTAGAAGCGAACCTCGGGGAAGATCAGTTTGGATTCCGTAGAAATGTTGGAACACGTGAGGCAATACTAACCTTACGACTTATCTTAGAAGAAAGATTAAGAAAAGGCAAACCTACGTTTCTAGCATTTGTAGACTTAGAGAAAGCTTTTGACAATGTTAACTGGAATGCTCTCTTTAAAATTCTGAAAGTGGCAGGGGTAAAATACAGGGAGCGAAAGGCTATTTACAATTTGTACAGAAACCAGATGGCAGTTATAAAGAGCCGAGGGACATGAATAGGAAGCAGTGGTTGGGAAGGGAGTAAGACAGGGTTGTAGCCTCTCCCAGATGCTATTCAATCTGTATATTGAGCAAGCAGTAAAGGAAACAAAAGAAAAATTCGGAGTAGGTATTAAAATTCATGGAGAAGAAGTAAAAATTTTGAGGTTCGCCGATGACATTGTAATTCTGTCAGAGACAGCAAAGGACTTGGGAGAGCAGTTGAACGGAATGGACAGTGTCTTGAAAGGAGGATAATGGAATGTAGTCAAATTAAATCGGGTGATGCTGAGGGAATTAGATTAGGAAATGAGACACTTAAAGTAGTAAAGGAGTTTTGCTATTTAGGGAGTAAAATAACTGATGATGGTCGAAGTAGAGAGGATATAAAATGTAGACTGGCAATGGCAAGGAAATCGTTTCTGAAGAAGAGAAATTTGTTAACATCGAGTATAGATTTAAGTGTCAGGAAGTCGTTTCTGAAAGTATTTGTATGGAGTGTAGCCATGTATGGAAGTGAAACATGGACGATAACTAGTTTGGACAAGAAGAGAATAGAAGGTTTCGAAATGTGGTGCTACAGAAGAATGCTGAAGATAAGGTGGGTAGATCACGTAACTAATGAGGAGGTATTGAATAGGATTGGGGGGAAGAGAAGTTTGTGGCACAACTTGACTAGAAGAAGGGATCGGTTGGTAGGACATGTTTTGAGGCATCAAGGGATCACAAATTTAGCATTGGAGGGCAGCGTGGAGGGTAAAAACCGTAGAGGGAGACCAAGAGATGAATACACTAACCAGATTCAGAAGGATGTAGGTTGCAGCAGGTACTGGGAGATGAAGAAGCTTGCACATGATAGAGTAGCATGGAGAGCTGCATCAAACCAGTCTCAGGACTGAAGACCACAACAACAACAACAATACCTAGCCACGTTTGAGAACGAAGATTTCGTGAATAATGACATAGTAGGCAGTAATGGTTGCTACCTCAAACTTTCCACAGCTGCTGCGATTAAACATGAGTAAGTGCAGTTCGGTAAAAAAAATTTCACGATATCAGAAAGAAAGAGCGAATGGTCAAAGGTTTGTTTGCAGCAGAGAGAGAGAGAGAGAGAGAGAGAGAGAGAGAGAGAGAGAGAGAGAGTGTGTGTGTGTAACTGAAACGTAGTAAAACGTCGTGAGAATAAAACACGGACTAAAAATCACTTGCACACGTTTTTAAAAACCTAAGCTTCTGGCTTCGATGGAACTGGAGGTAACTTTAAAATGTAGAATAATTAATGCACATTCAACCATGCATTTTACATATGCATATCTCCACGCTATGGCAGCACACGTGAAACGGACGTGTTTCCTCTTCGGAAAAGAATTTGCTAAATTCTGCTTTCTTTGCTTATCCTCCACGATCATTACAAATGGTTGAAGCGGTTTCTCACGTGTAACTACTCTGTACTGAAATTTCAGTAGCATCAATCTCTTGCAACAATGCAATGATACTTCAGAACCAAGTCTCACAAAGATAAATGTATGCCAGCTCGGCGGTAGATGTAACGTTTTCAGAGACAGCTTGCTTCTGAAATGGAAATCAAGACACGAAGTCAGCGGCCATAACAAGTTAATATTCCATAGCCGGCTGTTTGACATATCTTAGAACGTAACTACCGAGGTAGAAACCTCTGTTCTCTTGCAACTGTTACAAGCTTTGTTGAAGCGAGGTGGCGCAGTGGTCAGCACACTGGACTCGCATTCGGGAGGACGACGGTTCAAACCCGCGTCCGGAAATCCTGCTTTAGGTTTCCCGTGATTTCCCTAAATTGCTTCACATAAATGCTGGGATGGTTCCTGTGAAAGAGCACGACCGACTTCTTTCCCCTTAATCTGATGGGACCGATGAGTTCGCTATTTGGTCTCCTCCCCGAATCAGCCAACCAACCTTCGAAGCCAGAGAATAAAATGTATTGGTTTTAGCTTATTACGCGAAAGGAACAGCATTCAGAAGAGGATGTTTGTTTATGAGATTCTTGTCTTTAATGAAGAAGCAAGGTTTTTTAAAAAAATGGTACAGTGAACGGACACAATGTGCTAATCAGAGATATATACATTCCATACACCCTCGCATACCAACTTTACATTTCACCAGAAGTTAATGCGTTCAGATTTTAAAGTTTATGGTTCCTGTGTCCTCACTGATCAGAACACCTATATCTGGATATGCTGCAAAACTGGCTCATGCTACCGTAAGGCGGATGGAGTGGACTTCATCTGGTAGCAGGTAACTTCCATTTCGATGTTTGTGAGTTCTTAAACACCGGGAAAGCAATGGATCGATCACGGGAGAGAGGCGGCCAACGATCGGAAATCCCTCTATGGACTCCAACGCTCATTCGATTTACCCTATTGGGTATTTTTTTAGGCGTGCGATGTGAGAGGTATAGTGTTCGTGCCATCTTTACTAGCATATCTACGATTTCAATTCAACAGATATCTACGATTTCAATTCAACAGCGTCTTTAAACAGACTGACATTTAAAATGTTGGAGGGGTGAAGTTGACTAGATTCGATATTTGAAGAATTGGCAAGACAGCTGCTGTAAACTGGTGCGAGCTCTTGAATCGTCTGCAGTAAGGCTGCTTTTTATCCCAATTCACTCCGTTAATTTTCTGTGCATTTTAGTTTTCGTTAATTAATACCACATTTCAACTTAATCCGGGCGAGCCATTTCCAGTTCTGATCGTCAACACTAGAACCCAATCCACAAGGTGATGCTAGGTCGTCTACAGCTGTGTGCATTTACGCCTACGTCGGCAACTTCGGTTATTTAAATGATCTCCTCACAGTGTGTGCGGCACGATAACCTCGAGATCTTCCCAGCTCACACTATTTTTTTACGATACGGGTGACGCACACATCGCCGCCGGTACCCTCCCACGCAATCCCCAGTTCGGCTGCTGAGGTCAGTAACACAAATACAGGGACAAGTAAGTTTATGTCTGCTGATGAAAGAGCTCACTGTGGGCACAAATTAAGAACAGGCCGCTTCAAAATGGGGTCGCCCGCTTTCTGGTCCTGAATTGATAGACGTCAGACCATTCTTCAAACCTCGGAGGCGTGGTGAGGGCAATTAATCCGCTGCATCACTCTTTTCATTTGGTGATATTGCGAAACGCCTTCAGCTTGACTGTTGCTCTGCGCGCGCTCTCGCCCGCCAAAATGCGTCATCCAGCATCGTAAAGTCATTAGAGCTTTAATCTTGTACAATAATAGAACTTGAGAGGAGAACGGTTACTGTTGGAAGGACCATCTAAAAAATGCTTGGGGCGAAGCATTAGGTCAACTGGAAAGAGAATGGTTTCACGTTGAAGGAACGTTCCCGTCATTCGCGTAAAGTGAGTGACTTACGGAGACCACCGCACTCGTGTGGAACAAAAGTGCCCTCTATCCTGCGGAAATGCATTTCAAACTACCAGCACTAACATTTAATGATGGATAATGAAATAAAAAACAAATGAAATGCAGTCACTATTCAGCTGTGTCCTCATCGATGGGAAACTGAAAGTTACGAACATTTTCAAACAGAAAAAGCTAGATGGTACCATGTCTTGCAACAGTAACTGGAGCAATCCTCAAGTCCACGGTTGATTTGAGCAGCACAGTGGTTTTCTATGCAAGAGCTTATTGAACCTCGTTTGTTCCTGACTTTCTATTACCTCAAAACCGTCGCAAACCCGCCTGGTAAATTGTGAATTACAGTTTAATGTGGGATCCGAGTCACCCTGAAACTTTAACTTTTACAAGTACTCGAAGTATTGCCAGATAATAAAAATCAAGAAAACTGGGAAAATACAGTATGACCCGAAAGTCCGTTAATATTTGGAAATGTACTAACTCACGGTATAATGTAGGTAGCGAAGTAAAATTTGACACACATGCCTGAAATGGGATGGAGTTTTATTGAAACCAAAAAGGAGGTCAAAAACCGATTAGGAGACGGCGCTGGACAGCTGGGCGCTGCTTTTCAAACTGTCAGCGTGATGGGTGCGAGGTAAGCCCATATGTTACAAAATCGTATGATCCCTAGCCTGGCTGATAAACACCTGCTGGAAGGTACGGCTTTTATGCACGATGGCGCTCCATCTCATACTGCTACACGTGTGACAGGTCGCTTCCGCACATCGTTTGGTGAAGATCGTGTGCTGAGTCACCACGTCCGTCATACTTGGCTTCCCAGGTGCCCTGACTTCAATCCGTTTGGTTATTGATTTTGTCGTTACCTTAAGCCCCACGTCTTCCGCGATCGTCCGCCCTTATTAGGAATGTTAAAAGACAACATCCGACGGTCGACGGGGGTTTCTCTCAATGCCTACTAATATGTTGTACAGCGCTATTCACTCACTACGCTGGTCGCAGGTTCGAATCCTGCCTCGGGCATGGATGTTTGTGATGTCCTTAGGTTAGTTAGGTTTAACTAGTTCTAAGTTCTAGGGAACTCATAACCTCAGCAGTTGAGTCCCATAGTGCTCAGAGCCATTTGAACCAACTCACTACGCTGTCCACTTACTGCAGGTATTATTGATGAATGACGACCGACTTGTTGAGCATTAGTTACAAAGACCATCTTTGCTAAAATCAATTATTGTGCTAGTTACTGCTTCTGCATCATATAAAGCACCATCCATTGCTCATTTTGTGCACTTTTTTGGTTTCAGGAAAATTCTTTATCATTTCAAGCATGTGTGTAAATTTTTACCTTTCTACCTATGTTATTCTGTGAGGTACTGAATGTTCAAATGTTAAGGGACTTTAGAGTCACCCTGTATAATATTTATTTGGGGTCATCTCAACAGTGAAGTGTTTAGAACTTCCGTTTTCTTATTATTTATCGTAAATCACTGAAGAGAACAGTATTGTTTCCAAATGCAGGGACTACATATGGGACGTCAGTCTGTTGTTTTAAGGAGGCAGCAAGATTTGGGAACCGCTACGACATACAACTTTCAACCATATTTGAAAGTAAATTCGCATTTCTCCTAGACACAATGCCACATCTCGAAACTTTCATGAACTCGTCATGCGTAAAACAAACTATAGTCCAAAATAACAAGCAAAAAACGGCCTTCAATTTAATAAATCTTGTATCCATGTTGCTTTGAACGCTAAGTTACTCCTACAATGCGCTACATTCGTAGAAGTACCTCAGTACACCACTAGATATCTAAGTCTTGCAATAACATCGGTGCTTTCAGGCGAAACACAATGTACTTAAAAAAAAAAAAATTATAAAATGGTGATTTCAGGCAGAAATCACTGGTACTCAAAGGGTTAACAGGTACGAGTGTACAGTAAACTGAAACATATAACATGCTGATTTAGTAACCTATTTCTTGTTAATGTACGGTATGGATGAAATTTCAGCCCTGTTATATGAGGGCTTAATAGAAAAATTTCTTTACAGATATATTTGTATTAACTACACTGTTTCATACTGAAGTCAGTGGCTTCTCGTAACCACACATTCGCAAAAATGTCGGAAAACGGATCGTTTGCGGATCCGTGTTTACTGAATCGTTCTTGCTTCTTCCATCACATAGTTTCACCGCTATCTTCTGGCAATTAAGTGTATCTTGCATACAATTTAAAGAAAAAGAAAATAGCGAAGGGCCAACCAGGGACTGAAGTATGTAGGCTACTTCTGGTTTTACTGTTATTAGTGTCAAAACCATCAATATCGAATCCCGCTTGAAAGAACTATTGAATCAAAAGTAACATATTTTTGCGAAGCCTCAATTGTTCAGACGTCATTCTGTCGGCTGCACGCGCAAGCGAGTAGAAGTTGTATTGGACGGTTAGCATTTTTACGACTCGCGAGCTGAGTTCAGCGATCCCAGCTCCATTTCAAACAACGCAGCTAAACACGAAAAGAAAAGCTGGCACGCTATCCAGTTGCAAACTGGCAGCTTCCACCAGGGGCACCGAAAATATTTCACGCAAACAAATAGAAACACGAAAAAGATTATAGCCTGCACAGAAGCCAAGGCATGTCTCCTCCTCCACACACCACCTACGAGTGAAAATCCTCGTGCTTTGAATCTACAAGTTGTGTCAGATGTTAACAACACAATTCTCTGCAGCAGATAAGAGTGGTTAGCTGGCTGAGTTTTACATTAAACCCGAAGTCCACTGTTCACACTCCAGTTGGTCCAAGCTCGGTACAGCTATATTTCACTCATCTCTGGCAATCATCTGTCAATGTGAAAACATGTCACAATTCAGCGCGCTTAGCAGTCGGCGATACACTGTACGTTTCCCTATAACTGGCTAGGTTAGTCAGATCCAGAGGTTGGAGTAAGGCAAAAGCGAAACTGCCTGGTGTACAGAGCAGGCAGTATTTATACGGGATGTTCATTCTTAGATGAGGTATTTCCTTTAAGAAATCTCATGGAAAAACAAACAGCTTAGGGTGTCGTGATTTATTAAGCCTGATCTGCAAGTAGCCAACTAGAGCATTCCACACACACTCGTACGTTGTGGACCAGCGTAATGAAATACGGGCATATCGAACACCCATGTTTTAGCTACACAAACAAGGATGCTCTACCGGCGCCAACCTTATTCAAAATCTACTTGTTACAGGAAATCCCTCAGATCTGGGGAAAAAGATGGCTGCAGAATGGAAAATCCCACAGAACGTAAAACTTCATACAGATTTCTATCTGCCGACGATTAGGTTATTGTAGTTGGATTTACATGCTGCGAAAGCTGAAGGGAGAATTCGAAGAATGGCGTCTCACAATTAATACGCAGAAAACTGAAAATTTAGTAGTATAAGACAGAAATGTCGGAGACCGAGGCATTTACCCGAAAAAAAGCAAAGGATTCTTGGGAGTATCGCAGTCATCCAATAACAGAAGCACAGTTGACATAAGTAACAAAATATGCCAAGGGAAAAGAGCAATAAGGCAACTCAGCTCGTTTCTCCGGAACAGCAATATAAAAAAGAAGACTAAACAAACGTCTGTAATCTATTGTTGGAGTACTGCTCCACATGGGGCAGTCATGAGAGCTGAATATGAGGTTGAGCGAGATTCTATTGGCACTCCAAATGGACTTCTGGAGGGGAAGCTGTGGCATTTCGAGGATCACCATGTGCTGAACAATACAATGAGAGAGATTATGGGAGCCAGCAATACGATAATCGATGCAGCAGAAACAAAACAGCTGTTGTGGTTACAGCCATCCAGAAATGATGGATGACGACAGGTGGCCAAAAAGTTAGGAAATGGACTCGACATGGGAGAAAGAAGGGGGGACATCAAACAAGAAAGTGGAAAGAAGGTGTCTTTGAGTCACTGACGGCCAGAAGCCTCCAGAAAAAAAGAGATTCGTTGAACAGAGAGGTGGGAAATTGGCAGCGAAAAGTTGCGACAACTGAAAATAATAATTTTTACTTTACTAATTTGCCGTCTGCGACCAATTTACAAAAATAAATAACGGGAAGTGGCCCTTAATCAGACTTTGTAATTCTGCCAGAGACAGCAAAGGACCTGGAAGAGCAGCTGAACAGAATGGACAGTGTCTTGAAAGGAGGATATAAGATGAACATCAACAAAAGCAAAACGAGGATAATGGAATGCAGTCGAATTAAATCGGGTGATGCTGAGGGTATTAGAATAGGAAATGAGATGCTTAAAGCAGTAAAGGAGTTTTGCTATTTGGGGAGCAAAATAACTGATGATGGTCGAAGTAGAGAGGATATAAAATGTAGACTGGCAATGGCAAAGAAAGCGTTTCTAAAGAAGAGAAATTTGTTAACATCGAGTATAGATTTAAGTGTTAGGAAGTCTTTTCTGAAAGTATTTGTATGGAGTGTAGACGTGTATGGAAGTGAAACGTGGACGATAAATAGTATATATAGACAAGAAGAGAATAGAGGCTTTCGAAATGTGGTGCTACAGAAGAATGCTGAAGATTAGATAGGTAGATCACATAACTAATGAGGAGGTACTGAATAGAATTGGGGAGGAGAGAAAGTTGTGGCATAACTTGACTAGAAGAAGGGATCGGTTGGTAGGGCATGTTCTGAGGCATCAAGGGATCACCAATTTAGTACTGGAGGGCAGCGTGGAGGGTAAAAATCGCAGAGGGAGACAAACAGATGAATACACTAAACAGATTCAGAAAGATGTAGGTTGCAGTAGGTTCTGGGAGATGAAGCTTGCACAGGATAGAGTAGCATCGAGAACTGCATCACAACAACAACAATCAGACTTGTCCCCCACCACTACTAATTATCGTCAAAATTATCTAGTGACACAAATGACCACTTGCTAACGTCGCCAGAAAGATATTTCATTTAAAATGTCAAGCGCTATCCAATTCCAGTAGCGCACTTGAGACTAAACGAGACGAGCCGTTAATGGCATGAGGGAGAACACTTCACTCTGTTGCTGAGGAAGATTAGGATTTAACGTCCTGTCGATGACGAACTGATTACAGACAAAGCACGAGCTCGCATTAGGGAAGGAAATCGGCCGCGCTCTTTCAAAGAAACATCCCGGCATTCGCCTTACTTCCTGCTTCCTACTAATCGCACGGAGCGCGGGCAAGTGAATTCGGTCACAGCCGGTCAAACAGTTCGTGGACAGGAATAAATCAACAGCAAACACTTTCTAGCCTGGCACCTCTTGGCAGCGTTCTGACACCTTTAGAATGGTGGCGCCTCTTATTTATAGCACAGAACGCATCGACAGAGCGCAGCTTCCCGTCTCAGTTAAGAACGTCATAACTCGGACAAATGCCTCACGAGTCGGCTGCAACAAAGCGCTTTATGTCGCAGTTAGTAACGAACAATTTGTACAATGACATACAGGCCATTTAAATATTTCAACAAATTGAAGATAGCGAGAAAGGAAACAACACCTGAAACGTTCGAATGATTCTATTTGGGCAGCACAATCACACACACAAGAATTTACGACGCTACAGTATTAATAGCAGTAGAGTTAAATGTGAGGGCAGGGCCGGGCTTACAGACAGCGGTACCCTACACCAAAGACTTTTCGTCCTAAGCTCCTTCCCGCAACCCGTTTCTTTTCGACTTTCACGCACTCTTCGCGACTTTTCTAGACGCCGGCTTTGCCCTCCTCTGTCGTTTCCAGTTATTGGAAACTCCATACTGCCATCACAAGCAACCGTCTTTAGTCCTGTAACACTAAGGGAGAAAATGTTACATTGTTACTAAACCATCGTAAAGATTTCTACTCCATATCTTATTCAAAGAAAGTCATAATTTATAGTTTATGCAATAGCTAATTACAATTATAAAGTCTACAACGGTAGGTCACATACAAAGTAAGTACAAAATATCCTGTTTTACACCCTTTACTGACAGTACCGACTGGCAGGAAATGCGAATTGGTACCAACTGCAACCGTAAATTTTACGAGGGTTTAGTAATATAGGGTTAATACGTCTTCAGTTGTGTTGCCAGATGTGTCTATTTTTCTCAGATGTCACGACTTTTAGCGTTGTCAAGACCCTCTCAGCGTGTCTTAGGCGGCCCCTAAACTTTCGATATGCGAACCATGAGTTACCCGGCAGATGTCAGTACGGTAATCGAATCCTTGCCATACCTGTCCCAGCCATGGCATCGTCGACTGTGGCAGACGCTTCCCGTATTCTCTCCCGGAGCTCTGCTACATCACTTGGTAGAGGCGGTACATACACCAGAACTTTATTGTGTCCCCACGGAAAAAAGTCACACGGAGTGAGATTTGGTAATCGGGAAGGCAATTTCATGAAACAACACACGGAAACCTCGCTCCGCACCTGAACTCGCCATGTTTGCGACTAGCGCCAACTATAGGCAAATTACCAAACTACACTGTAGCGGTATACATGGAAAAAAAAATTACAGGGTTTCTCTTCAAAATGACATATGTATGATATCTGTACAATGTTTGGTTCTTGTGCAATAAATAATTGAAAGTGTTCCCGGACTTTATGTACACCCTGTATTATGCAACGTTATTGACGTTCTCTCTACACTGCTCATTAAAATTATCAATTATATTGACCAATAATACTCGGGTTCGGAACGTTGGAGGATAAAGACGCTGCTGCTGTGAAAACTGCTCTATTTTGTTGCAGGCAGAAAAAAAGATGGATGCAAAATTAGGTCAAGGAGCATCAAAGGCTACTCACGAAAACTTACCGACAGAATTGAGGTTGAAAGACAGAAAACATTATCATAGCTTTTTGTGTGTTGTGGTCAAATATTTAATACATGTCTGGGTATAGTTTTCCGCATATATTGGCATTTGCCCCCCCCCCCCCCCATCTCCAGGACAATTTCTTGTGGACGCCCAAATCCCCATCATCAAAAAACAAAATAATACAATGAGAAACGCAGTTCCACCAAGTCAGAGCTTATCTATTACGTTACGACACCTTGCTACCGGCAATTCTTTCAAAGAGTTGAAATTTACAAGTGCAGTTTCACCTTATAGTGTATGAAATACAGTTACGGAAACCTGTCATGCAATAATACGTGCATTGAAGAATTATATTCGCGTAAGTAATGTACACAGAAATAAATATCTATATATACTTTTATTCATTAGTTTGCACTAACTACACTTTTAAAAACACCTTCCTTCTTGGGCGTACCCTATATTTTCTGAACAACAAATCATACATTTCATCATTTACCACTTCTATTTTTGTACTCATCTGCTCTAACATTCCACAAGGCCGGCAATGATGCGGCATTCTGGTGCACTCTTAATACTTTCGTCTTGTTTTGAACTCGTTTTCCGTACAACAACAAAACCTAACCACTTCGGTCTGCGGAGCACGTGACAGACTTCAAGAATATTGACAATGCTGCCCGCCGACGGCAGAGTACTTCCATGAAGCGCAATGTACTTCCAAAGGTTTTAGTGTTCTCAATATTACTGCGCGACCTCTCAATCTTATTCTTAGATGGTTAATATTTTTGCGCATCCGGAATATATCGTCAATTGACTGGCTAGGGGCCGCGTTAAGCTTCCAAAAATTATAAGATGCCTCTCCCCTTCTAGACAACGCTAAAGCAACCGGTTTCGCGACAGCTCAGTAAACGACGCACGAGCAAATTGCCCCAGTTCCGTACATTTCTGCCCATGATGACAAACACGATGATTGTACGATGTATAAAATACCGCAGCTACAGTATATCAACTTCAATTGCTTCATGTACTGTTGACATATATTGGCCAAGCATTATGGTGAAATAATATAAAATACTAACGCAGTATATAGCGTTATAACACGGTTGAGAACAATGTAGGAAACTTCATGGCAGATTAAAACTATGTGCTGGACCGAGACTCGAATTCGGGACCTTTGCCCTTTGTGGGCAAATGCTCTACTGACTGAGCTATCCAAGCACGACTCACGACCCATTCTTACAGCTTTACTTCTGCCAGTACCTCGTCTCCTACCTACCAGAGTGAAAATTTTATTATAGAAACAATATAGGAAGTAAAGAAAATAAATTTAACTCAATAAATATTAGTCTTGTTTTCATAGCTCGGTTACTCCAAAGCCCGTTTCACACGGAGCGTGCAACACGAACAAGAAAGTCGTCCACTGCAGCGCTCCACGCGACAGACGGCCCAACTACGGAAATGCGTTTACACGGTACACACCTTTCTCTTCGTCTGCTCTGACGCGAAAACTGATTGTGAAAGCTGAAATCCGACTGCCAAATGCGTATTTCAAAAATAGATATTGGAATGTTTTCATGACCAACCAGAAGCGGCATTGAGATATTAGTTCACGATTTGTGAGCACAAGTAACGTAGTGATTAAGTATCGACCAATGCCTAGAATCATTCAATGTTAAAAACTGCGAGACATGATTTTAAGTAAATACCGTTTTGAAACATGGCCGTTGGAGCTTTGCAGTCGCCGTACTGCGCATGACCGCAAACTCTTCAACTCTTGACTATCCACAAACGCCATTAAGGGTGCTTTGCATGAAAGTTCATACGTTTTTAAAATAGCTCACACGACTAAAAGTCCGCGGCGTTATGTGTTACTTAAGCGCAGGAGACCTGAAACCTGCCAAAATTTCTCGGCAGATTAGTGCACGGGACAAACGCTATTAGCACTGAAATGGTTAGAAAATGGTGTAGAGCAGCGGTCGTCGAACTTTTCTGCTCAAAGCCATTGCTGACATTGTGGGGCGGTACATCGGGCCGCGTATATACCGATCTTATTATTAATTGAAGAATGGAAGTAGAACACGTTCTACGTACCAAATCTCGCATGCCAGGAGAATAAAACAACATATCTCTTCCTCTGCATAACTAATTTGTATATAAAAAATTGAGAAGGTATCCTGATATCACAGGATTACACTGTCCACCTCATCACGACAAAAAATTGTTGGACAAATTAGAAAAGATATAATTTATTAAGAATGTTCAAAGTGCCACACCAGGAAAGTGACTGGCTCTACGTGCCAATAACAAAGTCTTTGTTCGAAGGGCCATTAAAACAGTGGCACTACGTTTTATTTGTGATAATACAAGTACAAACAGAAAGCAGTAATATTTTAACTAGTTGAACTATATTCAACAAAAACCATTTCACATATACTTTACATCTTTGTTAAAAAGGAATAACAAAACTAAATTTTAAAAAGGTCAATATCGACTCCTGTTTATTACACAACTTGATTATTTGGATAAGATGTTGCAACGCTTACAGCAAAACTCATTGTGCTGTTGCTGCAGAAATGGCAACATCGTCAACGGGTCTTCCTGTTTTGGAACTAATAAAAATTGCTGGTCCCTCAAAATTAAGTACGTCATAGTATATGGTCTTATCTCTTTCGAACACTGGGACATTCATTCTTTCATACTCCTGTTTCAGAATAAGAATTATTTATGTAGCTTTTTATGATGGATCAGTACGAGACACTTTGCTCATACTACATTTGGAGATGTTGTGCACCTGCATTGACAACTGTGTTCTTTAAAACAAAAGAAGTCAGTTGTATGCATTGGAATTACACGGAATGCGTCCATAGCTTTAGCTGGCTCAACAGGCTCGTATAAAACTTATGGAAAAAAGCCCTTGCTTTGCTTCGTTTGTAATCTCTGTCACAGACAAGACTGTGCGCATTAATCAAAATACTGTGTTTTCTCTCTTCAAACCACTTCAGGCTAAATGGAGGAGACCTTGAGGATTAATTACAGTAATTGTATTTGAATTTAAATGCGTAATGCAATATGAGAAGTAGACTGGGGTGGCAGTGATAATGTGAACTGAGTAGGGAGGCGCGCCAAGGTAATTCGTGCAACTGTGTAAACCAATGTGCCAAGGTGGCTTAGTGGCTAACGCGCTGCCCAGTGAGCAGGAGACCCCGGTTCGATTCCCGAACTTGGTACAAATTTTCACTCGCCACTTCAGTGTAAATACATAAAATCATATCTGTATCAGTCTATGAAACTGTGTTATTTCATCTTAACATGTTTTGCATATCATATTCCTTGCAAAAAGTAAGTATACCACAGTAACAGTTCGGTACGTGTCACGCGCGCCCATGAATGTCAGTACTGGAAGACAAACAATAAAACATATCCCCCCCCCCCCCCCTTCTTATACTTCTAACCCTGCGGACTACTTTACTTAGCTAATGGCTGAATTCACTAACGCCAATTAAAATTAAGCACATATTTAAATATTACTTCTCTGTAAGTATTTTTCTTTGTTAATGAAAAGGATAACTATACTCTTAAGAAATTCTTGAAGCTAGCTGACGTTTTTGGATTCGGCTGTTAGTTGCTAGACGCATTTTACTATAAAACACGGCTGAGAGTCGCTGGCCACTCGACTGATAAAATCTGGCCACATGCGGCCTGCGGGCTGCACTTTGATGACCACTGTAGAGCATTTAAAGATGGTCAACCAAATGTGTACTATGAGAAACGAAGTGGGCGACCATCCGTAATTACTTATGACACTGAGGAAAAGGCGATAAAAATTATTAGAGACGACAGGTGCAACACGATTTCACAATTATCTCATGCCTTTCCTCACGTTGCAAGAAGTGTTGTTTATGAAATTGTGACATTACGCTCACAATATCTGAAGTTGGGCGTGTCCAAAAATGCTGAGTTGTACAAAATCAGTCGTCTGAGCAGAGCAATAACTTTCCTTTTTCTCCTGAGGTACTCAGTCGAAGTGAATAAGTTTTTACGACAAACTGCCTCTGGTGCGCAATATGGGCTGCTCACGTAACACCGGAATAAAAAAAAAAACTGTCCTTTGATCCCCCAAGAAACTGAAATTCCAGCAAACAACTTTAACTCGAAAAAAACCCAAGTGTACAGTGTTTTGGGATGGGCAAGGTGTTTTGCTTGTCAATTTTTTGCCTCGCGGTAGCACAGTCAATGCTGACAATTATTGAGAGATCTTTATGAAACTGCGCCGCGCTATCCAAAACAAGAGGCGTGGTAAGCTCAGTACAGGGATCGTTTTACTGCACCATAATGCCCGTTCCAATAATACTCATTGAACGTAATAGAACCACATTGCCGCTCTGGTCTACAAGGATGATGACGATATCAACTCGTCATTACAAGACTGACAAAAAATCAGGCGGCAGATCTCTATGAGGATGGATTCAGAAGCTGGTCTTTTGATGCGATAAAGCCTTTATACAGACGCAAATTGTGTTGAAAAGTACGTTAATGTCCTGGCTTTCGCGTAAAAATAAAGTTGTTTAATGTGTTGTGTTTTTCTTTTAAAACAGCACTGAGTTTAAAAAGGAAGCCTCTTGTATTACGAAAGCAGCTCATGGGAGAAAGCAACTCCAAAAACCTCTCGCGCCTAAAAATATCGTCCGCCAGCTACGTTATGACAGGCACCACTTAAGCAGCCACCAGATCTAGGCCTTGAAAATACCTCGCCCCGTCAATGGAACACAGCCCGCCTGCCTCTATTCTACCTTCGCTACAGTTGAAATAGATTGAATACGACTGAGGTATCCAGTTCTAATTACCAGTCTTATAAACGCAACCAGATTTTGATTCCATTGTCTCTCCGCCAGATGAACTGGTAAAAAAATCTCTGGTTACCAGCCGGAGATGATGGAAGACTCATCGAAATCTCGTGTCATTTCAGCAGACTCGCGAGAATTTTATATTTGTAACTGATTATTTATGTCTGTCATAGTTTCGGTTCAACACAAGTGATAACTTTCACTCGCCTATTAGCATGATGCCAGTATTTTCACCCACAGTATTTCACTGCTGAGGCAGATACATAGGTTGAGTCCTCGATGATGACAGAAACTTTCAGGGTTGGTAGAGAAGGGTAAATGTATCAATTTGAGGTAAGGGATTCTGGCCCGGAAACGGGTGAGTTGAAGGTTATATGTGAAAATAATTCTGAAACCTCTGACGGTGGACCTCTTCTACTGCAAGCTCTTTGCTTTCCATACTCTGGAAGTTCGTAATATGGACCAAAACAAGTCAAACATTGTCTGGTAAATACGGGCTCTAAAATGCCTACTGTAAAACTATGAGCACCGGTTTTGTACAGGAGGTACACTTCACAACGGCAAAGATGAATAAGTGGTCATAGCTCCAAAGGTACAGTATGCTCTTTAGAGCTGATGTTTACTGCACAATTTTTTTCTTTTTGGTCGATACTACTTCCTCCCAAAACATGGAAAGCAAAGAGCATGCAGAGGACATCCAGTCACAGATATTGGAACAATTTTGTTTATTACTTCTGACTCACTAATTTCCGAACCAGGGTCCCTTACCTCAAAGTAATACATTTAACCCTTCTCCATCTTCCCTGAAAGTTTGTAACATCATCACGGTATCAGCCTGTATATGGCGACAAAGCTGACGCATTACATTTAATCGAATAGGAGGATTTCTAGCCCCTTTATAAGAATTTCTAACTTTTGTTTTAAGTTTTGGAGAACTGAAGATGACCAATAAAGGGCAAAACCTGCAACGGGCTGTACTGAATCGCAACTGTGACAGAAATAAATAATCAGTTACAAAATTTCAAACATATGCTGTATCTCTTTGCAGACATTTTTCTCTGGTAAAACTTTATATTTGATAAAGATTTTATAACAAAATCGTCGGCATTGATTTTTACCCAGAAGAAAACGAATGTAAAGTGATCTTTGCTACCTATTTAGTCGGGATGTAGTGCTGTAACAAAGGGCTGATAAGACTGGCCTCTTCGAATGGTATAGGCATAGACAATCTGCAAAGAAAGATTTTCTTTTACTGTTAGTCTGTTTTGCGCTATTCTCATCAACATATTTCATAAAAGGAATATTTTTCAAGTTTACAAGATTTATATTAAACCTACTTACAAAAATGGTCCCATCTGTGTAGAAAATCAATGTAGGAAAGGAGTTTCCCACTGGAGAGGGAGGGGTGGGGGATCCTTGAGGAAATTAAAAATGTAGCACCCTGTCTGTATGTGGAGGGGATGGGGGGTGGGAGCATCAGTATCACTTTTGTACAGTCCGACCTGGGTGAGCACTCTCTGTTTTATTAATATGAAAAATAATTTTCTCTTATTGTTCAATAAGGTATTTCTATGGCCGACACATTTTCAGAGTGGTTCCAAACACTTTCAGGTGCATGAATGTACAGTGTGTACATAAAGTCTGGGAACACTTTCAATTATTTATTGCACAAGAACAAAACATTGTACAGATATCATACATATGTCACTTTGAAGAGAAACCCTGAAAGTTTTTTTTTCACGTATACTGCCACAGCATAGTTTGGTAATTTGCCGATAGCCAGCGTTAGTCGCAAACGTGTTGAATTCAGGTGCGGAGAAAGCTTTCAGTGTGTTGGAGTTCGACAAAAGGCTACAGAAGGGGACAGCTGTCTCACAAAATGGCCTCCCCGATCACCAGATCTCACTCTGTGTGACTTTTTTCTGTGGGGACACATTAAAGATCTGGTGTACCTGCCGTCTCTACCACGTGATGTAGCAGAGCTCCGGGAGAGACTATGGGAAGCAACTGCCACAGTCGACGATGCTATGCTGGGACGGGTACGGCAAGAATTCGATTACCGTACTGACATCTGTCGGGTCACTCGTGGTTAATTGAAAGTGTTTCCGGACTTCACGTACACCCTGTATAATCAAAAAATGAAGGTTATTTTCTGTTTACTTGTGTACAGAATCATGCAGTATTTCAGAAATGACACAGTCCATTCAGACTGTAATTAAATTTATTTAAAATATTTATTTACAATTGTGATTTCAGTCCTTGTACCATTACCACATAATAGCTCAATATGAAGTGCATTAATGTAAATTCGTTTGTGTTAAGATGACATTGACCTTGTGCCAAACATATTTACATATTCATGTCACATGCAAGAGACAACAGGATTCCTTGTCATCTATATACAAGGATGTGACAAGAAAAGCCATTCTGGAGAGTGGATCTTGTACTCTGCAGCAGAATGTATGCTGTAAGGATCCTTCACAGATTATGATCAAGCACTAGATCAGGTGTGTAAGTGAGATCTTTAATTTCTGGGAGTAAGACTCTTAAAGAGTCTTTCAGAACACAGCATGGCCCTACTTAGAAAGCTTCAATCTGTCAGTTCCTCTCTTCTAATCTCCAAATTAAACGGGGTCATTGCTGCATATTGAGGGATAGCACTGTCAGTGGAACAGGTATTGTAGAGAGAAGCCAATCCCAATTCTATTCATTCTATTTGGAGTGCTAGGCTAACAGTATTCTGGGGAAGCCTCTGTGTGATTTGGAATGCACAAGGCAAAAACTACGGTAAGGTGAAGCCTTGAATCAATCTGTCAGGCATTGGATCTACTATTGTTAGCAGAGTGCCCTCGTAAAGCAAGTATTTGGGTATGAATACCAACATGACACACAATTTTAGCTCACGACTTACAATAAACAAATAGTGATTGTCTTGAGAACCACTTATAAATACAGTAATAAATTACAAGCAGTTGTTACTGACACTGCAAAGATCACCTGTAGTCAGGCAATATGTCTCAGTCCTTTAACACTTTGTAAACCACACCTGAGCACAGCTCACATCACAACTTTGTGTTAAGGGGACCGCATCCGAGTACAGGGCTCAGCCTCATTCTTTCAAAATGACCAAGCCTGAGCAAACACTATGTGATCAAAAGTAACCGGACACGTGGCTCAAAATGACTTACAAGTTCGTGGCACCCTCAATCGGTACTGCTGGAATTCGATATGGTGTTGGCCCACCATTAGTCTTGATGACAGCTTTCACTCTCGCAGGCATACGTTCAATCAGGTACTGGAAGGTTTCTTGGGGAGTGGCAGCCCATTATTCACAGAGTGCTGCACCGACGAGAGGTACTGATGTCGGCCAGTGAGGCCTGCCATGAAGTCCGCATTCCAAAACACCCTGAAGGTGTTCTGCAGGATCAAGTCAGGACTCTGTGCAGGCCAGTCCATTACAGGGATGTTGTTGTTGTCTAACCACTCTGCCACAGGCCGTGCATTATTAACAGGTGCTCAATCACGTTGAAAGATGCAATCGCCATTCTCGAATTGCCCTTCTGCAGTGGGAAGCAAGAAGGTGCTTAAAACATCAATGTAGGCCTGTGCTGCGATAGTGCCACGCAAAACAACAAGGACTGCAAGCCTCCTCCAGGAAAAACATGACCACACCATAACACCACTGCCTCTGAATTTTACTGTTGCCACTACAGAAGCTGGCAGATAATGTTCACTGGGCATTCGCCATACCCACACCCTGCTATCGGGTCACCGCATTGTGTACCATGATCCGACACTCCACACAACCTTTTTTCACTGTTCAATCATCCAATGTTTACACTCCTTACACCAATCGAGGCGTCATTTGGCATTTCCCGGCACAACGTGTGGCTTATGAGCAGCCGCTCGGCCATGAACTCCAAGTTTTCTCACCTCCCACCTCACTGTCATAGTATTTGCAGTGGATTCTGATGAAGTTTGGAATTCCTGTGTGATGGTCTGGATATAAGTCTGCCTATTACACATTACAACCCTCTTCATCTGTATACACCCTCTGTTAGTCAACAGACGAGGTCGGCCTGTACGCTTTTGTGCTGCATGTGTCCCTTCACATATCTACTTCACTATCACATCGGAAACACTGGACCTAGGGATGTTTATGAGTGTGGAAATCTCGTGTGCAGACATATGACACAAGTGATACCCAATCACCTGACCACATTTGAAATCCGTGAGTTCCGCGGAGCATCCCAGTCTGCTCTCTCATGATGTCTAATGACTACTGAGGTCACTGATATGGAGTACCTGACAGTAGGTGGCAGCACAGTGCACCTAATATGAAAAACACATGTTTTTGGGGGTGTCCGGATACTTTTGATTACGTAGTGTAGTTCACGCTACTACTTTGTTATAGAGACTGTGTTCGATGCATAGGTTGAGCCACAATTTTCTTCATGTGTGAGTCATTTATCATTCAAAAATTGCATATGAGAACAATTTACAGACATTTGCTACCTGTCCCTTGACTGGTGCTGCCTTGTGTTGTTAATTTCTAGAATTATTTCAAAAGAAACATTAACGAACATAACAGCCCCTGTCATGATTGGCTGAGCCAATAAGATTGCAATGACGTAGCCTAATTTCGTGGGTGTACTCATTACGTTTTGCAGTTTGCTGTAAATCTGCTACAAATACATCATGATATGGAAGCTTAAGAGGAAGAAATCGTTCAATAACTCACCTCACATTATGGTTCCTATCATAATTATTTTAAAATTTGTACTCTATCAAAGAACTAAAGTAAATATGAAAAATAAAGCTTGAAGCGTGGCCTTTTTTAAATATGTATTACTCCCAAAGATACATAAGTTAAATATGTATCAGTAACTCTTTAAATACAGGCATAAACAGCCAGTTTCCAAGGCCATATATTCTTCTGAATAGCCAGTCTCCTAAGTGTTAACACAGTAAGTAATTTCATTTATCCAGAGCTTGATTTGTAAAAAATGTGGGGATGTTTTTGAAATTTAGACTTCTTAAAATGTTATTTTAACACTTTTATGTGAATTTTAAAAGTGCAAATACAACATATGTGCTATTGTACCATATCTCAAAATCTGCAGTTCTGATCTTTTTTCATCAGAGGTATGTAGAACCACTGCATACTGTCACAAATCAAGCAATGCATTTACCCACAAAGAAGAAAGATGAAAGTCATCAATATTTCCAGTTCTTGGCTGCCAATTAGTGCATAATTATTACATCATCTGTAAGCAAGCACTTCATATGCATTAGTAAATACTAGTCACTGTTTGTGATTCCTGTCCAAGTTCAATTCCTATTCTAATCACACCTGCATAGGCCTGCTGTTGGTGTGTATGTATACATATCTAGACCACACAGCAGTCCTGTACAAGTACCAGACTTTATTTTTCATCCCCACAAGACCAAGAATATTTGCAGCTGGGATAATTACAGAAACAGTTATATTTTTCTTTTACCAATAGTAAAACACAGTTCAACAGAGGTGAACAGCAGATCCGATTTTAAATCGAAACCCAGTAATCAAATGAAGAAATATTTCTAAAACTATTTAATGAGTAAATGCCATGCCTTCTAATGCTTTTACTTATAGTTCTGTTTATTTTTTGTGCAGGATCAGTCACCTCAGTGACAGGATCTCGCCAAAGACGCTACGTCTGCCCAGATATGTTTGTCCGCAACGGTAACAGTTGCTACTACTTGAGTCGATTTATGGCAACTTGGCACGATGCCCATTTTAACTGCAGAGACATGGGAAGCCAACTGGCTCGCTTGGAGAAAAAGTGGGAAGATCGCAACATGCGAGCCTACCTCAACAGGACTGAACTTGGTAAGTAAATATGTTAACTGCCAAACAACATTTTAAAAAGGTTGAACATAATTTTATATTTTAACTTATTAACTTGAATTCAGAATGTAAATAAATATTAAGATTGCTGCACATTATGAGCTGCAACCGTAAAGGAATAATCATAATGAACAATGAGAGCTAAGTCCTTCAGACTGAGAAGGGAGGAATTTTAAATTTAATGAAGCAGCAAAGCAGAAACACATTAGTGAGATCAGGTCAGAGAGAAGTACTGGGAAGTAATGAATGTATATGGGATGGGTGCTGGACAAAATTCAAATATGGACAACAGCACAATTAGGTGAAATACATCAAGGACTGTAAAATAATGTGACCAACATGTAAAGTGAAATACACGAAAAAAAGAAATGAGGTGTATGGAAAAAGGGAAAATAAAGGAGTATAATTTCTGTAACAGAAATAATGACGCTAATAATATCAACAGGGGCAAATTCTGAAAATGTATAAAATGAAAGAAAAATAATTATAATAACCTGAAAATAACATGACAGTAAGAATAAAGTGGATAATATGGATAGCAGAATCATCAAGTGGAAAGTTTTTCTAAGAGTTGATGAGGAAATTGTACGAAGGAAAACAAGCAAATGAAGATGACACGAGCACGTCAGTCTCAGAATAAGATAAACTAGTTCCATAAAAACATTCCAGAAGGAGCAATACAAGGAAAGGAAACACAATGAAGAACCCAGATAGCATTTTTAAAGCAAGTCATAAACAATGCTGGAGTGAATAAGTATGCCAAAATGAAGGGTTTAGCTTGTAACAGATCAAGGTGGAGAGCTGATGATGAAATCAAAGACAGGTTATGAGAAAGAAGAACCACTAATGAAACTTGACACAATATGCTAAACAATCTGCTTTTGAATCACAGAATGATTGCACTAGTGATTGGAGGACAAATTGTGCAAGGCATGTCTCTTTTTGTGGATAGCTGTGATTTTGATGGGACAGCAGACATTTATAACAGGGTCAGAGTGCAAACTGTTTGAATTTCATATTACATAAATCAGAGTATGAACTAAACAAGGCAATAATTACTAATGAATGCACCTGGAACACTAAAATATTATATGTTAAAGGGCCCTTTTATTTTCATGATATGAGCCATGTTGGTTGTCTGCATGAAGATGCAAAGGAAGATTTGTATGTAGATTCTTGTCATCACAGATGCTTTCTGTAGGCTTACTAATTTACTTCACCAGAGGCCGCCTGTCAGTGCAGAAAAACACTGACACAGAACACAGCTAATAAATAAGCAACTCTTGGATTTTACATTTTAAGATTAGAAAGAATGATGAATAATGTGTACTGCATATTCCAAAATAACTAAAAATAAACTAGGAGGAGAATGAACAATACATGTGATTAATAATAAACACAGAGCCGCTAAAGGGCCAAATACAGACGGAAAATTTGATGTTTCAAAAGAACTAATTACAAAAGAGTCAAAATGCAAAGAAAATATAAAAAAAAGGATTTGTTATATTATTTTACAATTGGCAATCAAATCGTGTGAAACATTTTCTTCAAACTCTTTCTCTTTTGGAATTAATAATTCATTACATTTCAGGTAATTCATACATGTGTGTTTGCATAAATATGCATTGCACATAAAGCTCTTGCTATTACAGACTCACATTGACTCCCACTTCATTAATTGTTTTAGTCAAAAAGCCTTCCTTTGGAGTCTGCAAATATACTGCCAAAGGGAACAGTCTTTCAGTTTACATGAGCATTTCAGTTGGAACGAACATCAATTTCTACTACATTTGTGTTAGTGTTAAAATTTGTCTTGAGAATAAAAAATATAATACATATATTTCATGTTGTTTGTGGGTTAAATGAAAACATGTTGCATGCGCATTTCTGTAGCTAATTGTGAATAATCATTAAACAACCCTTAGCATGTGAAATGGTGGGCTGCTCCAACAATATTTTAGTGATAGCGAGAGTGTATCGAAGAAATGACACTACAGACATATATATACACAGCCTCCTCATATGAGAAAATGAATCTGATTGTCAGATATAGTGCTCCAGTGAATGCTTACATCAGCAGAACTGCCTACTTCTTTAAATCCCCATCAACACATCCACAGTGAAGACATAACCCAGAAGACAGCATAGTCTTTATTGTGGAACTGAATGAACATCTATTACACTCACTAACGTAAAGACACAGATATAATATAAAAATAAAAAACTCTTTATCAAAACAGGGTTCCATACTCAGGACAGCAATCCAGTAATACAATAACTTGTCCCTCATAAAGTCAGTACATCTAGCAACCTCATCAGCTACAAATTCCAGCCCCATTTGAATAGATAATATGCCTCATAAATACATAGCTTCATCTTTGCAGCAGAAACAGAAGCACGTGAGCTAAGAAAATTAGGTTATATTTATTTAGTAAGACTACAGTTTCTCTAGTTTGTAAATTGTGTGTGAGGAACTAAGTCATAATCTTAGACGTCTTCAGAACAACATTTCTCAAGTTGTACTGCTGCAATTTCTCTTACATTAAGAAAAGTGAAAAAATTTGGTATTTAGTAAATTATTGTATGTAAATGTTGCAGCACGCCTGGAACGATGGATAGGAGGTATTTACGACTGGGAGTCACGCATGTGGATATGGGGTGCAACTGGGCAGCGTGTGGTATACCACGGCTTCTCCAGACGACGCCCTGGAGAAAATCATCGATGGCACTGCATAGTTCTCGATCCCACCATGTTCTACAAATGGGGTACACGCAACTGCTACGCACGGAAGCACTACATTTGCGAGACGCCACTGAAGAAAATCAAGCCACCTCAGCCAATAGCAACAGTAGTTCCTGACACAGACAAACCATTCGGCAGGGGACGAGGGAGGGGTAGAGGGAGAGGTCGCGGAAGAGGCAGGGGGCAGGGGCAGGGCCAAGGGCGCGGCCGCGGTCGCTACCAGGGGAGGCAGAGCTGGAGGCGCAAGACGGCGACTACCCTCTCCCCTGTCCCTGTGAGGCCACTACTTGACAACAACCTGTAGCTGGGACTGCCTCAAGAGCGGCAGTGCTGCTGCCACAGTTATATGGCACAGGGTAGCAGTGTGCACGTGTCATTGCAGCTACAGTCCACTGGTCAATTCGATAGTGGACACCAGTAACTGTGCGCTAAATGGCCGAACTGCTCCGGTGTCATTGACAGACTGTGCTAAGTGGTGACCTACTCTAGTCAGTGGCTCGTGCTAGTCAGGAGGGGCATCAATACACCACTATATTTCATGTGCCTTACCCTTTCTTGAGGCACGAGAAAACTTTTAATGATACACAACAAGTGTGCAAACTAATGAGAATTAAGCAAACTTGCTTGATGGGTCGTACGGCTGAGATGTCCACAGCCACAACGTAATTATCTGTAAGATTACTGGCATTTTAAGCCATTTACTGTGTACAGACTTGCAAAAAATATTTAATAGCCCACGAGAAGACATTTGCGTCTACCATCAAAGTCAACCCTTTTTGAAAATGATGTATAATCTCTAACTTCTCATCCTCATCACTAATATGCAGTGCAAAGTTCCTATCAAGCAAATAAATATTGTAGGAGAGAACTTCTAATTCAATTAACAAAATTATCAATCTCATTTGGTTTCAGTGAACTTTAAGTGGATGATAAAGATAACTGTTTTTAACGCCATAAAAAGATCTACCGGGATTGTAAATTTCATGAAAAAATCTCAACTTAGTATTGTTGTTGGCTAATTGCCATGTAAAATATTCAAAATTAGTAGTGGTCAATACAATGGAGGAGGATCACAACATTTCATATGAAGAAAATTACCATGTTCAAAATTCAACATCCAATGCAAAATTGCTGACACAAGAAATGAGATGTTTTTTCAAGACAAATAATGATCCACATTTGCAGAGTATTATATTTGAGATACATTAATACTAAATATTCAAAGGAATAACAATACTCATTCAGCAATTATATATAAACAACATTCAGTATAATAAAATATTTAAATGGAGTTTGAAATTCAAGTAATCAATTTCTCCACTTTTCTTAAGTCATATACTAGTAAGCTCGTAACAAAATCACTTTTGCTCTACAGTGATAAGAACAAATGACACGTACACAGTTAAATTATATGAAATCACACTTTTAAATATATAGATGGCAAATAAAAATGCTAATACACTTTTAAGAAGGTTACAAACATTCTGTAAGTGCATATTTGCTATCAGAACTCCAGCAAGGGTGTTTTTAACCAGCACATAATAAAGGAGGCTGATAAATATTTTCATATGAAGCTGTTATATATTTTGCATTTTATATTGTTCTTTAAATCTCTCTCTCTCTCTCTCTCTCTCTCTCTCTCTCTCTCTCTCTCTCTCTGTGTGTGTGTGTGTGTACAGCTTACAAGTATGAATTTAATACATCTAACATTTTCAAGATTTATTTTATTTGTAGAATTATAACAATGTGACAGATAAATATGTCAACAGAGAATGTCATTACTGTTAACTGTTATTGAATTTGCCACGTATCCATTCAGTACTTGCAAAGCACTCTGTCAACAGTATTAATGAAACAATCACTGCCCAGTCAAAGACAATGAAATTAATATTGAAACCATATAATACATAGGGCCAAAAGAAGATAATTCAGTAACATTTCATTACAAAAAACACATTAAAATATGCATAAGCATCAGTTTCATCACAGACACAAGACTGAAATAAATCACATGTTAAAACAACAATACTACTATTTTGCTACTTTGAATGATGGTGATTCACTGACAATTTGCAAAGGCAAAGTAAATAGCAGTACTACACGGTACAATATTTTTAAGTTATGGAACATCAGCTATGACTGTAAGTTATTTGTGGTGTTTCAGTCCAGAACAAAATATTCTTAAATGTTAATATAAAATATCAGAAGAGTAATGTTTTTATTCAGTATTACTTAACAATCACTGCCATTGCTATAGTATTTTCTATAAAATTTATTTAATGTAGTAACATTTCAAGAAAAACAAAAAGAGGAATAAAAAACATGTATCCCTAAAGTGTCACTGCACTTATTATTAGAATATATGTAACATCGGACCACAAAGTTTTTATACAAATAAATTTTAATGTCTCATTTGTACACATTTTAGTTATTAAATGAGGATACATATGAGAAAAGAATACATTGCTTTGATCCTGTTATAGAAATCATGTGTGCATCACATAAAGAATTACAGTGAAGAGGAACCATGGGTACAGTTACTGTATCAGACTTCATTTAAATGTTGTTAATAAACCCATGCTAAATGACACATTTCTGTTGATGAAACAGAGGTTGAGAACACGAAAGTGGTATGTCAGCAAGTTAAATGTGGCACAGTTGAAGATGGAATGCTTCTACGATACAACCTGTTTTTCACTGGGAGTGCTAATTCTTGGGAAACAATGAGAAGCCTGGTAAGAAATGTTTTCAAAAAACACTACTCACTAGGGATATTAATTCTACTGGCAGACACAGAGACAATTCTACCCCAGTAATATGAATGAAACAAAAAGAAGATGAAATATAATATACTATTGTTATGAACATATGAGAAGTTGCTGACCATTTTTTATCCTAACATTCCATATGAATGCCGCCTCCATAACAATGGTGTGAGGGTGTACATGGAAGTGTGGAAAGAGAAGTATATCCAATGTTACGTATTTGGTCCAGAGAATTTCAATTTTTTTTCCATCCCACCAGAAAAAAAGGTTTTTTCAAACTAAACAAAATATTCATTTACATCAATAACCACTTCCCAACAACGCAACTCCTCACATTGGAGGACAGGATGGTGAATAAGAATGTCTCTTTATGACCAAATAAATGGCTCTGGGCCACAAGGCCTGGGGCAGCAGACTGACACTCAGTTGCTTTACTTATGACCCTTGTCCGAAATCTCACAAATGTAAGGGGACTGACACTTCTTTGTGCTGGACAGGTTTGAGGCAGACAATTGCCACAAGGGGCAGAAAATCGGGAGGGTGAGGAGAGCTTCATCCCACTTCTGAACCTCTGGGAGTCTCAGGAGATGCGCTTTGTGCTTAGCAGGCTTAGAACATGTGAAGCTCTGGTGTTGTTTTAGGTCTGGGAAGTGAATTACCTAGACTCATTATCTATGGCACAATTGGACCTGAGCTTGAGAATGAGTATGTCTGGCCAACTGTGATTCACAGGCTGTGTTAGGCATTATGGCTTGAATTTGGTTCATGGATGCTGTGGTTGTCTCATTTAAAATAGGGGACCAGCATGCCAACACCACCTGTGTGAAATTCCTCAAGGCACTGGCCAATGGGTTGCAAAATGTGGTAGTTGGTGGGCACAGGAGCTCCCTAATGAAGGCCAACTCTTTTTAAAAGGGTAGCTTTTCTGTGTCACATACTGCTGTATAGAGCTGGATATTTGATTGCTTGACAATACCCTAAATGTAATCACATATCTAGAACAGCTGGTGGTCATTATAATAAATGTTACATTCACACTGACAGCTGTCATCATTTGACTAGCCATTATGCCTCCTATTACTGATTGCAAGGCTCAATGCAGATGAAACGCATTCTTGCAGTTTCATTATGCTGTGAGCAAAAAGTAACAATTAATTGTCTCTGATAGCAGTTGCTCATGGATGACGACTTGACCTGATCTTTAAATACTTTCTGTCACTCAAAAATAAACCCACAATTGTGAAGTTACACTTTCAGACCCTCTGAAGGCATTTACCACAATATACTGTTGGAGCATCTTCCACCCTATCAATGTTGGGCCTGGTGATCGAGTGGTAATGTGTGTACCTGGAAATTTAACAGTCATGGGATCGAATCTCAGTCAGACCAGAGAATATTTCTGTCTGCCTTTAACTCAGCCTTCATGCCTAAACAATGTGAATACTCATGTAGATGACAAATGGTTTGGATTCCACATTAAACTGTAGGTCCCCTTTCCCCAGTAGTGTTACTTGGGTAAATTAGGGACAAGCAGGCATTTCACAGAGGTCATGTCCAATTTAAAGATTTGTACTACACTGTTGAGCCACATGGAATTATTATTATTCTACCAATGGAAGTGCACATCATAGATCTAAGTAAACCATGCAGCTAGGACTCATGCCAAACTGAACACGAACACCAACATTTGTCAATTTCCAGAAATAAAAAACACAATTTCTTACTCATCAGTTACACTGTTGCTACAGATATTGCACAATTTGCATGCCAAACTGTTCCTAACACAATATTTTGTCTATTGGTTATTTTGACCACTGTATACGTCAAAACAAACTAGCAATTACTCACGTATTTCAAATGTTTGGGTAAGTTATTTTGGAGGAAGAAAATGTCCTCATTTGTATACAGAGTACAACAAAGGAAGTCTTGTTGTTGCAATACTCATTAGCCCAAAGACTGGTTTGATGCATCTCTCTGTGCTGGTCTATCCAGTATAAGTCTCTTCATTTCTACATTACTACTGCAGCTCTATACCAGTTTGGACCTGCACATCAACCTACAATTTATACACCTCACCTCCCCCCCCCCCTCCAACCCCCCTTCATTACAAAAGTAACTAATCTTTCATGGATCTGGATGTGTTCTAAAAATCTATCCTTCATTTTTGATAAGCTGTGCCATCAATCTCTTTTCTCCCCAATTTGATTAAGTACATATTTCTTACTATCCAACTGCTAATATAATGAAAGTTGTAACAAAACTATGGAAAGAACAGATCCACTGGAACAAGTATACTACAACAACCTCACATCCTATAGAGACAATGAAAGCTGAGAATGATAAATCCAAATAATATCGGAAAGTGGATACACACTAAACAGAAAGTATTCAATGGTAGTACATGCGTACCACCACAAAGCAAGGCCCTGTTAGTAGTGTACAGAAGTATGGAGGCCTCGGCTGCGACCAGTGCTCTGCCAGCGTTGAACACTGAACTTGTTTCTCACCATATTCTTTCGGATCTGGTAAGATAGTGTACAAAGTTAGGGATGTCCGACGCCCTAGTGCCATGTGTAAGTTCCCGAATGTCTGTATTCAGGCTGAGGTAACAGAATACGGGGAGTAAGGGGCTGAGGGAACTTAGGCATTGGCTTCAGATTGTGGGGCATGCTCAGCTACTTTTTCACGTGCATCGAACTTAACAAAAGAAGAAGAAAATAACATTGATTTTGGCCACCAAATTGCCTCCTCTATTTTTGAATCATTGAACTGGAGAACTTGATAAGAAAATAGTCAAGTGAAATTGGTGGAGCACTTAAAATTTACAGAATGAGATACATTATAGTAATCAGAACTGCAGTAAGAAATTAAGACGAAACAGAATTACAATCAGAAACTTTGTTTCACTACAGAGGAACAGAACAGGCTTTACTGAAAATAAAAAATTAAAAATGATATTACAGGTATTGAAGGAGTCTCAGACAGAATGCACAAGTATGCTCACACTCTGATGAGGAAGCAGAGAACTGCTATGAAGAGTTACAGAAACTAACAAATGACAGACAATCCCACTATAAGGGACAAAAACTAGAGAACAATTCTTCAGTGTAATCTTTAGGAACAGAGGTCATATATTAGTAGAATTTAATGAGTACAACATGTTTATCCTCAACAAATTATTCCAGAAAAAGATAATTAGGAAATAGACTTGATGAAGATCAAATGGCACTAAAATTGAAATGACCATATTCTATCAAACAATAAATTGTAAAATATAAGACAGAATTCTGTCCCATAATTTTTTAGTTTACTTGAAAGAGTTTTCCTTTGAAACAATAATAAGACTGAACAAGATTTGATGGCCCTAAACAACTTTAAAATTTCAAATGTTCATAGACTCATAACATGTAGAGTACCAACACATGTGAAGTTAAAAAGAAACAGACTAATCAGGTAGGAACGCAGAAATGTACAGTACGAGATTTTATTTAAAAGCATAAATGTGCATTATGAGATTTTATTTAAAAACAAGGTTTACCAGATTAATTTAAGTAATAAATGTAGCATGTTATAAAATGAATGTTATATCGACAAAGACAAAAATGTGAAATTATTCGTCTGAGGAAGTTTTGCAAACAAGAAAAGAAGTTCTAGGAACAGAGAAAGCAAAAGAAATGAAAATATCAAATGGAACAATGCAGCTATATAGTTAGGGATATACTTTAACACAAATGGTAATAGGAATGTGATAGGATGAACTGAATTAAACAAAAATGTTTGTAAATGTCTTGGAGTGATGTAATACCATACAATCAAAATCTGGTAACAGAAACATGAACAACAATATTTCTGTGGGCATTTTTGGGATGGCACTGAAAATAACAGACTCTACATTAATACAATTTACAATGAAAACTGTACAAGCACTTCTACAGTGTTTTTTCAGTTTTTGTACACGTGAAGACATGAATCAGAAACACATGTAGATAATACTTAAAATAATGAGGTTCCACAATAATGTCAGGTGATGGATAAAGCCATTCAAGGCATGAAGAAAGTGGTAACACCAGTGATGTTCAGTGATGGGGTTCCAAAAGAAATTATTTAAAAAAACTGGAGGAGGAACAATGCAAAAGGAACTTATAAAATTATTTGCAGAACGTCTCCACAGAAAGGCAGTTCTTCAAAACTGGAATGCTGCAGGAACTAGCTCACTCAGCAAAGAGTATTGTTTCTTGTTTGCAGTCAAGCTCTGCTATCAGCTTTTCTTCATCAGGTTCTTGGCCCAGACACAGAAAGTCAATAATTCAAAGTTTAAAATGAAACTACTGCACAAGCATTTTTGTATTACTGGTTCATTACCTTGGAACATCAAGATATAAGAAGAACATGAAAGCAAATAATGAGTTCCACTTTTCTATGGAAACAATTTCAGAAACTGGGAATTTTGAATGCAAGGTAAGCTCAATGAACTAGTCTGTTGCATCTCACTGCAGAAAAATACACAGAAATAGCGAAGATTTCACATAGTGACATTGAAACGTAATGAACTGAGGAAGGCAAGAAACTCAAAAATCATATGAAACATGATAAAAAGAGGCATTCAAAAATACTAGAAAAAATTGCAAACAGCCTCCTGGAATACATGACAGACAGCAGCAGTGCATTTTTAATGTGGAAAAACTTGTGCAATGTAGTTGAAAGAAAAAGTATCGCTAGTCAGTTACTTAATCATAAACAATTAGTGTGATTGAATATCATTATGCCAAAAACGAGAATGGGTGAGTAGTCCTTAGAATTTGACTACTTGATATATGATCTTCAGTCAACAGGTTTAGCAGTTAAAGAAACTGATGCTGTATATCATCTTCATTAACAATACCACAGGAATATGTTAACACAGTAACAGAAATTGAGATATTATCAACGGAAAGTCTGAAGGTAAGCCTCATGGATCATCAAAGTAAGCAGGCAAAGTCTAAGATGAAACCTGCTTTAGACTCAGGACCACACACATACATCCATCTAAAGTATCAGTCATGGGAGAACTCAAGAAATTAGTGAATATCGGCAAAACTGAGAAGTACAGATCAGCTGCACAAAAATAGTTGTTTTAAATGTCGCAACTGTGTTTTATTTGGACACAAAATAGCCGACTGTAATAAAAGCTGCAAATTCAGTAAATTATGACTCTCAAATGTCTTCTGTGAGTTTGGATATGTGGTGCATTTAATGAATCAGGGAGGATGGAATAATTCTGAGCCAGAAAACTTATTTGGAAAATCTGATGAAAGGGTTTGCTACGAATGAATGCAAACCAGTTAAGACATCCATATAACTGAATTACACAGAAACTGACGATGGTAAGAGACGGCATGAGAAGTGCCTTACTGATAATTAATATCATGTTTGCTTTATGTAACTCAAACAACACACACTGATTTACGCTACGCTGTTAATTATTTCAGCCATTA
The DNA here is from genome assembly GCF_021461395.2 of Schistocerca americana. Classification (NCBI taxonomy): domain Eukaryota; kingdom Metazoa; phylum Arthropoda; class Insecta; order Orthoptera; family Acrididae; genus Schistocerca; species Schistocerca americana. The sequence goes on from NC_060126.1 coordinate 468,525,806, forward strand.
TCAAAATGATCCAAAGAAATGAAAAAGGAAAGCTTTAAACTGAATATTGTGTTGCATAACAGGCACAATATATTCTGGGATGATTTATAAAAATGGGGAAAACAATTAAACAGTAGTAGCTTATGCTGATTGCGTTGTGAGTTCAGATGGAATCTCAACATCAGTTCATGGTTATCAATTTGTTTCGTAACACTGTAAGTTGGGGAACTAAAAACAAAGTACTGTAGCTCTTATCTACAGAAACAGGAAATGATAAGCTGAAAATTGTAGAATTGAAATTGGCTATATGAAAATAATTTAAAATGAAAAAATTGGGAGATTTGTGACAGTTCTTGAGAATTAATACAAATAAGAGGAAGGATGGAATAATTTTGAGCCTGAAAACTTATTTGAAAAATAATAAATTTACAATACTGCAGAACTTCTATCGCTTGAAACTTGTGCTATAGAACATTTGTGGTTTAAGCTGTTCCATGGCCTAAAAATTTTGAAAAATTAAAAACTTGTAATTTACAAAGACAATCATTCTTGTATTGCCTGTCTTTGTTAATGGGAATATAAAAGACTAAAACACATATAGCACGCATTTGTCAAAGGCTTGGCTTGATGTTTGAAAATGAAAATAGATGTTACATACATTGTTACAGAAAATAAATTAATTGACATTTTTACAAAATCATTGCGCAAATAAAAAATTAAAACATTGACACAAGGATTGGGAAATTTTTGGTTGTAGACTAGCATTACACAGAGTTGGGACAGAGGGAAAAACAGTAATTCTATATTATGTTCCTAATTATTTGTCTGCTACATATTCATCTTTGGTCACGAATTAACTTTGGCTTGTTCTGTATCTTGAGCACATATGTATTTGTTGTTCTAAAATGTGTCTAACATAATGTTCTTTCTTCAGTGAATAAATTACTTAAAATTGAAGTTTATTGCCGGCAACCACACTCTGCTAAGTCTTTCTTTATAAATTCTTTGGTTCAGTGTCAACAAAATCACAGATCTGTACTAACAGACTGTAAGAAAAATGCATTAGTAAATTCAAAAATACAAATGCCTATACTACAACTTTCATCAGATTGCTTCAAGACTGTGAAAAATTCAGAACTGTAAGAGAAGTCACGCAGATGGAGCCCACTTAATTGAACTGTTCTCAGCAGTCTTACAGGAACTTTTGAAGTCTTTAAACTAAGAAAAAGAAGGAATACACATTAATGAATCATATCTGAATAACCCCATTGTTGTCGATAACATGATTCTGCTTGCCTCTAGTGTACATAAACACCTTGAAGAAATGGAAGAAATTAATAGCACAAGTTTGGATGTAGGCCTGTATATAAAATAGAATAAGAAGAAAAACTTGTATTATGAAAACCACAAAAAGAAAATACTACAAATTAAAAATTTAGTTATCGAACCATAGTAAGATTTTTTTAAAATTTAGGGCAGTTGAACACAACTACTGAAAGACTGCGAAATAAATACAAAGACATGTAGATCGGGTCTAGAATGCTTCTGGTAAAATAAACATGGTTTTCAAAACTAAGTTTCCAATATGACTGAAAAGAAAAGTTTATATACACAGTATTTATTACCAGTGTTGACTTACAGCAGAGAAACAATAAAAAACTGAGGGCTGCCCAGCATTTAATGGAGAGATGCATGTTGGGAATTACTAGAAGAGTCATGAAAACAAACAAAAATATCACAGAATGCAATGGAGAGGAAGATGTAACTACGACTCCAATAAAAACAAAGGGGTGGTGGGTGGAACATGTAACCATGAGAAAGGTTGGTAAATGGTCCAAGGAAGTTAACTTCTTGATTCCTAGAGATAAGGAAAGTAGATATTAATATACTTCACTAATTCTCAAAACACTCCTAGAAATGAGCTGAAAACCTCATTAACTAATAACACCCCATAATGGAACAGCTTAACAATATCTTTTGCCAGGACTTTGGCTGCTTATGGTCTTGCCCAAAAATGAGGAGCACACTACGGACAATCCAGTGAACTTGTTGCAGCATCTCCTTGTCTTCCAACCCTCCATCCCATATCTCTTTTCTCCCCTCAAACACTCCATTAGATATGACAGGACTTCAAAAAGTAAGTTATGAATTATTATGGTAGGCCAACTAACTTTTATTGAATGCTGCACTATGCTTCAATGTGACATAGACACATGACACTATTTTCCACATTATTTAAAAAAAGGGGGTGGGTGGGAGAGAAAAGAAAGAAAGAAAGAAAAAACATGTCAAATATGGGGGAATGTACAATGTGGGAAATCACTGTTTAAGATGAAAAAGTTACAAAGAAGATACCCCTTTGCATTTTCACACTTTATGTGATATATGTACATAACAGGTATCAAAAAGACTTGTCAGGGATTACTTTATTATCTAATAAAGGTTTATTATCTAAATAAGAACCACTGATGTAACTGGAACTGATAACTGTCTGGGAAGTAGGTACATTTGACTCAATTTCCTATGTCATAGTTGATGTTTTTGAAAGCCTGAAGCTGTCATTCATTATTTAAATAATGAAATACGGCACTAATTTTTTCATGCTTAGCATGACGTGTTTCGAGAATCTTTTCTCATTGTCAAGTGCAAATATGTACATAAGTATTTTGTGTGGTGTTTGATTAAGTGTTATTCTGCGTCTCTTGCACTGTAGTCGTCTTTTTGAGGTTATCAGGTACTGTCCTTCTCAGTTATGTGGAAAACCACATGCACACAAACTATCACTCACATTATTTTTTTGTGTAACTTCACGCTGAAACATGCTAAATATGGTTCGACGAAGGTGTCACGATGATCACACCAATCACGTAACTGCATTTGCGCAGTAGAGACAGTTTGGAAATGGTTGTGATTGGTCATGAATCTTTATTCGAACAAACCTGGTTACTCGCATCAGTCAAATAATGCTTGGCGACAGCGGGAGATAAGGCACAAATTGTTCCAACTTTCACACGTTTACCAGATCAAATCCATTGAGTAGAGTGCCCTGGTGTCAAGAAAGTTAACCACGTAATATTTGTAAACACTACTGGACGGTCAACACCCTGCCAGCGTTATTTTTCTCCAGGATAATATTTTCGTAATGCTTAAATGGCGGGAAAATTATACATATTTTGATGTAAAATTGGGTGCAAATCAACACTGTGGACATAGGAAATTTGACGGGAATGATAAAAATTGTTGTAAACAGCAGGAAACGTTAATTCCGGGAATGTAAAAGCAGGGTTATACTGTAGTTGGCACCATTGCATTATGGCTGCACACAGCATTGCATTTGGTCCATACACTAACAGAATCTCAAAGGTGAATTTGTGAGCAATTTAAATGTTTTGCACACAATAATTGTACTGTTCAATGTCTTTCAATTTTGGAGTATGTTTCCAGTTGCTACGCTATTCCACTCCCACAATGTGATATGTTTTTTATCCGTACCAAAACAGAATTGTTTCTGCAGGAAACCCGGAACATGTACTCTTTTCTGAAAACATGCACAATGGTCTTAGAATGGAACGATGGTGTAACTTACTTTCTGAGGCCCCTACGTACAACTCCTCATCCTAGTCACGCTGCAGTGCTGGTAAAAAGTGTCTGACCAGGACAATATAGCTGAACAGGTGTGTGTGTGTGTGTGTGTGTGTGTGTGTGTGAGATTTCACTGTTAGATTTGAAAGTCTAATAACATTGTCCATCTTGTTTGTGTGTCTATTGACAAGTCAATGCCACAACTACACAATGAGTCGTTGTCACCCTTATTCCTTTCTACAGTGGCCGGAAGCAGACATCACTAGAACGGCTCGAGAACTTACAGAAATTAGCCGACTGACTCATGGCATCAACAGCGAGTTGCCTGAGGGTATAAAAATGGACAACAATGAAAGAAAGACAAACAAAAGATGTGGCACAGTGGAATAACAAGTCCAGCAAGCAAACCATGATTGAAAACCTAAGACGTAGTGAATCCAGAACCAAACTACAATGTGTGGTGAGATCAATACAAGAGTGCAGTGAAATCATAACTGATAGAGCGGCTGTGCTGTTAGCTTCAAAGGACAGCCGGAGTGCTGACAGTCGTGGTTCCATAGCCAGTGCCGTAGTGGCAACTGCAGTACTCGCGGATTTTAGCAGTGCTGTCTAGCAGCTGTGATCGAGGCCCACACCTCCTGGTGGGCTTTCAGACTCACCAGGTCGGTACACCAGACTTCCATCATTTCTATTTCATCAAGCATATTAAATCTTCAGGTTATTTTTCATCCTTACTGTTACTTTTTGTTTTTTCCTACAAGTATTGCGTATTGCTATCTCTGTCTCCCATTTCACGAAAAAAAGCAGATTTACGCTCATTATTACCAAAAGTATAAATGATATCTTGATAATATTTTCAGCACACAAAAGACTGAAGCAGAGAGGAATTATGGTTTCGGAATAGTACAGGAAGCTAATGTAAATCATAATGCACAGCCTGTGCGTGCATACTGTGGTATTTAACTTCAGTCCACCAGTAAACCTTGGGGTTCTCTTATGAAAATATAGGACAATAAGAAGCAGGTCTTGAAGAAAATTTATTTATGCAGAATGTCCACATATAGAATGATGAACAACAATAATATTCAAGAGCAGGAGGACTAAAAAAAGAAATATTCAAAAAAGTACTGAAAGGTGATTTCGTATGTCATGAATTTCCACACCAAACATATCTCAACAAAGTGAATGTTGGTTACAGATTAACATCAAATTAACTGTAAGGTCATTAGTGTCTAACTCAATTGAGCAAAGATCGGAGAAGAAATTGACTATAGCCCAGTTAAGTGAGCCACTACACCCGTCTTCAGACAGAAAATCTCATTACAAATGAGAACCATGACATAAAGCTTGAATTAGCAACATCCAAAGCTAAAATCAAAATGGCAGTCCTACACATAATGCTGACTCACTCTTCCAAAAAGATGTGAATTGTTTAAAGGAAGTTAGAAAAATAAAATACAGTGTAGCTTTTCATCCTGTGGCAAGGGAAACTGAAATCAGCAATTCACAGGAGTGACAGGACTACTAATCAGGAATCTTACTGTGTCAAAAAAATGCATATATCCACACAGCCACAGCAACACTGGGGACTCTGCAACATCCCGAATCAGATCAGCTTCACATCCCCCTTGCAGTCCACATCAGAGATGGCAGAATTAATCTTATCTTTTGTCCAGTGATGGATTTGCTGCATTCTCACAGATTCACCTTTGATTGTGGACTAAATGATCCGACACGTCAGTAGTGGCCAAAATGTTCTGCAGAAATAAAAATGATAAAGAAAACACAGTGGATTATGTATGAAAGTGATTTTTATGAGTTATTTGCACCACATGTATCAAACAATATTATACGACGTAAGAATAAAATTTTTTGGTGTTCACATTATCAGATTTAATTGATATTTTGGCTTCTGTTGCAAGAGTTGTTCTCAGCTAACTTTTTGACAACAGTCCTTGCGGCAGAATGCCAAACATTGATTCAATTTCATAATATGATGTGATGCAAAACCAAGAAACATTTTATTCAAACCAAACAAGATTGCCTAGAATACTTTCCTGGTCCAGTTTTGTATAATGAAAAGAAATAATTCAAGTTTGACTTAATAGTCAATGTGAACCGATACACACAAATAAGACTTTTGGTAGCATAAACTTGATGCAAACAGCAAATTTTGCAATGTTTTCTGGAAGTTACCCAACAAAAAGTATGACCAAGCTTTTTGTCAACAACAAATGAAGGAAAATTAGGAAAGGAGCCGATACTGAAGAACTGCTGCAGTGAGAGAATTAGTCACAATCTTTCACACATAAGTTGTCTCCATTCCCAATTACATGTCTCTCATACTGCAGTCTTATGTAAGTTTGCCGTATGAATAGAAATGGTCAGTGAAAGGTTCAGTGCTACACTCCTGGAAATGGAAAAAAGAACACATTGACACCAGTGTGTCAGACCCACCATACTTGCTCCGGACACTGCGAGAGGGCTGTACAAGCAATGATCACACGCACGGCACAGCGGACACACCAGGAACCGCGGTGTTGGCCGTCGAATGGCGCTAGCTGCGCAGCATTTGTGCACCGCCGCCGTCAGTGTCAGCCAGTTTGCCGTGGCATACGGAGCTCCATCGCAGTCTTTAACACTGGTAGCATGCCGCGACAGCGTGGACGTGAACCGTATGTGCAGTTGACGGACTTTGAGCGAGGGCGTATAGTGGGCATGCGGGAGGCCGGGTGGACGTACCGCCGAATTGCTCAACACGTGGGGCGTGAGGTCTCCACAGTACATCGATGTTGTCGTCAGTGGTCGGCGGAAGGTGCACGTGCCCGTCGACCTGGGACCGGACCGCAGCGACGCACGGATACACGCCAAGACCGTAGGATCCTACGCAGTGCCGTAGGGGACCGCACCGCCACTTCCCAGCAAATTAGGTACACTGTTGCTCCTGGGGTATCGGCGAGGACCATTCGCAACCGTCTCCATGAAGCTGGGCTACGGTCCCGCACACCGTTAGGCCGTCTTCCGCTCATGCCCCAACATCGTGCAGCCCGCCTCCAGTGGTGTCGCGACAGGCGTGAATGGAGGGACGAATGGAGACGTGTCGTCTTCAGCGATGAGAGTCGCTTCTGCCTTGGTGCCAATGATGGTCGTATGCGTGTTTGGCGCCGTGCAGGTGAGCGCCACAATCAGGACTGCATACGACCGAGGCACACAGGGCCAACACCCGGCATCATGGTGTGGGGAGCGATCTCCTACACTGGCCGTACACCACTGGTGATCGTCGAGGGGACACTGAATAGTGCACGGTACATCCAAACCGTCATCGAACCCATCGTTCTACCATTCCTAGACCGGCAAGGAAACTTGCTGTTCCAACAGGACAATACACGTCCGCATGTATCCCGTGCCACCCAACGTGCTCTAGAAGGTGTAAGTCAACTACCCTGGCCAGCAAGATCTCCGGATCTGTCCCCCATTGAGCATGTTTGGGACTGGATGAAGCGTCGTCTCACGCGGTCTGCACGTCCAGCACGAACGCTGGGCCAACTGAGGCGCCAGGTGGAAATGGCATGGCAAGCCGTTCCACAGGACTACATCCAGCATCTCTACGATCGTCTCCATGGGAGAATAGCAGCCTGCATTGCTGCGAAAGGTGGATATACACTGTACTAGTGCCGACATTGTGCATGCTCTGTTGCCTGTGTCTATGTGCCTGTGGTTCTGTCAGTGTGATCATGTGATGTATCTGACCCCAGGAATGTGTCAATAAAGTTTCCCCTTCCTGGGACAAATAATTCACGGTGTTCTTATTTCAATTTCCAGGAGTGTATTAGTCGCAGCAGGCATCACACTTTTCAAGAAAATGGGTTACCATACTACAAATCCGTTACTTGGAAAAGAAACTGAAAAACAAAGATATGAAGATGTTCTTGCTACACAAGAACATTATATGTAGGAGTGATATATGATTTTTATCAGTACTGTCTACTTCAAGATGAAGATGCATCCTTTAGTCAGCAAAATGCAAATAGTTGTAATAAAGTAACTGTCAAGAAAGAAAAACAAAATATCCGTGGTCATTTTATTTTCAAGAATATTGCAAGATACTTCAGACACAATACCAAAAATGGTTAGCACAAATTTTGCAGCACATGAACACTAGAAATCATTTTTTAATTGCTGAAAAGTGATGAATGTGCTGGAACCAACAACACACCTCACCAATGTTTAATCTCAATGGACATTATTAAATAGTCCTGTCTGCTTGTACAAATTACTGAACTGAACTGCAAGTGTACGATGGGGACACAGCAGATTCATGAAACCCTAAGGTATCATCCAATCATCTATCCTTCTAAATTTCTCTCTAAGAATCAACACATATTCCAAAAGCAATAATCATATGAAACCCAGCTCATTATTTCCATTCACAAGGCAACAGTGCCATGTTAATTCTTTGTCTTTTTCACTTCTTTAAAGCTGAAAAGTTCTGCACTTCACCTAGTACAGAAAAAAAGTATGTAATTGTCATGAAGACATCTTACAAACATGATTCGGTATGTTAGTCACATAATGACACCCGAAGGCACATCAGGTTTGCCACAGGGGGTGTGCTAGAACCATTATTACATACAATGTATGTAAATACCAGGTAGTTAATGTTAGAACAACTCAGGAGCAATATGAGGAAAACACAGTAGTATGCAGGAACCAATATTCAGGTTTAATTCAGTACTGTTACAATAACTGGGAAGTCATTCTACTGGCTACCAGTGAGAAACTTACTTTTACTAAGGTACAGGTGTCATTAACCCAAAAGTTAGTCTGAACATATTAGTGCTTCACTAGGCATGGTTCTATTGGAAGTGGTACGGCTTGCCTTCCTCCAACCGTCTAACTGATCTATAGTTTAATGTGGACTCCAAACTACAGTGTAACTTGATATTTTTCGCATACACAAATCATTGCCATTGAAAGAGGCAATAAATGACAGGAAAAAAATTCATAGGCCTGACAGAGGACTGGGCTCTTGTCATTCCTAATCTTAGTCTGAAACACACTTAGGCGGTCAGCACACTGACTTTTACTGTGAGACTGGAACTTAGCACTCTAATCTTACAACCAACATTCACTAAGAAACCATACCATGAACCACATACAATTATAAGCAAAGTGTTTTGAATCCTACAGCTACATTATTGTCATGAATTTTACATCTTTTATCTTCAAATTATAAATGAGTCATACATTTTAAGTACCCATGGTAACATATATTGCCTTCCATTATATATATAGTTATAAATTATGTTGATAGCAATGAATGTTAAACTTCCAGCTTATATTACAAGGTCTGTTAGCGGCAGTCTCACACGATCTAGAGATTTTCTGACTAGCTTCAACTACAACTACACCTAAATCTATTGTTGCTACACTATTTTACACAGTCCCCACTGGTATGCAAATGACTCAGCAATCCTCAAGTTTACACATGTCTGTGTGAGGGGATATTGCGATTTTTACTTATTTCACATTTTCTCCCAATTATATTTTATTCATGCCTATCATTCTCTATAATGGAGGAAACATTTTTTGTTGGTCTTCTACTTTGCTCTTCAGATCTGTTGTTATTATTTTGATATTCAAAGTGTCCACTTAATTTGAAAGTTGAACATCTGTTTTCAGATATCCAATGTTTAATCATATTAACTGTAGTTCATAAGTCTGATCATTTACAGCTATTTGCGGATCACAATCTTAATTGTCTGCATTCCCTCTCCGCCTGAAAATGGGGACAACTGAGAGCAACGTAACAGTGGAACCATCCTCTCCCCATTCACAGATTTGTGTGTTCCTACATCCTATTCGAAGCAGATGTTTGGGGTTTGGACAGTGACCTGCTAACAGGTGCACAATATCCCAAGTGGGATAATGTGCATACTGGGACTATTCCTAATGCTTGGGAATATGCTGTACTGGTGGATATGCTTGCCTTGCAGTGCTTCTAGTACACCAGTCCGACTTGCCATTCGTCTAACTTCCAGGCTCGTTAGTGTCTTTTATTAGAAATATGAGCACCTGTGATCCCACACATTCATATTGTTCACACACCAATATATAATGCTACCCTGTAGCGTATCGTGATACCTATCAAACATATGCTGAGAATCACCACCAGTAAAGCCTCAACAGTTGTAGTGAAATAGACACGGGTGAGCCTCAGGAGTATGCTTCACTATATTCTTCACAGTATCCTTCTTTAGCTCCCCAGTTGAATAATAATAATAATAATAATAATAATAATAATAATAATAATAATAATAATGAAGCTATTTTCCAGTTTTAATTAAGGTACACTATGTGATCAAAAGTATCTGGACACCCCCAAAAACATACATTTTTCATATTAGGTGCATTGTGCTGCCATCTACTGCAAGGTACTCCATATCAGTGACCTCAGTAGCCATTAGACATTGTGAGAGAGCAGAATGGGGTGCTCCGCGGAACTCACGGACTTCGAACGTGGTCAGGTGATTGGGTGTCACATGTGTCAAATGTCTGCATGCGAGATTTCCACGCTCCTAAACATCCCTAGGTCCACGATGTGATAGTGAAGTGAAGTGGAAACGTGAAGGGACACGTACAGCACAAAAGCGTACAGGCCAACCTCCTCTGTTGATTGACAGAGTACTATGACAGTGAGGCGGGAGGTGAGAAAACTTGCATTTCATTGTCGAGCGGCTGCTCATAAGCCACACATCACGCTGGTAAATACCAAACGATGCCTCGCTTGGTGTAAGGAGCGTAAACATTGGACAATTGGACAATGTAAAAACATTGTGTGGAGTGATGAATCATGGTACACAATGTGGCGATCCGATAGTAGGGTGTGGATATGGCTAATGCCCGGTGAACGTCATTCGTCAGATTGTGTAGTACCAACAGTAAAATTCGGAGGTGGTGGTGTTACGGTGTGGTCATGTTTTTCATGGAGGGGGCTTGCACCCCTTTTTGTCCTGTGTGGCCCTACCACAGCACAGACGTACATTAATGTTTTAAGCAGCTTCTTGCTTCCCACTGTTGAAGAGCAATTCTGGGATGGCGATTGCATCTTTCAACATAACTGAGCACCTGTTCAAAATTCACGGAATGTGGTGGAGTGGTTACACGACAATAACATCCCTGTAATGGACTGGCCTGCACAGAGTCCTGACCTGAATCCTACAGAACACCTTTGGGATGTTTTGGAATGCCTACTTCATGCCAGGCCTCACCAACCGACATCGATACCTCTCCTCAGTGCAGCACTCCGTGAAGAATGGGCTGCCATTCCCTAAGAAACCTTCCAGCACCTGATTAAACATACACCTGCGAGAGTGGAAGCTGTCATCAAGGCTAAGGGTGGGCCAACACCATATTGAACTCCATCATTACTGATGGAGGGCGCCATGAACTAGTAAGTCATTTTTAGTCAGGTGTCAATGTTGCTGCAAGAGACATCTCCATTACTTACAACACTTGATTTTACAGATTCCACCCACTTAAAGGTGTTGGTGAAGAACACAATCAGCCACAGATAGTTTTAAAAAGTTTTATTTTAATGCCATTACCAACTGTGAGCTGTCGTGCCCACCTTCAGATGGCTGACATTTTCAATTACAGTACTCTATTCACCAGCACTGTCCTGTCTGCTCCTGCACTCCACAACAATACTTAAGTATTTACCGCCTCTTTATATGTTGTGCAGATAAAAAAAAAACATGTCAATGTGCCTGTATTAGATAAGATGTGAAGTATATACAATTACGTCCATTCTAATTGTCGGTGTTCCTTCCTGATCTGGTCCTCATGCCCTTTCAGTATGGTGAATTACGTGTTGAGGTATAAAAAACACCACATACTAAACACACCAATTTTTAAAAGTATTTCTGGTTTGTTGCGTTCTTCACCAACAATCCTTAATGGCCACTAAGTTCAAGATCCAGAATAGATCAAATAACACTTAAAGGTGTGTCTAAGTTAGTATCTCATTTTATAAGTGAAATAAAGCAGATTAAATTTTCTAATCAGTCTCCAAGTGCTCGGAAACATTAGAGTTCTGAACCGTGACCGTTCTTTGGACTAGCGCTGAAATAAATCACTTTTGATAACAAGGTGTCTGTGTCAGTGAAAGAACATCCTGTCTATGTAGCACATTATATGTGACAGCCATTAACATAATCATCAACTAAAGTATGTCATGTGAACAATCATTCACAAACAGTAGCGAAGTGTGGTATTTTTTGTAGGGTAGAGTGAGAATTACGAATTTCAAAAAAAGAAAACAAATCTTGTGAAACAGAAACATTGCAAAAGTAACTTAGTTACATATTGCTACTAAAATTGAAACTACTACAGAAATTGTTATAAATAAGGGCATAAAAATAGCAAACAGCTACACATTCATAGAAATGTAACACACAATAATGCACTGTTACACTTCTTATAAAATTGTTTCATCTTCCTGTCCTTTTTCTGAGAGTAAACATCAATGATATGAGATATGAAATCCTGCCGATTGGTTACAGATTTCACAGTTCCCTTCCCTATAGTCAAAATAGCCAAGGTTGACAGCCTCTTGTTTGTTATTGTGTTGCGAAGGTGGCCTTTAACACATTTTAATGTACTCATACTTCTTTTGTAAGACACAGTGGTTCCTGGAATCACAAGAACTAAGGACAGTAATTTCATACATTCAGAGAACATGTTTTTTTTAATCCATTGTTTATAAGCAATTTAAGGATGTCCTGAGGCTCTAGAAGTTTATCCCCACTGCAGTAAATAAAGGGGGACTGATAACCTCAGATGTTAAGTCCCATAGTGCTCAGAACCACGTTGTAAATAAACATAAGTTCTCTTTTCAGTTTTTCATTGTCAATAAAGGATATGCTGGATTTTAAGTAGTTTTTCAACTTCTCATATAGGGAAATTGTTTGACTTACTATAACCTGAGCACTTTTTCTCATTTACGAGTTCCGTAAAACCTGTTTCATGAAAGTCCTAGAATTTAGTTTTGATGTTTACTGCCACTGTGTCAATCATTTCGAATACTAGCCTTCTCAATTTATGAATACTTACTTCTGTTTCATTAAAATCAATTTCAGATACTCCTGCTACATTTATAAGGCTCTTAGCTTCCACTGCGAATTTCAGAATAATTTCCTCACATCTTAGTCTTTCAACAGTCTTAATGCAGTTTTCAATTTCAAGCTTACAGTGTCTTACGTCCACAGTTTTATTTTACACGATGTTAGACAAGACATTGGTATGCTGGAAAATCAAGCTGTAAAACTGCAATAGAAAAAGAAAAATTTGGTCATCTAGTATACCATTTAGTCCACTTGTTTGATGTAAAGAACCATCATCCCACCCTTCATTGTTTATCACATCATTAAACGCTGCTCTCCGGTCTATATAGTGAAGAATAATGGTTTGTGCACTGTTTAAATGAAAATTCCACCTTATTTCACAATGACCTGGTAGTTTAAATCCCCTTTCCCTCATATGTTCACTTCCTTTACCAGAACAGGTAAAAATGCATGAAATCCTGATAGATTAGCCACAAAAATTTTTAACCGCCTAATTTTTTTACAGGCACAGAGGAGGACTATGTACAACTGATGTGCATAGCAGTGGATAAAGAGAGCATGAGGATGCAGTTATTTCTCAGTAGAATGGACTCCATAATTTTTCTGTTTCATTGCACTGCAGTTGTCTTCATGTTCGCAATACTAATTTGTTTTTATCAATATTCCAACTACTAAGCACTTGCAACAAAACAGTGGCTATGCCTTGTGCACTCCGATCTTTAGATAGTCACAAAACTCTATGAATCTCTCTTGTATTTCTCCTGATTCATTATTTGCAAAACGAAAAATTACACCCATCTGACTTCTAGTTGAGACATCTGTTGTTTTGTCGGCTTGTACTGATATAAGAGAACTATTTTTAACTTCACTTGAAATTTGTTCTTTGACAACATCTGTAATACAAGCTATTAATTCATTCTGTGTGTCAAAGATTGCACCTTTAAATACTCCATCGGAAGCTAAATGATCTTTCATGTATGGTTCTTCCTCCACCCCATGCTAAAAAGCAGATTGTCAAAATAAAATTATACTTCTGTTTCGATCGACTTTCTCAGTGTGTTTCGAAGCCTCCAAGCATACTGCTTCTGAAAAAACATGATCAATTCTTATTGCACCCATCTGCTTGTATTTAACAGCTGGTGTAATATGTGAAATGGAACGGTCATGCTTTCTTGCTTTCGAAAGGAAATTTTGAAGACTCTCTTCCCCCACTCCCCACCTATTCCATTCAAAATGGTCATTACCCATTCTAAATAGTACACAGTAAAAGCAAAAAAGTTTGTTCATTAGAATGCTGCCACAGAACCATGGTTTTGAACTGTACCATTGTGTTAGGAAATGTCTTACAAATTTTCCATAAGATTTTTTTAGTACACAGACAAGGTGTCGAGTTTCTTTCTTTCACCAGGAGTTTATCTTCTAAAGAAAGACGAGAGAAGAATGCAAGGTTTTCAGTTAAAAAAATTCAGTAAGTGTTGTGATAAAATAAACGTGTCCATGGGAGTTTGAAGTAGTCAGAAATACCATGCTTTCCAACATAATGATTTCAATATTAAACAACTTACAGTTTTCCTTTTGACAATGCAATGTCAAGTCAGACTGTTTATAGCTCCTCACATGCGACAGGGCACACCAAAATATACTTCACTAATCAGTTAATCACTACTACTGGTTACTACATTTTAACAACAAAAGGTTTCACCATAAGCACATTTAGTAAGGTTGATATGAAAATCTACAGACACACTACAGAGTTGCCAATGTTTCAAATAAGTAAGGCTAATAAATTTGAATCTGAATAACAATGAAAATAGGTAAGCTATTTCCTGTCGTCTTACAACATCCGATGATGCATTCACATTTATTTTATGTCACACTAATTTTATATAAATTATGAATGTCTTCATGTTCTTTGTGCTTTAAATAAATGGTTAAATCAATAGTTAATAGTTTCTCATTCTGCCCGGCTTGCTGGTAGCATGCAAGACAATGCGAAGTAGCATCATCTGTTAGGGAACTGCTGAAAGACTTGTCCTTACACTTTGGCCTGTGTTCACCTGCTGATGAGAAGTAGAAACAAATCAAACACCAGCTTTAAAAACCGTATCCACACTGTACAAGCTCCAGTCTGCCACATTAAAGAAACGAGCTTACTGCACATGCTCGTAACAATCACAGAATTCCGAGCTGCTGTTGGTTGCAAAGCTAGACGAATGGTGCAGTATACTGGCAGGTGCATATATGAAGTTCAAACATAAAATATTTGAAAACATTTACGTAGGCTCAGCCTTAGAGCTTTAATGGATGCTTCGCTACTGTACACGAATGGTGATTTGTATGGGAAATGATTTGATATTTTACACATCCTGTGACCCTTTTGGTTACACAAAAAAGGTAAACACAAGAGAAAGAAAATGAAAAGATGACTGAAGGATGGATAAATTATTCAGCAACCAGATGAAAATCACAGAATGCGAAGCCACAAGATGAGAAGGGAGGGGGTGGGCCCTGTGGAAGCATTTCAGTATCATACTACACTAAATCCTCTCATAGTGAAACCAGAGCAGATAATGTCTACAAACAGTCTCTCACAATGGCTCCTGTAGCTGCAATACACAAAGAGGATATTCAAACTAATATAACTGTTGTGCTCTTACCTTTATGTAGGAGCAGAGGCCATCACCTTTAAGTTCGCCAGAAACAGGATCAGTATACAGCTTCACTTTCATCTTGCCAGTGTCAACATCACGCATCACCAATCCACATTTCTGCATTACATCTACAAATTCTTGCTCTGTGATGTCTAATGGAAGATTGCTCACATACACTTTGGTATTGTGCTGCTCATCTAGTTCAAACCAAGCTGTAAAAAAAAGTAAATTGTTTATGTCTTCCACAATTTTCTTTTATCAACATATACAACAGCATGCAAAAAGACCTATCTTGTTAAGGGTAAATGGTAACAATTACTCACACAAAATCAGCACATTATCATGGTGCCTTACACCCAAAACAGTAGCTATATATGCATTTACAATGTCTGGCTAATGTAATGCAAAGTTAGAGACACTGCTGTTGAATCCTAAAGCTGATTTCAAACGTAAAAGATGCTTACCAGAAATGAAATTGCACAACAGAATCATTTTTCCATTTAGGTTGTACATATTTAGTTCTTTTCTTCATTCTACAACTAGTTTTACTTAATGGTGTGTTTCTGGGTGTTGCGTCAAGCATTAAATGGAAACAACAACTTGGTTGAACACCCAGGAGCACACAATTAGTCAATTGTGTGAAAGCTAAGAAATAATACTTCTATCTTTCTATGCAATTATCAAGCATTTTGGATAGAACAAGGTGTGATACACATGAAAACTGCAGCACATTCACTTGATGTGCTTCTGTTTGTTTCAGTTACAAAAAACATTCGATAACAGTTTCAAAAGCTGAAGCTAGTTGTTAAATGAAGAAAAGGTCTAAATAGATCCAGCCTAAATGGAAAAAATGCTGCATTCATTTAAAAAATTTACAGCTGTGGTGCCCACTATGAAGAAGATGAATGCAACTGTTCTAGTGACACATGACAGCAATACACTTTTCTATTTATGTCCTCTGGCAAAGAATTTGAGCTTGAAAACTGAACTACGGCTATCTGTTGCTCGACACCTGACTGGCTGTTTTTGTCGTATCATTACTTACAGAACACACAGCAATGAACGTACAGCTTACAAACACACAGAACACGTGCTTATTCAAAATGTGAAACATAAGATATAAGAAAAAAATAAAACTCTGTCCTTTTATAAGTCCATTCATTTTAGTTAGTGTATCTTAGTAACTTACAGACATTGTGTACAACATATGAAACTGACTGGTGCTTTCAACTACTGTTGGTATCATTCACACTGTTTTCTTTAACACATGTGTGCACTGTATTACATTAGTTACATATGATCAAATTTAGAATGTCTCCTGCTTACTTTTAATATATCAGAAGATGTTCTGTAACTGAGCAAAACCAGTCATCATTACGGACAGGAAAATTTCACGAAAATGATAACGTGAAAAATAATGCAAAATTGGAAATTTTTAACAAAATATTGCAGAATTGCTGGTTTTTAAGAAATATTATGAAATCGGCAATTTTTAAAAACCGGAGAAATTTGTCATTTTTTCATTTAAACACTGCTATAAATCTGAGAATGGCAGTATGCGAGTTTTCATAACTACTAATTACTGAATGTTGAAATTGCATTTTGACGTCTTATTTTCTCAAGTCTGAGGTCCATGTATAATCTTAAAATGAATGATCTATTCCCACATAACTATGAAGCAATGTCAAAACTAACATCAAAAGTCGCAAAAAAACTGCACTGGAATTGGAAAAAATAACAGCGAAAAAGTAAAAATACACTGAAACTAGAGAAAGAGTGATATGAGAAAAAAATAATGAATCTGAGAAAAAAATATCCAACAAATTTTGTTAAAAGGACCTGAATTTGGCAAGAAAAGGTAGCACCAATTTTGGCAAAAACGGTAACAGAATTTCCCAAAAAAGGAGCACAGAAGTTGGAAAAAAATAACACTCAATATGAGAGACAGAGAGAGAGAGAGAGAGAGAGAGAGAGAGTGAGAGAGAGAGAGAGAGAGAGAGAGACAAAGAGAGAGAGAGAACGAATCCAGCGAAATAGCAGCAAATTTTGTAAAAGTAGCAGCGAATTTAGCAAAAAATTGCACCAAATACAGCAGCAAATTTGTCAAAAAAAGGTAGAAACACACAAAATTTGTAAAAAAATCCCCAAATTTGGCAAAAATAAAACCTAATTTGTCATAAAATAACTCCAGTTTGGCAAGAAGCTCCAAAATCGGCAAAAAAATTAGAATTTGGTAAAAAATAGCTCCAAATCTGACAAAAAAAACCAAAAAAAGACAAATACGAAACTGACAAAAACAACAAAAATGTTCCAAATTTGGCAAAAAAACATCGAAATTGGCACAAAAATCAGAAATTGGTAAAGAACACTGAAAATGCCTAGAAAATGCTGAAATATACTGTGAATTTGGCAAAAATTGTAACTTTGAATTAAGCAAAAAAAAAGGTAACACAGAATCTGGCTTAGAACAATACCAGATCTGGTAAAAAATAACACCAAATATAGAAAAAAATTAATTTTACCAAAAATAACGCTGAAACAGGATATAAAATAAAACAATCTTTTCCTGTCCCTACTCATCATTGTGAAAAAAGTAGGACATTTGATTATAATAAAAGACATTATTATATAATGCAGTAGTTGTGGGTTACTTCTTTTGACAGTATGTCAAGTATTCCTAAAAATAAAATGTTTTTAATTACTCTTTTGCCACCACCACTCTGTATTTTTAATACCACGTAATAGTTCAATTTCCTAAACCTCCCCAGTCCTTTTCCTTCATCCCTCTTCCCTCCCCTCCTTCTGCCACAAGAAGTAGTCACTGGCTCTGAAAGCTTGCTGTTTTCCATATCTTTTATATGAGTTTACTGTCGCCACTGATGCTGAATGCATTTTTTATCCATCCTGTAATAACACACAATCTAATCCTAGCATGACTTTATAAACAACATATTCTGTGGTAACCAGTTTTAATAAGCTATCAGCAGAAATAAATAAACAGCATTTAATCAGAGACTCTCAGCAATTTAAAAAAGAGCATTAAAATTTTACTCTACACCCTGATACATACTTTGTCAACCACTGTGAAGTGCATGGCAGAGGCCACGTAGCATAGTATCGCATGTTAGGGTTTGTTCCTGTTCCATTCATGTATGGGGAGCAGGAATGATGACTGCTTGTCCATGTGTGGTGTAATTACTGTAGTCTATTTTTTTCTCCACATTTCCCAAATGGATATCAAAAATTATGAAAAAAATAGGTTGCAACTCACCATAAAGAGGACATGATGAGCTGCAGACATGTACAACAAAAAGTCTGTTACACACAGAAGCAGACACACCTCATGCACACATGACTGCTAACAATGGCCTCTCTTGCCAGACATGCACCCTGGACACAGCAGCTGGAGATAGTGGTTATGTGTGCCTGAGGTGTGCCTGCTTCTATATGTAACAGTCTTTTTGTTGTGCTTGTCTATAATTCAATGTGTTATCTTTATGGTGAGTAGCAATATATCCTGTTCATAATTTTTGATATTCCAACCTGTACTTTCCATCATTCCCTAAGGCAGTGATTCGTATGAGCCTGAAGAACATATCTAGATTTTTCACTTAATGATGGTTCTTGAAATTTTGTTAATAGGCTTTCATCTACCAATTTGCATCGGTCATCAAGCATCTGCCAATCCCCCCCCCCCCCCCCTTATTTTTTAAATATAATTGCAACACTCTCTCATCAGTCAAACAAACCTGTGTCCATTTCTGGTGCTCTCCTTTGAACATGTTCAATATCCTCTGTTAGTCCTATTTGGAATAGGCCCAACACACTTGAACAATATTCTAAGATAAGACACGTAAGTGATCTGTATGTAGTTTCCCTTGTAGATGGAATCCATTTTTCCAGTATCCTGCCAAAGAACCAAGATACGCTCCCATCCTTACTTATATCTCAGTCTATGTGATCATTCCATTTCATATACCTACAAATTTTACACCCAGGTACAAAAAGTCATACTGGCAGCTTAAAGAGTAAGACTATTCAATGCATACAGGTTGCTGTTATGATGTAGATAGAGCTTTGACAACAATCAGGGTCACGATGTTAGCATTAAGCAAACAGTAATAAATAAACAGCATTTAATCAGTACAAACGAGGAAACAGCAGCAGATTTTCTCAAAATATTAAAAACATACTAATATGCAGTGTGTTAAGCTCATTGTTGCCACTTTTTAAATACAAATGTGTTCAGCAGAATAGGGCTGTGGGCGTACTTTCAACATTTGCATACAAAAATACACCAACAAATAATTGTGAATGGAAAATTCTGGATGGAATAATACATAAAATAAAGGAAAGGCAACCACTCGCCTGCAGCTGACTGACGTGTGGCATACAAAATCATACAAGTGAAAACAGTATTTACACCAGCTTCTGAGCTCTTGCTCTTTCTCTAGTAGAAATACACACATTCGCATACACACACACCAAACAGCCTCACACACACACATCCACGGCAAGGCTGACTGTTGATTATCGATGGCAGTCGCGTGGGCCAATAGTGATGGAGATGCAGTAGGGAAGGATGCACCAAGCGAAGAGCTGGTAGGGGGATAGTTTGAGGCAGGTCTTTCACCAGATCATTCAGCAGCTGCACAAGAAGACAAAAGGCGGAGGTTCAAGTCAGGGATTACGACAGTGCAGGATATGCTGGAAAGACAGTGCCCACCTGTGTAGTTCAGAGAAATTAGTGCTGGAAGAGAGTATCCAAATGGCTCGCATAATGAAGCACATGCTGAAGTCATTTGTGTTGTGATGTGCACCATGCACAGAACCCAGATGGTCTAGTATGCAGTTTGCCCCAGTTTGGCGACAGCTATTCATGTGAGTAGAGAGTTGGTTACTTGTCATACCCACACAGAATGCTGCACAGTAATTACATTGTAGCTGATATATAACATAGCTTCCTACACACGTGGTCCTGACTTATTGGGCAGGAATGTCTGTGACTGGACTGCAGTAGGCGATGCTGGGTTCGTGTAAGGGACAGGTCTTGCACCTGGGTCAACCAGAAGAAAATGACCCAAGGAATGCAGGAATGAGATAGGGTTGGACAAGGATGTTCTGTAGGCTTGGTGCATGGCAGAACACACAACTTTGCGTAAAATGGATACAATTTTTGGTAGGATTCCCTCATGTCAGGTCACAAGAAGAAGTAGTCAAAGACCTGGTGAAGCACGTGGTTGAGCTTTTCAAGGCCAGGGTGTACTAGGTGATCTGAGGAGTGCTGGTCAGTTGAAAGGCAAACTGTCTTAGAGGAGGAGGGAATGTGAGGTTTGTATTGGATGAGCTGGATAGAACACTGTCTGCCAAGAAAGGCTACAGTAAGGTTATCGGCATATTTTGATGACTCCTACTTTCCACTCCAGATATAGTGCCCGTGGGTGGCAAGGCTGTAAGGAAGATATTTTTTGACATGGAACCAGTGACAGCTGTCAAAGTGGAGGTACTGTTGGTGGTTGGTGCACTTGATATGAACAGATGTTTTTATGGAGTCATCTGAAAAGTGAAGATCAACATTTAAGAAAGTGGCTTGTTGAACTGAGTATGACTAGGTGAAGTGGATTTGGAAGCAAGTGTTGAGGTTGTGGAGGAAAGAGCAAAGGTTGTCCCTGTCAAGAGTCCAGATCATGAAAATGTCATCAATGAATCTGAACCAGACAGGGGGTTTTAGATGTTGTGTGGGTAGTAAGGATTCCTCCAGATGGCCCATAAATAAGTTGGCGTAGGATCATGGAATGCGAGTACCCATGGGAGTGCCATGTATTTGTTTACAGATTTGGCCTTCAAAAGTGCAATAATTGTTGGTAGGGATGAGACTGACTAAGGGGATTACAAAAGAATTGGCGGGTTTGGTACAAAGAAGCTGGTGTACATACTGTTTTCTGCTGTGTGTTTCTACATGCAAAACACACACACACACACACACACACACACACACACACACACACACACACACACACAAAAGGAAGAGCACCTCTGCAGAAAGCATAAAACCCTGTAGGCATAAATGATGAGTAAAATAGTTAAAAACCTGAATTTTTCATAAACGTACTTGGTTCCTGGGGAGCTGCCTTTCTTTTCAGTGCTTCCTGCTTAGCTTTATCAGCAGCCTCCTTTTCTTTCTCTTCTTCGTCTACTGATTTTTCTGGAGGTTTTGCAGTCTCAGTAAAGCCATAACTTAGCTGATATCGAGCTAAAAATTCATCGTCCACCTATAAAGATAAAAGAAAAACTTCAAGCAAGCTGTGAGAAATTTAATACCCACCAATAAGCAATTGGAAAATGCAACAGCAGCACTGGCAGGAAAACACAAGAAACATAAATTTGTTCATAGACAAATACCTTGGTCTTCCACCATAACTTATGGTGGATTCTTCCTCTAAGATATTATAGAAAAGACAAGTTTCAGTGTAATACAGCAAAATGTCATGTTTGAGTCTATCATTTTAATGCTACTTCCACAGCTTATATGTCTGTGTCACTTCTCGTAAGGGTGAATGGACACATGATAATCCAGAACACCGGTGTCAGTTATTAGCAAAGCTTATCACTAAACCATGAAGATAGTACAAGTGAAACACCCTCATTACATTTTAGATATTTTGCTAGTGGTGTGGATAAAAGGAATGTAAGATGGAATAAAGTGACATAATGAATGGGAATAATCAATGAGAAAAATGACCAGCACATATTTTTTACTGCAATGATTGTTTCTTATACCATGTGAACGAAAACTCCTTTGACAAAATTTCAGAGGTTGTTCACGGGTATTTTCTGAATATTTTGGTTTACGGGACATGTGGTCTTCAGTGGCTCATTATAATAATAAAATAAAGATTTATTCAGTTTGTTGCTCCAATTACCTTTGTTTTTGTGAAACAGTGTTCACAGCAGTGAAAAAGCCTGTGATATGCAGTCATAAAAACATATAAAAGAAACCACAGAGTAACACAAAACCTCAGAGATGCAAAACTACTGTGATATGGTTACCACATTGGCAGGAGCAGCTCAGCATAGCATTGTTGTGCTATTCTGCTACTGCATTCAGTCAACCCATAACGAGATGCATTGCAGCCTTCATATTTAAGCCTATCTATCCATAATGATGTGTCTCACTGTTAACATGCAACAGACACTGAAAGAAGAACAGACTTGAGACATAAGAGAGAGTGGTACTCAATGCAAGCTTTATGGCGAAGTGGCAAGACACACAGTGCATACTGTTGCCATTTATACAGTCGTGCGGACATTTTCATTGTACTACGAGTGTAAGAACTCAAACTAAATGCCACAACTCTATAACGAGCCACTAGAAACCATGGGCCCCAAATAAAAAAACACTAATGAAATATCCCTGGACAACCTCTTACATTTTGTTGGTGGAGTTCTGGTTCACCGAGTACATTAAGGGATGCATTAAGAGTAAAAGGAAATTAGTGGTTCCAGTTTTACCTGGAAAACAGAGTGCAAAAAGTCCACACATCTGCTAGTGATAAATTTTTAGTAAAACAACTGTCAGACAAGAAACATATTAACAAAGGTGTGCCTCAGGGTAGTGTACTGGATTCAATACTGTTGTTCTTGATATATATCAATGACTTTCCAGAGAGTATAAAAGTTCTTTTTGGTGATCGCACCAACTTCATAGTCACTGGAAAACACCAGAAATCCTAATAAAGAAGGCAAATGAAACCCTCAAGGGTGTTTATAAATGGGTAGATAAGATAAATTTACACTGAACACAAAGGAAACAAACAGCATGCACTTCAGAACGAAGAGGGAAAACAACTCTGTCACATTTAGCAAAGATAATAAACGTATAGATCGAGTAACATGTACAAAGGTTTTAGGAATGAACATTTATTGTCAATTAACTGAGAATGAATACACAAAGATACTGGTGAAAAGAACGTCACCAGCATGTTATGCTCTTAGGGTTCTAGAAAAGGTTTGTAATGGCCAATTCTTGTGATGACATACAGTTTTTGCATACGCTCAAGCCACAGCCATTGTATTTTTTTTCTGAGGATGAAAGGCACAAAATGTCGGCACAATTTACAAAGTGCACAAAAGGGCCGTAAGAATAATAACTAAAAGGAGCAGTCGGGCTTATTGCAAAGAACTATTTAAAAACTGAGTATACTTTCAGTAATTCATCAACTGTTCTATATGTAATCATGGAGCAAGAGCCAAGAAGGACAAACAAAAAACTTGAAAGAGTATTTTCTGCCAAGGAATAAAACTGTAAAATAAATTGCCCAAAGAGATGACTAAAATATCTCTATTTGAAAATAAATAAATAAATAAAAAAGCAGCTAAAACATGCTTCATGAGTAATGCATAGGCTACTACATACTTAAAGTTTACTTAGAGGACTTGAAGCAGAGTTTAATAACACTGTCACATCACAATACATAATCACAATGTAATGCTTCTACAATCTGCATTATAGTAATTATTTTCTTGTAGTAATGTCTTGTCATTATCCTGGGCTCAACATCTCACACAACGGGGGAGATAAAGACTCAGTTTTGCAGATGACTGAAGGGAGAACATGGAGATGTCCAAGTTCATAGTCCTGGAGTCATCAGCAAGCATCCATAGTGTGTGCAGTGCGGCAAACTATGCTTTATTATAAGATATTTAGTGCAAATTGTGTTTGGTAAAGAGATGGTGGTGGTGATGATGAAGTTCCATACACTTTGACAGAGCGTAGGGAATGACTCGAGAGACCCGCACCGCTGTACTAGGCAAGGTTCTAGTGGAGGTGGTTTGCCATTGCCTTCGATCGTAATGGGGATGAATGATGATGATGAAGATGACACAACACCACCCAGTCATCTTGAGGCAGGTGAAAATCCCTGACCTAGCCGGGAATCAAAGCCGGGACCCCGTGCTGGTAAAGATAACACTGCACAGTAAGGACCTACCGAATGACACAGTGCAGTTCTTAAGACACAGGCTTCGTACTCAGAATGATGGATTTTGCTCTGTTCGGCCATAATGATTTAGGTTTTCCTAAAGCATTTCAGGCAAGTGTCAAGGTGGTTCCTCCAGCATGGCCAAGGGCAGCCACCTGTCCTATCCTCATAAACTTATGTATATATTCAGTCAGTGTGGTTTCGGCTGCCTGAGACTATTGATGACAAAGGCCTTACTGGCCAAAAGCTTTATTTGTGAAAGTCTTTTTGTTATGCCTATCTGAGGCTCAGCATCTTCGCTATATGGTGAGCAGCAACTTTCCTTTTCATAATATTGTATATATTCTACATGTATGTACACTGGACCTAGAATGAAATTCTCACTCTGCAGAGGAGTGTACAATGATATGAAATTTCCTGGCAGATTAAATCTGAGTGCCAGACCAAAACTCAAACTCAGGACCTTTGCCTTTTGTGGGAAAGTGCCCTACCGACTAACCTAACCAAGCACGACACACAACCCGTCCTCACAGATTTACTTCTGCCAGTACCTCAGCCCCTACCTTCCAAACTTCATAGAAGTCCTCCTGAAAAACCTTGCACGACTACTTGATATGTTCACTTTCATTGTATTAGGATGACAAATCATATGTCATTGTAAAGTGGTTCCTGGACAAATGAATAAATAAAAATGTGACTTTCGATCTCTAAATTATGTTAAAGAAATTAACATAAGCACTGTTGTTGTTGTGGTCTTCAGTCCTGAGACTGGTTTGATGCAGCTCTCCATGCTACTCTATCCTGTGCAAGCTCCTTCATCTCCCAGTACCTACTGCAACCTACATCCTTCTGTATCTGTTTAGTGTATTCATCTCTTGGTCTCCCTCTACGATTTTTACCCTCCACGCTGCCCTCCAATACTAAATTGGTGATCCCTTGATGCCTCAGAACATGTCCTACCAACCGATCCCTTCTTCTGGTCAAGTTGTGCCACAAACTTCTCTTCTCCCCAATCCTATTCAATACCTCCTCATTAGTTATGTGATTTACCCATCTAATCTTCAGCATTCTTCTGTAGCACCACATTTCGAAAGCTTATATTCTCTACTTGTCCAAACTATTTATCGTCCATGTTTCACTACCATACATGGCTACACTCCATACAAATACTTTCAGAAATGACTTCCTGACACTTAAATCTATACTTGATGTTAACAAATTTCTCTTCTTCAGAAACGCTTTCCTGGCCATTGCCAGTCTACATTTTATATCCTCTCTACTTCGACCATCATCAGTTATTTTGCTCCCCAAATAGCAAAATTCCTTTACTACTTTAAGTGTCTCATTTCCTAATCTAATTCCCTCAGCATCACCCGACTTAATTCGACTACATTCCATTATCCTCGTTTTGCTTTTGATGATGTTCATCTTATATCCTCCTTTCAAGACGCTATCCATTCCATTCAACTGCTCTTCCAAGTCCTTTGCTGTCTCTGACAGAATTACAATGTCATCGGTGAACCTCAAAGTTTTTATTTCTTCTCCATGGATTTTAATACCTACTCCACATTTTTCTTTTGTTTCCTTTACTGCTTGCTCAATATACAGATTGAATAACATTGGGGAGAGGCTACAACCCTGCCTTACTCCCTTCCCAACAACTGCTTCCCTTTCATGTCCCTCGACTCTTATAACTGCCATCTGGTTTCTGTACAAATTGTAAATAGCCTTTCGCTCCCTGTATTTTACCCCTGCCACCTTCAGAATTTGAAAGAGAGTATTCCAGTCAATATTGTCACAAGCTTTCTCTAAGTCTACAAATGCTAGAAATGTAGGTTTGCCTTTCCTTAATCTTTCTTCTAAGATAAGTCGTAAGGTCAGTATTGCCTCACGTGTTCCAGTATTTCTACAGAATCCAAACTGATCTTCCCCGAGGTCGGCTTCTACTAGTTTTTCCATTCGTCTGTAAAAAATTCATGTTTGTATTTTGCAGCTGTGGCTTATTATACTGATTGTTCAGTAATTTTCACATCTGTCAACACCTGCTTTCTTTGGGATTTGAATTATTATATTCTTCTTGAAGTCTGAGGGTATTTCGCCTGTTTCATACATCTTGCTCACCAGATGGTAGAGTTTTGTCAGGACTGGCTCTCCCAAGGCTGTCAGTAGTTCCAATGGAATGTTGTCTACTCCGGGGGCCTTGTTTCGACTCAGGTCTTTCAGTGCTCTGTCAAACTCTTCACGCAGTATCATATCTCCCATTTCATCTTCATCTACATCCTCATCCATTTCCATAATATTGTTCTCAAGTACATCGCCCTTGTATAGACCCTCTATATACTCCCTTCCACCTTTCTGCTTTCCCTTCTTTGCTTAGAACTGGGTTTCCATCTGAGCTCTTGATGTTCATACAAGTGGTTCTCTTATCTCCAAAGGTCTCTTTAATTTTCCTGTAAGCAGTATCTATCTTACCCCCAGTGAGATAAGCCTCTACATCCTTACATTTGTCCTCTAGCCATCCCTGCTTAGCCATTTTGCACTTCCTGTCGATCTAATTTTTGAGAAGTTTGTATTCCTTTTTGCCTGCTTCATTTACTGCATTTTTATATTTTCTCCTTTCATCAATTAAACTCAATATTTCTTCTGTTAACCAAGGATTTCTTCTAGCCCTCGCGTTTTTACCTACTTGATCCTCTGCTGCCTTCACTACTTCATCCCTCAAAGCTACCCATTCTTCTTCTACTATATTTCTTTCCCCCATTCCAGTCAATTGCTCCCTTATGCTCTCCCTGAAACTCTGTACAACCTCTGGTTCTTTCAGTTTATCCAGGTCCCATCTCCTTAAATTCCCACCTTTTTGCAGTTTCTTCAGTTTTAAGCTACAGGTCATAACCAATAGATTGTGGTCAGAGTCCACATCTGACCCTGGAAATGTCTTACAATTTAAAACCTGGTTCCTAAATCTCTGTCTTACCATTATATAATCTATGTGATATCTTTTAGTATCTCCAGGGTTCTTCCATGTATACAACCTTCTTTCATGATTCTTAAACCAAGTGTTAACTTTGATTAAGTTGTGCTGTGTGCAAAATTCTACCAGGCGGCTTCCTCTTTCATTTCTTAGCCCCAATCCATATTCACCTACTACGTTTCCTTCTCTCCCTTCTCCTACTACCGAATTCCAGTCACCCATGACTATTAAATTTTCGTCACCCTTAACTATCTGAATAATTTCTTTTATTTCATCATACATTTCTTCAATTTCTTCGTCATCTGCAGAGCTAGTTGGCATATAAACTTGTACTACCATAGTAGGTGTGGGCTTCGTATCTATCTTGGCCACAATAATGCGTTCACTATGCTGTTTGTAGTAGGTTACCCGCATTCCTATTTTCCTATTCATTATTAAACCTACTCCTGCATTACCCCTAGGGCAACAGTCTGGATGATTGACTGATGTGGCCTTGTAACAATGACCAAAACGGCCTAGCTGTGCTGGTACTGCGAACGGCTGAAAGCAAGGGGAAACTATGGCCGTAATTTTTCCCGAGGGCATGCAGCTTTACTGTACGATTAAATGATGATGGCGTCCTCTTGGGTAAAATATTCCGGAGGTAAAATAGTCCCCCATTCGGATCTCCGGGCGGGGACTACTCAAGAGGATGTCGTTATCAGGAGAAAGAAAACTGGCGTTCTACGGATCGGAGCGTGGAATGTCAGATCACTTAATCGGGCAGGTAGGTTAGAAAATTTAAAAAGGGAAATGGATAGGTTAAAGTTAGATATAGTGGGAATTAGTGAAGTTCGGTGGCAGGAGGAACATAAGCACTATATGGCTAGATTTCAATTATACTGAAACTGACAGTAATCTACAAATAATATCTGTGGGTGAGTGAAAAGTGTGCGCAGCTGGTTAACAAACCTTTGGAAACCATGCATTCTTTTCGCGGTCCCAGATGTAAACTGATCCATCAGTAGGATCCGTATAGGTATGGGTGTCACCTTCAAAGCCATAAGTTCCTTTCGTCATGTCTTGTTTAACTGGCTGGACTTCTTCAGTTTCTGAGTCTGTTTCATGCTCCTCTTTCTCTTCTGGTGCTTCTTTAACCACTGAATCAGTGTCAGCCTTAATTACCCATGAATTTTTACCTGTATCATACTTGTATGTCACACCTGGAAAATAACAACAAAATTTTTCATAACTTATGAACACTGGTTGTTCGAAGTAGTGATGAAATATTTCAGTATTATCACTTCTAGGAATTAACATATATACTCAATACTATGGCACTCCATTACCAGTACATCAAACAATAGCTTCCGTTAATTGATTAGATTAGATTAGGATCATTTTTCTTTCCATAGAATGAAAAATGAAAGGATTCTTGCAGATGTGGAACATGTGAGAAAGTATAACAAAAAAAACATAGACCATTCAAATACAATACTCACTTCCCTGATCATTTGTCAGGGGATTGTCAAGGTACTGCTAATATTCACAGAATTAATACACTGTCAGACTGAAACATAGTTATGCATTTTTAAGAAATTTATCATAGGCCTATACAATGTAGCTAATACTGACTGCTGTGGCCAAGTGTTGTCAAAACTGAAATCTAACAAGACATTTTTATTTAAGCCAGTCTAAGAGTCCCTGTTAAGATATTCAACTATAGAGCAGAAGGAGATGCCTACCGAAAAGGCTTTCAAACTCTGTTTAAACTGTCAAACAATAGAAATTCCATTTACGAACATCAACAATGTAGGAAAAGACAGACTCTAGTTAACATAAACAAGATACGTTACGTTGCCAACAGGCGCATTTAAATGATGCTTACGTAAAGCTTTCGGCTACAGCCTTCATCAGAAAAAGAGAAACACACACCATTCACACACACAAGCAAGCACACCTCACGCACACATGACAGCAAACTCCGGCATCTCAGACCGAATGCAACTATTGTGTATGATGCAAGCAGCAATCTGGAGAGGGTGGGAAAGAGATAGTAGTTAGTAATGTACAGGTGGGAAGAGAGACTTCTTTATGATAAGTACCAGTGTACCTGCTTATACTGTGCTTTATCTGAAACCAAGTTTTTAATGATTACTGGCAATTTACTGAAAATGTGTGTTCTGGATACTGGATCCCTTTCTGGACCAAGGTAAGCGATTTTAGGTCTTTATGTAGATTGTTCTTATTCCTAGTGTTGATACTATGTATTGAATTATTGGTTGAAAATAGACACATATTATTTGCAATAAATTTCATTATGGAATAAACATATTGAGAAGCAATTATTAAAATTCCCAGTTCTTTGAACAGGTATCTACATCTAGATGATGTTCTTGAATTTACACCACAAATGAGTTTTACTACATGCTTTTGCACTCCAAATACTTTTGCTCGGTTTGACAAGTTTCCCCAGAATATGATCCCATATGAGATAACAGAATGAAAGTAAGTATTCCAACATCAGATACATCAAACACACACATGAAAAACAGACAGGCAGAGAAAGAGAACTGTGTTTAGTTTAAAGAAGAACATTACAAAAGATGAGCTACTGTGTTCAACATTCTTTTCAATACAGCAAAAGGTCCTGTTTCTGATATTACTTTCTTATTCCATCCAAAGATTCACATGACTTGTTACAGAGTTCACCATTATTACACATCATGACTTCCACAGCTGGTCTATGGTGATGACATGGAGGATTTTTAAAACATTAAGAAGGGAGAATAGATAAACAGTCAGGTATTGTCTGTGCAGTATCTCACTATTTAGTTTGAATTTATCCCTGATTAGACATGAGATCATGGTTATATTCAACATGGGAAAGCTATGACATAGGTCAAACCACACATAACGTAAAAGCACTATTTTAAAATAATTCGAAGGTATGTGTTTCACAATAAAAATATTTTCACACAAGAATCATCATAGCAGGGAAAGCTTTTACAAATCTTCGTCTATGCAATGTCAACACAATAGTGTCATGTAAAGGTAAAAAAGGTAAATACACATGTGATTTCTATATGCAGTTTTACCTTTATACAACAATGACACTATTCTGAGAACTTTCCATGGATGAATGTTCCTAAATGCTACCTACGCAAAGAAGGTTCTTCTAATGATAAAAGACAGGTCTCTACAAAACAAACTAAAGTAGTGCTGTCTCATTACGTGTGGTTGGGCCTACATTTCAGCTTTCCCAAGGAAGTACGTTTAATGTCCATCAACAATGAAGTCTTTAGAAATGGAGAACAACCTTGCATATGGAGGGAAGGTGAAAGAAAGCAGCTGTGTCCTTTCAAAAGAAACCATCCCAGCATTTGCCTTAATTAATTAACAAAATGTGAGACTTATAAATATGGATGACCAAACAGGGATTCGGGCCATTATCCTTCTGAATAGGAGTTCAGTGCCTATTCCAAAGAGAACTACTTCTGCTTCTTAGACATATAATGGAAGATTATTTACATTTGGTCATTTCATGTCAAGTGGCCTAAGGGTCCCCACTCGACAATCTCGTACTTTGATGAAATTTTTACATGATGTACATATAGACCTTACATGAAGCACTGCCAAATTACAGCTTGATTGGCAAGAATAGGAACACAGTAGAGAGGAACACAGGGAGAGGAACACAGTAGAAGAAGAGTGGGTAGCTTTGAGAGATGACATACCGAAGGCAGCACAACATCAAGTAGGTAAAAAGATGAGAGCTAGTAGAAATCCTTGGGTATCACAAGAGATAATGAATTTAACTGATGAAAGCGGAAAATATAAAAATGCACTAAATGAAGCAGGCAAAAGGGAGTACAAACACCTCAAATATGAGATCAACAGGAAGTGCAAAATGGCTAAGCAGGAATGGCTACAAGACAAATGTAAGGGATACAGAAGCATATGTCACTAGAT
The DNA here is from genome assembly GCF_021461395.2 of Schistocerca americana. NCBI lineage: Eukaryota > Metazoa > Arthropoda > Insecta > Orthoptera > Acrididae > Schistocerca > Schistocerca americana. The sequence goes on from NC_060126.1 coordinate 468,557,046, forward strand.
GTATAATAGCTGCCACCTACAGGAAAATGAAAGAGACCATTGGAGAAAAGAGAACCACCTGTATGAATATCAAGATTTCAGATGGAAAACCAGTCCTAAGCAATGAAGAGAAAGCAGAGAGGTGGGAGGAGTATACAGAGGGTCTATACAAAGGAGATGTACTTGAGGGCGATATTATAGAAATGGAAGAGGGCATAGATGAAGAGGAGATTGGAGATACGATGCTAAGTCAAAAACAGGCTCTGGGAATAGATAACATTCCGTTAGAGCTGCTGATAGCCTTGGGAGAGCCAGCCACGACAAAACTTTTCCACCCGGTGAACAAGACGTATGAGACAGGTGAAATACCATCAGACTTCAAGAAGAATATAGTAATACCAATTCCAAAGGAAGCAGGTACTGACAGGTGTGAAAATTACCAAACTATCAGTTTAATAAGTCACGGATGTAAAATACTAACACGAATTCTTTATGGATAATTGGAAAGACTGATAGACGCCGACCTCAGGGAAGATGAGTTTGGATTCCGGAGAAAATAGTTTAAAGAAAGGCAAACCAATGTTTATAGCATTTATAAACTTTGAGTAAACTTTTGAAAATATTGACTGGGATATGCTCTTTCAAATTCTAAAGGTGGTTGGGGTAAAAATACAGGGAATGAAAGGCTTTTTACAATTTGTAAGGAAAACAGATGGCAATTAGCTAGGGGCAGGAAAGGGAAGCAGTGGTTGAGAAGGGAGTTAGACAGGGTTGTAGCCTATCCCTGGTGTTATTCAATCTGTATATTGAGCAAACAGTAAAGAAAACAAAAGAAAAAAGGAATTAAAGTTCAGGGAGAACAAATAAAAACTTTGAGATTTGCCGATGATATTGTAATGCTGGCAGAGACAGCAAAGAACTTGGAACAACAGCTGAATGGAATGAACAATGTCTTGAAAGGAGGATATAAAGTGAATATTAACAAAAGAAAAACGAGAATAATGGAATGTAGTAGAATTAAATCAGGTGATGCTGAGGGAATTAGGTTGGGAAATGAGACACTTAAAGTAGTAGATGAGTTTTGCTTTTTAGGGAGCAAAATAACTAATGGTAGTCAAAGTGGAAAGGATATAAATTGTAGACTGACGATGGCAAGAAAAACGTTTTTGAAGAAGAGAAATTAGTTAACATTGAGCTTAGATTTAATTGTACGGAAGTCCTTTCTGAAAGTATATGTATGGAGTGAAGCCATGTATGGAAGTGAAACATGGACAATAGACAGTTTAGACAAGAAGAGAATAGAAGCTTTTGAAATGTGGTGCTAAAGATGAATACTAAAGATTAGATGGGTCGATCATGTAACTAATGACGAAGTACTGAACAGACTTGGAGAGAAGAGGAATTTGTGACACAACTTCACTAGACGAAGGGATCGTTGGTAGGACACATTCTGAGGCATCAAGAGATCACCAATTTAGTATTGGTGGGAAGTTGGGTGGTACAAATCAAAGAGGGAGACCAAGAGATGAATAAAACAAGCTGATTCAGAAGGATATAGGTTGCAATAGTTACTCGAAGATGAAGAGGCTTTTACAGGATAGAATAGCATGGAGAGATGCATCAAACCAGTCTTTGGACTGAAGAGTACAGCAACAAGCAAACTTTCACAAGGGGCATATTATTATTACACAGAGCCTGCGCATGAGTACCTTGAAAATGGCGAAGCTGGTCCAATGTTCATGTGCTATCGTTGTCAGTAACTGTGGAAAGAGGTAGAAGGACAACGAAAATACCACTAGGCACTAAATGGTTGGACATACACAACTCTTCACAGAATGTGGGTTCAGAGGCTTGTCGGCTCTGTGAAGTAGGACAGACAGTGATCTGTTGCACCTCTGTCAAAAGAGCACAATGGTGGTGCATGTAAAGTGTTTCAGAGCACACCATTCATTGTATATTGCTGAACATGAGGCTCTGCAGTAGACTACTATTATGTGTTAACATGTTGAACCCACATTGTTGTCAATTATGATCACAGTGGGCACAGGACCAACAGGATTCAACCATTGATCAATGGAAACGTGTCAGCTCTTAAGGTGAATCACATTTTTGCTACACTAGGTAAATGGTCATCTCCATAAACACTGTCCTCAAGGTGAACAGCGGCTTGAAATGTGCAGCATGCCACAGACGCAGGTTGGTGAGAGCAGTGTTATGCTATAGAAGACATTGTCCTGAAATTGCATAGGACTTGTGACAGTAATTGAAGACATGCTGATAGCTCCAAATCAACTGCATCCCTTCATGCTTGATGTCTTCCACTATGGCGATGCCATCTTTCAGCAGTATCACTGCCCATATCTCAGAGACAGAACCATGCTACAGTGGTTTGAGGAGCATAATAAAGAACTTACAATGTCTCGGTGACCAAATTCACCTGATCTAAATCCTATGAAACCCATCTGGGTTACTACTGGACACCATCACCTTGTACGCAAATCAGTGGTCCGTTATTTATATCAATTACATGACCTGTGCACAGACATCTAAAGCCACATACCTCCAAAAATCTACAAACAAACTGTTGGATCCCTGATATGCATAATCAGTTATGTATGTCATTGCAAAGATTAAAAAACAAACTATTAAGCAGGTGGTTATAACGTTTTGGCTCATCCGTGTGCATCAAAATTGGTTGCAATACAAGTTTTCATGAATTCTGGCATTTTCATTGTTAGATTTTCAGTGATTGTGTTGAACTGTAGTCAGTAGGTACCATCACTGGTTAGTTTTTGAAGTCAGTTATGTAAGCGAGTTTTGGTTTGTTTTAGACCCTTCTTTAGATAAACAAGGTAAAAGAAGATATGGGTGACGGATTAGATGATTTGAGTGGGCTTCATTTTTGCTGCATTCAAGTGCAACTTGTTCTACTTGGCTTTTGAATTTTGGATGAACTTCTGATATCTGGGGCTTCATTCGAGCTTTATAGGTCAAGTGAAATTTGCAATACTGGGTTTTCAAGTTGCGTGTCGGCGGTATCAAGGGCTTTGTTTTACCTATATAGGTCACGTGAAATTTGTGATACCAGAATTTCAAGTTGTGTGTGGGCTCCTGGTATAAAAAGGCTTCATTTGAGCTGTATAGGCCAAGTGAAATTTACAATAAAAATGGTTTTTGTTTTTGCACTTTTTGGTTGTGCTGAATGTTGAGGTTTATATTTGTTTTGAAATGATGTCATTATTTTTATTGTCGCATATTTAGTTTGCCCCACCCAAAACTCCCTACTTCCCACAGTTGGCCTATTAGTTTCATTTCATTGCTGAAGTTAAATACTGTAAATACTGTACATGTTATTTATGTTTGTTCTCAGATGTAATGAGTGGCATCACCGTCACCATATTTATATGCTTCAAACATGAGTGTCTGCCATCTGAACGACATCACAGATGAAAGTGGATGGGTGGAACTGCAACTTTCGGTAATCCAGGCAGTTAATAATCTTAAAGAGGCACATGTCTATTTGATTGCTTTTTGAATAGACAATGACCATACTGATACCAAATTGCTACAAACAGTGGGGAAGATCTGCTTCAGCAATCTGCTTGAAGAAGAATTTCTCACGAAGTAAAGATTTACTAGTATTTCTAGTGGATTTGTGTAATGATGTAATCTGTGATTTAGGCTCTTCAGGGAATGATCATCAAAAAGATTATCGTGATCCAATAGGAGGCTGTGGAGGTAATACTTTAAACACTAATCTTAATTACACACCCGAGAATATCATCAGGCACACTGCTGAGAATGCGAAGATTGAGTCAATGGCTCAGTGGTATGCGTCATGGATGAAGTGTTCTGTGGAATAAGTTAATGCAGAGTTTGGAAAACTGCTTATGGGACAGATACATTCCCAAATGGATATTACTGAAGCACTACCTGTTGTCTGGTCACATCCTACATAGCGTAATCTGCATATGAATGCCAGAAGCACCCTACCCCTGTGAATTGGGCCACGGGGAGTGTCTGACTCCATCTGTCGGCTTTGACCCACGACATATTGATGTTGTATTGTGTGACGTCATCATAGCACGGCATTTTTGAGATGGTCAGTATTTGTAGATGCCATGTTGTGGTAATTTGTGAACTGCTCTTGTGGCGGATGTTGAGATTTGGAATTGTTTGTTTTACATAAGGTATTCAGTCATCTGACTGTGTGTAATCAGTGTGAAGTTGTTGTTGGAACTATGGCCTTGTAGCCATTAAGTAACTTTAATTTACGGAAATGAATGAAATGATCGTATGGCATTGTTGGCCGTGAGGCCCCATGCGGGAGGGGGGGGGGGGGGTCGGCCGCCGTATTGCAAGTCCTTTTTAGTGGACGCCAGTTCGGCGACTTGTGGGTCAGTGGTATGCAAAAACGCTACCGCTACAAAGGCAGACTTTAATTTACTGGTTTGGGGATTATGTATTCATGTTTGTGTCATGAATCTCTCTCTCTCTCTCTCTCTCTCTCTCTCTCTCTCTCTCTCTCTCTTTTTTTTTTTTTTTTTTTTTGGGGGGGTGGGGGGGGGGCTGAATGTAGTAGTGTTTTCTGTTAGTGATAGATGTGCAGAAAAATTCAATAGTTTTTCGCTCCATGTTGCACTAGGTGCTGACATGGTGATGATGCTTAGGTTCTTGCAGCAGTTTGGCTTGACTGCCAACTATGTGAGGTGACATGTTTGTGGTGAGATTATCAAGGTGACTAGAATTCTGACCTCTCTTACCAGGAATCTCTATATGTGGTGGTGTTGTAGTGATAATATTTGTTGATCCATGTGGTGCCTCCACCACCTGCTTCGAGAGATCTATGTTGGCCATTAGGGAGATTGTTTTATTGATGTACTATTTTTGTTATCGGTTCTCTTCACATTTTTGCGTGCACGAGACACGAGTGAGTGTGAGAAGTGTGGTAGGTTGGTTTTCTTTTTTGTAGGGAAGTTTATGTTATGAGTATGTGAAGTATTGGGGGAAATTTTTTGGGGGCGGGGGTGATAGTGGAGATTGATGAGTGTCAATCTCTGATAGGAAGGAGAAGAGGCAATCTTCCAATTTGCAGTCTCATTTGGATGAATATTGCAGGCAGAAGTGATTATGTGAAATTTGCACTACCTGGATTTTTAACTTGTGTTTGGTTTCAGTTCTCAATGGCTATGTTTGAGCTGCATAGATTAACTGAAAGTAGTACTACCATTTTTTGGAGTTTTGTGTGTTGGTTTTTTTGTATTGAGGGCTTTGTTTGAGCTATGTAGGTAAAGTGAAATGTGAGGTTCCTGTGGTTTTCATGTTTGTGGCATTATGTCGTATATTTTGACAATTTTTGGTGTTTTATTTGATGAATTATACTTGTTTTAGGGTGGTGCTATTTTTTGTGCTGTTGTATATTTAGCTTGCCCCCCCCCCCCCCCTCTAAACACCCTAATTCCCAAAATTGTCCCATTAGTTTCATTGTACTCTTGAAATGAAATACTGTCTTGCTGTTTTTATTTTTGGTCTTATGTGTATGTAGTGACACTATGGTTGTTATATCGGATAGCTGGAAGTAGGTGGTACGCTGTGTTGATGAAATAATGAGTCAAAGAAAATGGGTGCAATCAGACACTTCTGTAGTGTGTTCCTTAGGCCTATTTAGGGTAGGTTCATCTGAATGACAGAGTTGCAGAAGAGATATAGCTTCAGTTGGAAAACAAAATACTGCAGTTTGGACAAAGCCATAGATGTTAAAGAAAATGATTTTAATGTCTTCCATTAAACCATTACAAACCTCATTAGGCTAATAAAAAGGTCGAAGTTCTCAGATACGTAGGGAAATGAAAGGAAGCATAGATGGAACAGACTTGTCTATGAAAATCACTGACATTTAACAGATTCAACTAATAGTTTTGTGAAACCATCAATAAGAAAATGGAATATCTACATATGCAAAAAATGGAATCAAGTCCCTGGCACTCTGAATTAATTATATTGTGCTGAACAGCTCTTTGAATGCTGTGCCACAGAACTGAATCAGGAAATAAGCTTGTACTCACCGACAGGTTTCAGGCCATGAGCAGGATGTATCTTAAACTACATTATGTAGTTAGAAACAGTTGTGCTGACTTACATCGAGAATTGTCATTTGTGAAGACTAATGTTGATTTTCTGGCCGATAGAACTTGCCGATGGCACCTAGAGCTGTTGATGTCCTGCTTCCGGTAAAAGTTACATACTGGAGCCCCCTTTTATTTTTCAGTGTGGCACAAAAGTAAACATTAGGCTTTACTACCGGTCAACAGATTTTCTTCTTCACATTTGTAGGCTTCTCCAACTCATAATGAAACTGTCACCTTTCAACTTAACAAAGACCTCAGACTGTGCTCAGTCTGTCTTCCAACCAAGATTTCAAGGTAGGTCCAATACCACATTTTCACCTCACCATTGCACTATCTTTCACAGAAAAAATTCCATATGAAGATTGAAGGAAATAGAGCAACAGCCACTAGCATGTTGTTTCTAGACTCAACAACCTTCAATAAGTTAATTGTAAAATCCAAAGTCAATAGTTTATCTGATCATGATGGACAAAAATCAACAATTGAATGTATTGACCAGTTAGGTACCAATCACAGAAGAAAAGTGGTGTATAATGGAATCATAAACAATTATTTATAAAGCAGACAATGTTGAGCAAAAATCCACTCAGCTCAACTATGATAAACACAATCACAACACAAGACACAAAAATAATTTGCAAGTAGATTTCGTTGTCTTCTCTAGGGTTCAGAGTAGAGTTATGTACATTATTGCTTCATTTTAAATGGGAGCGTGTTGAATATATTCAACAAGCTCCAATTTAACATAAAGTAGTAAATTGTGGCTTCCAACCAATACAAAATAAATTTTAAAACACACCTCATCAGCCACTGTTTCTACAATTTTTAAAAAAAAAAATCTAGATTCAAGAAGCAGCAGAGCACATTGTAAAGCTGCATGGAAGTATGCAGTTAACAGAGTTCTGTATTTACAAGTTCATTCTTTGAGAAATGTAATTACGTAAATATTAAGCCACCAGTGGCAGCTGTGTGATTAGAGCAATGTGAAGAACAGTTGAGGAAGTTGAAGGTGTTCCATCAATTTGGGGATATACTTTCAGTGCTTTTTATTTTAGATTCAGTTCTATAGCCACTAAAAACTGTATCTATGATTACACTGTGTGTAAATATATAGGCTAGCTACAGAGGTTTAGCCCTACTTACAAAGTCATTTTTACTTTTAATACAAATATTCACTGACTCCTGGTCAAATGTATGTTTTCCATAAATAAACTATTTACAGTTACATATTCAACAGACCAAGGTGTTGTACGATACAATACACAAAAGAGCAAACCGTTTATGAAAAAACGATGGTTTGAGTACCACAGTTCTCTACTTGGCATCTCCATACTGGACGCGAGCGACATTTGGTTCCCTTCGCGCGTATTGATGTCTGATTCACGCACTATGCAATAACATAAGGCGAAAATCAAACAAAATATTGCCACTTTCTCCAATACAAAAGTACACACTCAAATATAGACAAAATGTGAAATTAATTGAAAGGAAAATTATAGACTAACCTGATTGAGAATCCTTGTAGATATACGATTCTCCGTCAAACTGGTATTCTTCAGGTGATACTAAAGAGTTCGGCGCGACGCATTTAGAAGTCGTAGGGCCAGTGGCACTTTCAGAAGCGTCAGCATTAGCAGCTTTCGTTTCTTCTGCATTTTTTGTTCTTGGGACCCATTCGTTTTTTATTCCATCCCATTCATACTGAAAGGAAGATTCTGGGTCTGTGTAAACGCATACATCACCTTCGTAATGTACGTTTGCTGCATTCATCCCATGTTCCTTTAAAGTGGCTTCGTCTTGCGAATACTGTTCTGTCAGTTGCACGTCTTTTGAATCACGCTCTCCAGAATTTTCGTCTGCCATTCTTCCAGTTTCACAATACAACTGAGGCTTTAGTTACAATTATATAGCACGCCACTTCTACAACGTGAGAAAAATCAAACGCGACTGAGAATAATATGTAAGGCTTCCAACTGCGATTATATTTGTTTTGTCCGCTCCCTGAGATTTCCATATTTCAACTGATCTGTCATATTTTCATACGGTGAAAATATCGAACGAAAGAAGCTGCAGCACTTACAACTTTTTCAAACGCAAACCACAACACAAAACAATAACAACTCAAAGATTTTAATAGAAAGATGTTGTATTTCTCTTCATTCTTCCAAACAATGTCAAGAGGAACAGATACCTTGTTCCAACAATTATTTACTCAAAAATCTGTATATCAAAATGTTTTTGTGTTAATAATTAAATCTTTTGCACTGACTATTACTGCTTAAACTATTGTCAATAAGGGATTAAAGCCGTAAATAATAAAAATTTCTTATATTAAATAATATATTGTATCATTTCTAAGCTCATTTTAATACTTATTTTTAAAAACGAAATAGATTACTCAACCAAATACCAAAAATGTGCAGCTATTATTCTGTGGCATAACAATTATTCTAGTTAGAATTTTGTATTCGTTCAAACTTCAACCAGTAGATGGCAGCTACTGCATATGTTGAACACTCCTGAAAATTCGAGAAGTTCTACGGTATAGAATCGATGTCAACATAGTCGACTGAGAACATCCCAGATCATTCCATAGCGCGAAACATTCAGTATATAAACGTGACAGGAGCCAGGTTGGGCACTTGCGGTGACCACTTGCAATAGAGAAGTGATACGTGGATTTAAGGAACGCCTGCGTTATTTGCGCTACACGGTAAGTGAGTAACTGTCTCGTGGATGTGGGCTTTGACATTAAAATAATTTATCGAGTTTGGCCCACTCGCTTCTGCTTGCGTGAGATTCGTGCTTGTTGTAGAGGAAAGTGTTAATAGCATTGTGAAGCGGCAAATGTGTGACAGTTATAAAGTGATGAAGTAAGAAAAATCTTTATGTGCTCTTTGCACTTATCATATGGTTTGGCATTGCAGATGTCGTTGCTGCCACTGATTTTTGGTGAAATAGAGTATCCGAGCCCGAGGATTAGCCCTCGGTATTCTCGTAACTTGCTCCTCGATGCTCTGAGTCAGTTGGAAGCTGCACAGAAAGACCTTGGCGCAGCCCAGTACTACGGAGATGATGGCTTAAAGGTAAGAATGAACGCTATATAAAGAGGTATTGTTACGAATTCTTATTGGAGTTCGTTCAAAGCATTGTCAACATTATTGAGACTGGAGCTAAACGGTCTATTTGGTAGTTGAAGTGTTGTCGTAACATTAACATAAAATTTACGCTTACAGGTGAATCTCGATGTGCAACAATTCAAACCAGATGAAGTTACTGTAAAGGTCGTTGACAAATTTGTCGTCGTAGAAGCTAAACACGAGGAGAGACAGGACCAGCATGGATACATTTCTCGTAGTTTCACTCGTCGTTATTTAATACCGGAAGACGCCGATGCAGATAAAATAGCATCGACATTGTCTTCGGACGGCGTACTTAGCATTGTTGCACCGAAGAAAGTGAGTAACGTTCATTAAAGGTTCAGTTTCCTTGTCAAATACTTTAGCACAGGGGTTCCCAAGAAAATTTTCTCGAGGACCCCCTCATAGAGCGTGATTGGTATGTTGTCATATCACAGTATCAAGTACCTAAGAAAAAAGCCACATTAAGAGTCTTTTTATACGTTTTCTATTTTTAGTACTTAGAAAAAACATTGACATTCATTATTCAAAAAATATTGAGCGACCAAAACAAAAAAATGTTACCATACGAAATATAGTTTTTATTGTAATAGCATCTTGCGGACGCATCTGGCATAGCTCGCGGACGCTGGGGGTCCGCGGACCACCTGTTGGGAACCACTGCTCTAGACTTATAAGTTTAATAATTTGTTTCGAAGTTTTTACTAATTATTAACATTACCTTCCAGAGGCCATTGCCCATGCCGGACGCCAATGAGAGGATTGTACCAATAGTTAGATCATCTGCACCAGCGGTAAAACAGGTTTCGGAACCTTCAAAAGTTGAGCAGGAGGGAGCAGCTGCAACAGAGGATACATCATCCAAGTAAAAGACAAACTAAATTTAAGCGTCAGGATTATAGTAACAGCTTCCTTAAAAGTAATGCTGTTGCGTGTTAAACTTAAGACTGATACTATTTTCCCTGTAGAAGGATTAATTTCATGAATTTTGTATTGTATTAACAGTTACGTTATGTATTCAGATAATAGTCAAATGTGATTCTGTATATTCTCATTTACGTATATGTAACATGCAGATTTTCATGTGTATCTTACTAGAGATAAATGCTTGCCATAGAACTTCACCTTTGCAATATGAAATATAACATCTTTTTTTTATATATAAATTTTTCATTCCATTACATTTGTAACTGCACTTCGTTTTTGTAGGAGAATTATTGTAATTAAGGAAAATAATAAAAATTGTTGAACAGTGGTCATGAATTTCATTACTGAATTACCAACCTGTTCCTAAACATTCTCTGCCATTGTTCAGAATTCATGAAAGAAAGCATTCTAAAAGTATGTATGAAAAATAAATGCAATCCAAAGATCATGAAAGAGATGATTGTATTGGTAGGTAGTGGGGCTCGAATATTATTGCTTATGATGGACGTAGTAAGTTGGTCAACTCTTGCTCTTGCTCAAATCTTGGAAGCAAGAACTATGTGCAACACTGATTTAGTCTCTGTGGCCATGATCTTACACAAATCCCTACCCACCTTGTACAAATACAGGAGTTTTTGTAATTACCAGTACCCTCTTAGGTAGATCGGACAGTTTGATTTTTGACCCAGAGGCTACAGCTGCAAACAGTTTATAGTGTTTGTTGATGTAGCCATGTGGATTAAAAAAATTATACACAACTTTTAGAGACTTAAAAAGTATGAAAATTGAGTCTCAAATGGTAATGATTCTAGGAATTAGAAGCTACAGTTGCTTATATGAGGGTTGTCAAAATCTCGTACATGTGCTAACTTAGCCAGAGTATGTAGACCTGTGTTCACTGTTGTACTGTTTGGTGACTTTACTGATGATGGCGAGAGTGCGCTTTGATTTTATAGTGTGTAAATTATATTGGTGTTATTTTGGAATTGGTTGCTGTTGTAATTACTTGACTAACTGAATGACACACATAGGCCTATTTCTCAAATTTTTGAACTTTTACTTTCGAACCGTTCTTTTTCTCTAAAGCATAAACAAATTATTGTAGTAAAGTGTGTTCTTGTAGTGAGGCTATTATTATATTGAAACATTTTGTGTATATATTACTACCTTCATTATATATTCTGTGTTGTTCACCAGTTATGGCTGGGCACACACTGTCAAGATATGACCACAATATAATTAATACAATATTGCAGTATAAACTATGATACTAAAACGAGTGCTATAAAACACATTAAAATGAAGAACTTAATTACAACATAGTTTACAGCTATAAAACCTATAGTGTTTAGAGTTGCTGCTGTTGTCATGGCACTCAGTTACAGCACAGGTAGACATTGTTCTGTGATTAGCAAAAATACTTCAGTATCGTAAAAATGTTCCTCTTCAATTTACACACAATTTTACCCCTTAATTGTTCCAGTGGTTGTGACTGAATATCATGATGCAGTGCACTAAATAATTTTAGGGCCACCATTGGGAAGCTGTTTCGTGTATCTGTTAATCAACTTTACTTCTCTTTCTGGAAGTCTCATTTTAAGTCAGAACTGATTAGATAGGAAAATATTGGCTGGCAATTTTTTGCCCCCCTTGAGGAAAGGGTCTTCATTGCTTTCTTTTGCAATAAAAGCATATTCTTGCATCCTACAGAGTAGCCCCACCACAACAGCAGCCCAAGTTGATGTAGCGGTGGAACACTGCATAGTATACTGTTAGTAGATACTGTTCTGATTTTACACTTTTTAGTTTCATCAAGAGACACAGGTCCTCTGAAAATTTGGTACATACATGTTTAGCGTGCTGTTGTCAGGTTAACTTAGTATCAATCAAACAGCCCAGAAGTATAGCTGCTGCTGTTTCACGGAGTGCTGTAGTATCACTGAGGCTGCATGTCATCCTCTGCATTTTGTTTTCATTAATTTACATCTTGTTCATGATAAGCTAAACCTTGGCCTCACTGAATAGAGCCTCAGATTGTTGAACGGCCTAAATGACTCCCTTCGCTTTTGAGAACAAGATTACATATTGCAAGGTGTGCTCTTTGTATCTCATGTCATTAACGAAAATCAGGACAGAGGCCCTATTTTGGATCCCAGTGGCACAATGTGTTGTAACTTCTTTTCACCTGAGTCTGCTGCTTATACTGTTACAACCTGTCATCTGTTACTCAAGTTAGATTCGAGAGTTTGCAGAACAGCTCCCCCAAAACCCTATGGTTTTAGCTTGCTGGCAGGACCTTAATGTGGGACACTATCAAATGTCTTACTAAGGTCACAAAGTACCATTGAAACTAACTCTTTGTTTTCAAATCCTGCCTTAGATACTTATAATTAAATGAAGTATTGCTGTGGTTGTTGATCTGCCCTTCTGGAAGCTGTGCTTTGCATTATAGCACATTATTTCCTTTAAAATAACTTAATTGTTGGTATGTCATTGTACATGCCAATGCATTAGCTAGGACTGGTATTACAGATACAGATGGGCCTGTAGCTTGTGGCTTTTTGTAAAGTGGTACTGTGTATGCCACTTTTAGAAAGTCTGGAAATTCCTCAGCACGGGCATATTACTTCTGTCAGAGGTTGAGCAATTTCACAGATTATAGTTTTTAACACAGTAAATGACATGCCGTAAATATTGGTACTCGTTCAAGGTTTGTAGTTTCGTACAATTTTTTTTATAACTTTTCGATACACATTCCTCCACAGTATTACTGTACTGCATTTATGTCCAAATTTCACCGAAATCTTTCACCCACTGTGCATTCCACTAGCTTTATTTTCATTGTACTCAACTTGTCTGCAAGAATTAGAGCAAGAAGCGAGCGTTTTCCTGTGTTTGTTAACCAGATTTCACACTGCCTTGCAAGAATTGCTAGCTTCATCAGCAAATCCAACACTGCTCTCCTTTGTTTTTTCACTTCTGTTCTGTAGAGCCATTTGGTCTGTTACACATTTCCAGTCTATTCTTAATGCCATTATTTGTAGCTGCTCAGACTTTATTGTATGCATTTTATTTTAGCTTCGTTAGGAGTATACCACCTCCATACTTTGGCTGTTTCCTGTGTGCATTTTGATTTGGCAGTTGGATATCAGTCGGGTTTTAGTTTTATTCATGACATTGGACTTTTGAGTGTCTGGAAAATGTAACCGAATGCTTCATTTAATGGCAATTCTTCAAATATATGGTGTTAATTTATAGAAGATGCTGCATCATTGAAAACATCTAAACTTTTCTTTGTATTAAACCTGTTTCTGAACACACAATTTGACTGTCAGCTGGGAATTTGTAGTGCACTCACTGGGTTTGCTATAAGATCATGATTACTGTACTGTGATCTGCAAGCACAGAGTCAACCCACTTACTTTGTTGTCCCAGCTATTTATGTTTGTGACAGTTATGCTAGACAAACATCTCATCTTGTTGATCAGTAATTTCCCAGAAATAGACCATAGCTGCTTACTAAGTTCGTAGAAGCTCTCCTCTTCTCCAATACAAATGTTGACGTCTCCACATAACACAATTTTTGCTCATAGGTGCATTAGATGAATACACACAGTTTTATAATTAGTTGCAAAACAGTACACAGAAACAATGATTAAGTTAGCTGCTGGCAGCCGCAAAGCAGCCAGTTCTAGGTTCAAATCTACGCAGAAGTTATTTAATCAATTTTCTTGACTCTGAGCATATTATGTGCATACAGAGTCATATCCAGATATTCAATACGTCTGTAGTTTTCTGTTTCTAGTTGGACGAGATAGTGTTTACATGTACATCAGGTCTCACTTGCTCAACGAAGAATGAAAATGTATCAAGTTTTGTCCTGAAGCATTGCACATTTGCCGTTTCTATAACTAATCCTGAATTCTCTTCTTTGTTATCATTTCCTTTTATACTTGAATATTCTCAGGCTTCATAGTTTATTGTACTGGATGTTTTATCGCAACATTCTTTTGCCACATATTGCGTGTCCCGTTTAGTTCAAAATCAGCACTAATTTCGAAACTATTATTCAGTCCTCCCTTTGTTTCCGGTTCATCAACTGTAAAACTTCTGTGATCTGGAAAAGTGTTTCGTAAGAAGTTACTTAGTTTCAACTGCAGTGCCACCTCTTGATCTGCTATTTTGTCACCATACAGCATTCCTATTTCGTCACCAGTACCTGTTGTCTGTACTTCTGTTTTTAGGACTAATATTTCCAAACTTTGCAGAGTATCGTCAATCAGCTTGTTCATGTCTGTATTTGGTTTGTTTCTAGTGATAAATTTTGCTTCAATGACGCACTTGTTTACACTCCAAGTGGATGCCATTGCAGCAATGTTTGGGTCTTTATCAACGTTATTTCCAGTTGGAAAATGACCACCTCCTGGTTTCGCCAGCTTTTTACTGCCATCCGTAAAGGAAATTACGAGGGCAAATAATATTTGTGAGTGGTGGGCAGACAGTAAGAAAATGTGAACCCCCTTTTGAATCCAGCACTCCCTTGTGGAGTAGTACGGCAAACGTCTGATGTGGTACAACCATCTTTTAAGCACGACGAAGGCAGCACCTGCCAGTCTGTAAACTCAGGTTGCAGTATACATTACCTAAAAAAAATTTAATATCCACTTAATAATGCGCATATTACCTTTGTAAAACCCTCAGAGGAATTTCTATGTTCAGTGAGAATAACTCAAGGCAAAATTTTCTATACTGTAACGTTAATCCATCTCGCTGCAAGATCGCTCTTACAAGGGAACCTTCCCATCGCACCCCCGTCAGATTTAGTTATAAGTTGGCACAGTGGATAGGCCTTGATAAACTGAACACAGATCAATTGAGAAAACAGGAAGAAGTTGTGTGGAACTGTGAAAAAATAAGCAAAATATACAAACTGAGTAGTCCATGGGCCACATAAGCAACATCATGGACGAAGTGTGCTTAGAAGCGCCGTGGTCCCGTGGTAGCGTGAGCAGCTATTGACATCTCTGTTCACTGTAATAAGTTTAGTGTCTGTGTTTTGCGACCGCATTGCAAAACCGTGCGATTAGTAGACGAAAGGACGTGCCTCTCCAATGGGAACAGAAAACATTTGATCGTAAGGTCATAGGTCAACCGATTCCTCCACAGGAAAACACATCTGATATATTCTATACGACACTGGTGACGGCATGTGCGTCACATGACAGGAATATGTTGTCGACCCACCTAACTTGTGCACTTGGCGAATGGGTAAAAAGACTCTTCTACCTTGCCCGATTTAGGTTTTCTTGTGGATGTGATAATCACTCCCAAAAAAGTGATGAAAACATAAGAGTTTGTCACATAAACTGAAAATAAAAAATTAAAATTTACACTTGTTGGAGGGTACGAACCTATGACCTTTCATTCCGCAGCTGCTCACGTTACCCCGAGACCACGGTGCTCCCAAGTTCCTCGTGTCTTTATTATAGCTTATCTTGTACTCAGTTTGTATATTTTGTTTATTTTTTCACGGTTCTACACAACTTCTTCCTGTTTTCTCAATTGATCTGTGTTCAGTTTTTCAAGGCCTATCCACTGTGCCAACTTATAACTAAATCTTAGGGGGGCGCGATGGGGAGGTTCCCTTGTTAGTGCCGTGGCTTCAAATGGATGTTCAATGTGTTCTCAGAAAATCTCAAGCACGAACCCTAGCCGACAATGTTACAAATTAATCGGTGTGTATGAGACAACATGGGTTTCCTAATACGTTCCAAAATGCCACACATAAAAATGGGGCTCTTTCTGGGTTCATACCTTGGGTGCTATTGGTGATGTAAAGGTAGGGTCAAGGGTTTTGGATAGCCCTTGGACTAGGGACTATTCGTCTACCCAACAAAAGGATCGTGTTAGTTAGTGTATAACTTCCTCCTGCTTAGGCAAATGGAACAAATCGTTTGGTTCTGTGTGCATTTGATGTATACAGTGGCCCTTAAGGTGCTTTGGAGCGACCATTAACTCATGGGCGGTCCCTTAGAAAACCCCAAAAATATATTTTTTATGTTTTCTTACCGAAACCGAGCCAAGGGTTTCAAGACGGCTATGCACTCAAAATGGCTCAAAATTTTACGACATATTCCTCAGATCCCGATCTCAAAACAACCGTGAAAATGTTCTTGATGTCTTTAAGCATTTCCGAGTACAGAGGTGGAAAGTAACCCTCCTCCTTCGACTTTCAGTGCCTATCCGGGTCGGACGTTGGCGATCATGATGGCTATTCATCTGTTGCTAGCAGCGCGGAATAGTTCTGTTGATGACATACTGAACTAGCACCTAAGGTCGTCAAACCTAGACATTCGTCTTCTTCCAGGATCTCTTTTGCTGTTAATTTTCCCTTTATTTTTTTTAATAGCAAGTCATATCTATTTGTGTTACGCATGACATATCCTACACATGCAACTTTCGGCATTTTGATATCTCGATTAATTTACGTGTTGTGCTCATACTTCTCAAAACTTCTACGTTTGTCACTCTCTAGGTCCAAGGTATTCTCAGGACCCGCCTATAAAGCCACAATTCAAAGGCCTCCAGCTTCTTCTCCGTGTTTTTATTTAAGATCCATGTCTCTACACAACATAGGAAGACAGAATATATGTAGCAGTGCAGAAGTCTGATTTTTGTTTTTAGAGTTAGGTCATGGCTATTGAAGACAGCACTCGTTTTCTGTAACACATTTCTTGCTTTCCCGATGCGAATCTTGATTTCTTGCGATTTACCCCAATTTTCATTTATTGTGGTTCCAAGGTATGTACATTGTTTTACCCTTCCTATAGTTCTTTGTTTTATTACTGAGTTGACTCCTGCAATGTTTTCCTTACTTACGACCATGAGTTTTGTCTGTGTGATGTTTATTTCACCCCATACTGACTGCTGACTCTAGCACACGTAAAACAGGCACATAATTCCAGTGTGAGGCGCAAGGTGACGCAGCATTGAGAAATATGCTGTAACGTGTCGGCGTTGTGGGACGCCATGTTGCAGTACTGAACCAAATGCAAAATTTTTGTGCTCTTAAAATCATATCAGGGTGTAAAATTAGTACGCGTTATTTCAATTTCACAAAAGTAAACTATAAAACTTTTACTGACCCATAAAATTATTTTCACATGAGTGACGCGCTCTGCTGTGGCGGGGAAAAGAAGGGAAGCAGCGAAAAAATGCTCCTATCGGAGCACAAAAAGGTGAATATGGCCCTGTTTAAAAGACTGATGAAATGTGGGCTACCAAATTTTCACAGAAATTTTGGCGTGCGAACATATTCGCGCTTTTTTATGCTGAGAGAGAAGGAAACAGTGGCAGAGGGAAAGAGACAGAAAGGTAACCAATACTAGAAGACAGATACAGTGGCAGTGGGATGTAGTTGACAGTCACAGAAAAGGGCTAGGAAAAAAGGAGACAGTGCCAGTGGTACAGGAATAATCGTGACAACGAGGAAGAGAGAGAGAGGTGAGTTGCATTTTTTTAAATAAAAAAAGCACAAACATGTTCGCATGCCAAAATTTTTGGGAAAATTGTTAAAGGTGCTGAGGAAGGTAGAAGAGGCAGCTGGTACCCCAGTTAGTGCTTCAGACAGGACCGTATTCTGGAAGTATGAATTAAAAAACGCCTTCAGTCAAAACTTTTCATGTTTTTGCACGATACATTTCGGACCCTGTGGGTCGATCACCAGGTGTAACTTGTGCTAATACATGATTTATTTTTGCTCTTGAATGTGGTGAAATGCATATTCCTGTCACGAAAAGGTTTGGTTATGAATTTCGTAATGTCAACTGTGGAAAATAAACTACTGGCCATTAAAATTGCTACACCACGAAGATGACGTGCTACAGACGCGAAATTTAACCGACATGAAGGAGATGCTGTGATATGCATATGATTAGCTTTTCAGAGCATTCACACAAGGTTGGCGCCGGTGGCGACACCTACAACGTGCTGACATGAGGAAAATTTCGAACCGATTTCTCATACACAAACAGCAGTTGACCGGCGTTGCCTGGTGAAACGTTGTTGTCATGCCTCGTGTAAGGACGAGAAATGCGTACCATCACGTTTCCGACTTTGATAAAGGTCGGATTATAGTCTATCGCGATTCCGGTTAAATCGTATCGCGACATTGCTGCTCGCGTTGGTCGAGATCCAATGACTGTTAGCAGAATGTGGAATCGGTGCGTTCAGGAGGGTAAGCAGCAGCATGGACTATCAGCTCGGAGACCATGGCTGCGGTTACCCTCGACACTGCATCACAGATAGGAGCGCCTGCGATGGTGTACTCAACGACGAACCTGAGTGCACGAATGGCAAAACGTAATTTTTTTGGATGAATCCAGGTTCTGTTTACAGCATCATGATGGTCGCATCCGTGTTTGGCGACATCGCGGTGAACGCACGTTGGAAGCGTGCATTCGTCATCGCCATACTGGCGTATCTCCCGGCGTCGTGGTATGGGGTACCATTGGTTACACGCCTCGGTCACCTCTTGTTCGCACTGACGGCACTTTGAACAGTGGACGTTAAATTTCAGATGTGTTACGACCCGTGGCTCTACCCTTCATTCGATCCCTGCGAAACCCTATATTTCAGCAGGGTAATGCACGACCGCATGTTGCAGGTCCTGTACGGGCCTTTCTGGATACAGAAAATGTTCGACTGCTGCCCTGGCCAGCACATTCTCCAGATCTTCACCAATTGAAAACGTCTGCTCAATGGTGCCTCGTCACAATACGCCGGTCACTTCTCTTGATGAACTGTGGTATCGTGTTGAAGCTGCATGGGCAGCTGTACCTGTACACGCCATCCAAACTGTTTGGCTCAATGCCCAGGCGTATCAAGGCCGTTATTACGGCCAGAGGTGGTTGTTCTGGGTACTGATTTCGCAGGATCTATGCAACCAAATTGCGTGAAAATGTAATCACATGTGAGTTCTAGTATAATATATTTTTCCAATGAATACCCGTTTATCATCTGCATTTCTTCTTGGTGTAGCAATTTTAATGGCCATTAGTGTATATGCGAAACAGTGGAAAAAATGAACAGTGTAAACGTACCACATTATTCAAGAAAAGCGTTTTAATTTTTTAACACCATCAGACATTTTAATTCATACATTCAGAGTGTTGAATACAGCCAAGTTCGCAGCTGCAAAATATGGATAAAATTAAACAGGACCACACAGGGTGCAGCGCTTAAATCCGGACAAATTTCATTTTGAATTTCCCACCGTATCATACTTCCGCAGGAGGTCGCGATTGGCGTTCTTAAAAGCCATAGGCATCTAGTAAAGAGTCAGTACCTCGAAACGTCAGAGATGTTACGAACAAGTGCGGAGTACAACCGGAGAGCGGCAATTGCCAAAGTCTTCGTGCTGGGCGTTCGCCAACTGAAATAGTTCGATTCTTTGGGTACCCGAGATCAACTGTTTGCGGTATTGTGGCCAAGTGTAATGTTTCGGTGAAGTCAGGGGAAGGTTCCGCGAACCCGACGAGGAAACCTTATTCGAGGAAAAGCATGTCAGGAACTGCGACAGTCATCGGAAAGGCTCAGGCGCTGATTTCGGAGGCGCCGGGGCTACCGCTGAGGAAATTGGCGTCAGTATTGAATTTCAGAGAGCGAACAATGCGTCGGATGGCAGAGGAGGACCTCATACCTGCCATTTAGTTCAAAACGGGCTCTCGCATAACGGTGACGTGTTCTGGTCAAAGGAGTTCTGGCCCCCGAATATGAGCACGCTCGACTACTATGTCTGGAGCGTAGTCGCTAGAAAAGGTACCCTAATGTCGCATCTCTACGCACCGCTATCGAAGCAGCATTCGCGAATACGGACAGCGCTGTTTTAAAGAGTGCATGCGATCGCTTCAAGGACATCTACATCTACATTGATACTCCGCAAGCAACCCAACGGTGTGTGGCGGAGGGCACTTTACGTGCCACTGTCATTACCTCCCTTTCCTGTTCCAGTCGCGTATGGTTCGCGGGAAGAACGACTGTCTGAAAGCCTCCGTGCGCGCTCTAATCTCTCTAATTTTACATTCGTGATCTCCTCGGGAGGTATAAGTAGGGGGAAGCAATATATTCGATACCTCATCCAGAAACGCACCCTCTCGAAACCTGGCGAGCAAGCTACACCGCGATGCAGAGCGCCTCTCTTGCAGAGTCTGCCACTTGAGTTTATTAAACATCTCCGTAACGCTATCACGGTTACCAAATAACCCTGTGACGAAACGCGCCGCTCTTCTTTGGATCTTCTCTATCTCCTCCGTCAGACCGGAGGCTGGAAGCTGTCACTGCGGCTGAGCCGGCCGAAGTGGCCGTGCGGTTCTAGGCGCTGCAGTCTGGAACCGCGAGACCGCTACGGTCTCAGGTTCGAATCCTACCTCGGGCATGGATGTGTGTCATGTCCTTAGGTTAGTTAGGTTAACTAGTTCTGAGTTCTAGGGGACTAATGACCTCAGAAGTTGAGTCCCATAGTGCTCAGAGCCACTTGAACTGCGGCTGAAGGGGGTTACATTGAGTAATGTTACTCTTGAAAGATAACAATACTTATATGTAAAAGGATTTTTATTTTGATTTGTATTTTGTCTTAATAAATTTTCCTTTAAGAAAACTTTCATTTGTCCCTATATTCGCCTTTTTCCGCTGGTTCTAAATGAATGCCCGATAATATCACATGTTATGTGGAGAGGTTGCTGCTGCTTTCAACAGGTACAGTAAATATGCCGTGAGATTTTTTTTAAATGCCTCGTTCGTCAGCCGCTACAAATTTATCGAACGAAGTCAGTTTGCTGGCCGGTGTGGCCGAGCGGATCTAGGCGCTTCAGTCTGGAACCGCGCTGCCGCTATGGTCGCAGGTTCGAATCCTGCCTCGGACGTGGATGTGTGTGATGTCCTTAGGTTAGTTAGGTTTAAGTAGTTCTATAATATGGTGTCAGATGAACTTAATTTTTTCTATTCTTTAGAGCAAATTACGTTATATGTTGATACAAGGGGACCTTTAGGTGTTCTTTCCACGCCGCTGTGCAGAACATGAAGTGTGTACTGAAAGCATTATGACATACTTTTGTGTGTGATAAACATCTGAAGTGTAATGTATTTGTTTTTCTATTTTTTATTAATTTCTGAGTTTCTTGAAGCCATCCATAAAGTTTTTTAGTCTTGTCCCCATCAGAACACTTGATAAAGTTCAAGAGGGTGAAATTAGTTAATCGCTAATAAAACGAAGTAGTGTTTATTTCATATGAAAATCTGACGTCGATCAAGGCAAATATTTTGACACAGCTCTTCCTCACAGAGCATTGTCAAAACTGTGTACAAAGGAACTAGTTGCTGGTTTCGTACTGCGACAGTACGAGGCACTGCATAAGACCGCGTGTCCCACAACATAAATAATGTGTCAGGTTAATGATCTGAGCACTTGTCGGCAGTGCACTAGATGGTTCCCTTTTTACACCAGCTATGGTTGAACCGGGGGTAAAATTTAATGTTTAGGATTATGTGAATGATTTTAAATGTAGCCCTACAGATTCAATAGGCGATGTGAATTGCTCTTATATGCAACTGCAGCTGGTGTGAACGACTGATCACTTACGTCCCCAAACATGAACGCCTGAAAAATTTCACAATTTTAACTTTTAAGTGTTCTATTCCAATTGCAGTATTTTATTAAACCTTTATTCCACCTGTCCGCGAGTGAAAAACATCCTAACTCGTGAAATTCCTTGTGACTCACACTGCATTGCGGGAATTGTGATTTTATTTTCACAGCCTCCAGTGTATTTGAATTAAAAATGTAGTTGAAATGGCTCAATGCACTATGGGGCTTAACATCTGAGGTCATCAGTCCCCTAGACTTAGAACTAATTAAACCTAACCAACCTAAGAACATCACACACATCCATGCCCGAGGCAGGATTCGAACCTGTGACCGTAGCAGCAGCGCGGTTCCGGACTGAAGCTGATGCACCATTCAGTCAATCTGCAAGGTGTTCCATTTATCTGATGACCGCCGCCCGGCGCAGAAGATGGCTGCAGTGAGCGGTCCACTGCCCGGCGAATCAGATGCCGTATCGCTCGTCTACTATCGCAGTACTAAATTTAAAATATAATGTGCAAATGTATTCTGTTCTTGTCCATGTCACGCAAGGAGATGCTGGAACCGTCTGCTACTCTTTTCCTCGCATTTTTGACATCTGCTCAAGAAACTGTGCATCAAACGATGTAATTCTCTTTGAGAAACTAAATTCATTGCCTCGCGGATATTATCCTTGAGTTTTTGAAACGAGTGCTGTTGTGTTCTGTACACTTTTTCCTTTAGTGCTCCCCACAAACAGAAATCACACGGGGTTCAATAGGAATTTCGAGCGGGCGAGATATTTTCGTACGACTCTGTCGTAGAACTTATCGTGAATGGTGTGCAAAGAAACATTGACCCTTGACCAGTCGTGCTTGGGAAAAAAAAATCAACGCGAAGCTTCGTTCTTTTTCACTCAGTTGAGTAAGAAACGGTTGCAAAATATTTCGCACGTATCTTTTGGCTGTGTTATTAAAAAAATTGGGCCATTATTCCGTCGCCACATCTTTATTTCCTCTGATCGCGAAGGGGTTCTTCATGAAGCAGAACAGATCTGTCGGCGCTCCAAGGTCAGCAGTTTTGGGAATTAATATACCCGTGTAAACGGAACCAAGCCTCATCTGAAAATAGAATGAGTTAAGGATCCATTTCACCGCCGCACGCTTGTTTCAAAAACCATTTGCAAGAGCTAAGCCTGTATGCGGGATCGCCGGGTTTAAGTTCTTGCATTACTGTTACTTTATAGGGCCTTCGCCCAAGTAACTCAGCAGTTCTTTGCACAGAGGTGCAAGAAATTTGCGTTTGCTGTGAAAGACGTCGAAGAGACTTTTTAGGGGAATTTTCTGGGCGTTATACGAATGTCATCGAGATGAGCTTCTGTGAGTACTGTAGGTCGTCGTTTAAGCCTCTTGTCACGAACACTTCACGCTTCACAAAATTTATTCACTAATTTATGAATTGTATGCCGACTCGGAATTCGAACACCTGGAAACTTTTGTTCAATCTACGGACGATAGGACTGGATCAGCATGGGCACATGAATCATAAATATACTTTTGTTGTGAAATGGAATAATTTAATTCAGTCTTGCCACCGTTGCTTTCTCGGACTTCACTGTTACACTCGTGATGTTTGTTTCGCTGTTCGAATGATACTCGGAGAAAAGGCGCGTAGTGCGGCACTAACCCATTCGACCGGCCTGCGCGTCTCCCGTGGAAGGCAAACACAACGCCGCGGGTGCGGTCATCACATAAGTGTAACACCCAGTGTGTACCGGGTGATAAAAAAGTCAGTATAAATTTGAAAGCTCAATAAATCACGGAATAATGTAGATAGAGAGGTACAAATTGACACACATGCTTGGAATGACATGGGGTTTTATTAGAACCAAAAAATACAAACGTTCAACAAATGTCCGACAGATGGCACTTCATCTGATCAGAATAGCAATAATTAGCATAACAAAGTAAGACAAAGCAAAGATCCAGAATGAGACTTTCACTCTGCAGCGGAGTTCAAAGCAAAGATGATGTTCTTTACAGGAAATGCTCAATATGTCCACCATCATTCCTCAACAATAGCTGTAGTCGAGGAATAATGTTGTGAACAGCACTGTAAAGCATGTCCGGAGTTACGGTGAGGCATTGGCGTCGGATGCTGTCTTTCAGGATCCCTAGAGATGTCGGTCGATCACGAAACACTTGCCACTTCAGGTAACCCCAAAGCCAATAATCGCACGGACTGAGATCTGGGGACCTGGGAGGCCAAGCATGACGAAAGTGGAGGCTGAGCGCACGATCATCACCAAACGACGCACGCAAGAGATCTTTCACGCGTCTAGCAATAAGGGGTGGAGCGCCATCCTGCCTAAACATCGTACGTTCCAGCAGGTGTTTATCAGCCAGGCTGGGGATGATGCGATTCTGTTAACATATCGGCGTACCTCTCACCCGTCACGTAGCAGTTTTGCTGTCCAGCGCCATCTGTCGGACATTTTAAGAACTTTTTTTTGTTCTAATAAAACCCCACGTCATTCCAAGCATGTGTGTCAATTTTTACCTCTCTATCTTATTATTATCTTTATTAAGTTTTCAAATTTATACTAACTTTTTGATCACCATGTATATCGAGATAATATATGAGCCAGCGCCCGTATGGAGTGACAATATACACCACACATTCGAAATATTCTTTTAGTTACTGCTTGATAAACAAAACAAGTGCAGCTTATCGTCGTAATAATGACGTGAAACCTATTAAGTGATTTTCTACAAAGATAAATTATGAATTCTGCACACCAAGATAAAAAAATAGGAAACTTCAATTTAAACTGTTATCCTCCTACGCGCTTTAGTCCGGAACCGCGCTGCTGCTACGGTCGCAGGTTCGAATGCTGCCTCGGGCATGGATGTGTGTGATGTCCTTAGGTTAGTCAGGTTTAAGTCGTTCTAAGTCTAGGGGACTGATGACCTCAGATGTTAAGTCCCATAGTGCTCAGAGCCATTTGAACCATTTGAATAAAAAGCTACAAATAAATAAAATATTTACCTGCAGCAGCAATTGTTCAGCTCTTAGAGTTAACGGTCCAGTCACAATAATGTGACAGCCCCCATGTTCGACGTCAACGTGCAATAACCAATCAAAGTACGCAGTACCAGCAGTGTAGGGCATACAGGGTGTAAACGGTGCAAGCTGCCAAAATTATAAAGACCGTGCATCTCGGTGTGCTTGTCAGAAAAGTCTAATGAAATATCGTTGTATAACGTTCTTTATTTTTATATTCCTAAAGGACAGATATTTCTAGGTTTGATACTGGACGCATTTCTGTTTACATTGTCAACTGACGGCACACGACCTTGCTTGCATATTACCGACATCGGTGCAGCGGTCAAAGAAAGGTAGGGCGAACCAGAGCCATGTAAACATTGGACGTGTACAAAGACGCGGCGCGGCGGCTAGGTACTGCCGAAACAGTCATTGGTGTTAAGAACCTGTAATTCGTTTTGCGTAAACAGTGAAGTAATTACAACCAGGCGTTTCCTCTTACAACTTTACCATAACGAAGTTCGTGGTAGTGAAGAAAAGCTAACATCAAATGTGTTTCCATTACTACAAAATCAACCAATCACCACGTAATTTGTTGTGCGTTGAGCGTGGAATGTCAGATCCCTTAATCGGGCAGGTAGGTTAGAAAATTTAAAAAGGGAAATGGATAGGTTAAGGTTAGATATAGTGGGAATTAGTGAATTTCGGTGACAGGAGGAACAAGACTTTTGGTCAGGCGAATACAGGGTTATAAATACAAAGTCAAATAGGGGTAATGCAGGAGTGGGTTTAATAATGAATAAAAAAAATAGGAATGCGGGTAAGCTACTACAAACAGCATAGTGAACGCATTATTGTGGCCAAGATAGACACGAAGCCCACGCCTACTACAGTAGTACAAGTTTATATGCCAACTAGCTCTGCAGATGACGAAGAAATTGAAGAAATGTATGATGAAATAAAAGAAATTATTCAGATAGTGAAAGGAGACGAAAATTTAATAGTCATGGGTGACTGGAATTCGGTAGTAGGAAAAGGGAGAGAAGGAAACGTAGAAGGTGAATATGGATTGGGGGTAAGAAATGAAAGAGGAAGCCGCCTGGTAGAATTTTGCACAGAGCACAACTTAATCATTGCTAACACTTGGTTCAAGAATCATAAAAGAAGGTTAGAAGGTTGTATACATGGAAGAACCCTGGAGATACTGTCAGATTTCAGATAGATTATATAATGGTAAGACAGAGATTTAGGAACCAGGTTTTAAATTGTAAGACATTTCCAGGGGCAGATGTGGACTCTGACCACAATCTATTGGTTATGAACTGTAGATTGAAACTGAAGAAACTGCAAAAAGGTGGGAATTTAAGGAGATGGGACCTGGATAAACTGAAAGAACCAGAGGTTGTAGAGAGATTCAGGGAGAGCGTAAGGGAAGAAATGGCAGGAATGGGGGAAAGAAATACAGTAGAAGAAGAATGGGTAGCTTTGAGGGATGAAGTAGTGAAGGCAGCCGAGGATCAAGTAGATAAAAAGACGAGGGCTAGTAGAAATCCTTGGGTAACAGAAGAAATATTGAATTTAATTGATGAAAGGAGAAAATATAAAAATGCAGTAAACGAAGCAGGCAAAAAGGAATACAAACGTCTCAAAAATGAGATCGACAGGAAGTGCAAAATGGCTAAGCAAGGATGGCTAGAGGATAAATGTAAGGATGTAGAGGCTTATCTCACTAGGGGTAAGACAGATACTGCCTACAGGAAAGTTAAAGAGACCTTTGGAGAAAACAGAACCACTTGTATGAATGTCAAGAGGTTAGATGGAAACCCAGTTCTAAGCAAAGAAGGGAAAGCAGAAAGGTGGAAACAGTATATAGAGGTTCGATACAAGGGCGACGTACTTGAGGACAATATTATGGAAATGGAAGAGAATGTAGATGAAGATGAAATGGGAGATATGATACTGCGCGAAGAGTTTGACAGAGCACTGAAAGACCTAAGTTGAAACAAGGCCCCGGGAGTAGACAACATTCCATTAGAACTACTGACGGCCTTGGGAGAGCCAGTCCTGACAAAACTCTACCATCTGGTGAGCAAGATGTATGAGACAGACGAAATTCCCTCAGACATCAAGAAGAATGTAATAATTCCTATCACAAAGAAAGCAGGTGTTCACAGATGTGAAAATTACCGAACTATCAGTTTAATAAGTCACGGCTGCAAAATACTAACACGAATTCTTTATAGACGAATGTAAAAACTAGTAGAAGCCGACCTTGGGGAAGATTCGTTTGGATTCCGTAGAAATATTGGAACACCCTACCGGCTTATCTTAGAAGCTAGATTAAGGAAAGGCAAACCTACGCTTCTAGCATTTGTAGACTTAGAGAAAGCTTTTGACAATGTTGACTGGAATACTCTCTTTCAAATTCTGAAGGTGGCAGAGGTAAAATATAGGGAGCGAAAGGCTATTTACAATTTGTATAGAAACCAAATGGCAGTTATAATAGTCGAGGGGCATGATAGGGAAGCAGTGGTTGGGAAGGGAGTGAGACAGGGTTGTAGACTCTCCCAGATGTTATTCAGTGTGTATATTGAGCAAGCAGTAAAGGAAACAAAAGAGAAATTCGGCGTAGGTATTAAAGTCCATGGAGAAGAAATAAAAGCTTTGAGGTTCGCCGATGACATTGTAATTCTGTCAGAGACAGAAAAGGACTTGGAAGAGCAGTTGAACGGAATAGATAGTGTCTTGAAAGGAGGATATAAGATGAACATCAACAAAAGCAAAACGAGAATAATGGAATGTAGTCGAATTAAATCGGGTGATGCTGAGGGAATTAGATTAGGAAATGAGACACTTAAAGTAGTAAAGGAGTTTTGCTATTTGGGGAGCAAAATAACTGATGATGGTCGAAGTAGAGAGGATATAAAATGTAGACTGGCAATGGCAAGGAAAGCATTTCTGAAAAAGAGAAATTTGTTAACATCGAGTATAGATTTAAGTGTCAGGAAGTCGTTTCTGAAAGTATTTGTATGGAGTGTAGTCATGTATGGTAGTGAAACATGGACGATAAATAGTTTGGACAAGAAGAGAATAGAAGCTTTCGAAATGTGGTGCTACAGAAGAATGCTGAAGATTAGATGGGTAGATCACATAACTAATGAGGAGGTGTTGAATAGGATTTGTGAGAAGAGAAGTTTGTGGCACAACTTGACTAGAAGAAGGGATCGGTTGGTAGGACATGTTCTGAGGCATCAAGGGATCACCAATTTAGTATTGGAGGGTAGCGTGGAGGGTAAAAATCGTAGAGGGAGACCAAGAGATGAATACACCAAGCAGATTCAGAAGGATGTAGGTTGCAGTAGGTACTGGGAGATGAAGCAGCTTGCACAGGATAGAGTAGCATGGAGAGCTGCATCAAACCAGTCTCAGGACTGAAGACCACAACAACAACAATTACAGCCAGCTGTTTCCTCTTTTTACAATGCCATTTTCCTTTTCTACTACAGAAAGTACGGAAGTGCCGTTACGAAAATGAAACCTAACTTACTTTGTTTCCTGTCACACCAATACTACAATAAGGGATCCAAATGGCCACCATTCGATTCGACACATTGTTCATTACGGTGAACCCAGTTTCGTCGCACTCGTTCACACACGTGCACATTTCCCTTTATGGTACTGGCAGCATAGAAAATCCTCAGTGTAAGTTCGTCCACATTATTGACTTGCTGAGCATAAATGAGTCCTTCATACGGCCCCAAAAGTAAAACTCCAGTGGAGTTAAATCAGGACTGCGTGCTGGCCATCGACGTAGACCAAAACGTCCCCTCCGTCGTCTGTTCAAAAACCTTCGTAATCAGGTACCGATGTGGCGCGGGTTGTGTACACTCCACGTACAGTGAGTCCAAAAATTATTCATCTAGTTGTAATTTTTTTTTAAGAAACAAAGTACATGTCACGTGAAAGGAAGGGAATATAAAATGTGAACATCATTCATATGCAACGAACCTTGGTAAGTCATTTTTATTGATGGATAAGGAAATAAATACATCCATAGCGATAACAAATTTGGCAAAATGTAGAATTTATTCAAGGGCTACTTCAAAAAGTATTCGTCCACTCATTTTTTTAAAAAATTTACAATCTGAAAATATGATTTCAATTGCAAAAATTAATATTCAGTGGGGTTTCCCTTTGCAGCTATTACTGCTTATAGTCATCTGGGCATCGACTTGACCAATTTTGCCGTCAGAGGGGATGAAATTTTGTCCCATTCGTCTTTTAGGTCTCTCTTGTTAGAAATGTGTCTTATTCTGATGCTGTCTTTCAGTACTTTGCAAAGGTGTTCAATAGGATTAATGTTTGGGCTCTAAGGAGGGGTGCTAAGTTGTTTTGGGTATTGTACAGGAGCCGCAGCCTTGTATTAGAGCCGTATGCTTTGGGTCGTTATCATGTTGAAAAATATAATTTCCTTGCAGGCCTAATTTTTCGACGCTAGGATTCAGATTGTCCTTTAAAATGTTGATATACATATGGTGATCCATTGTACCTTCTATGAAATGTAATTTTCCAACACCTGCAGCACTCATACAGCCCCACACCATCAGGGAGCCACCACTGTGTTTCACCGTTGGCACAAGATTGCGTGGCAACGTCTCCGCATTCTTCTTACGCCACACCATTCACATGCCATCCGACCCGAATACGTTATATTTACTCTCACTAGAAAATACACTACTGGCCATTAAAATTGCTACACCAAGAAGAAATGCAGATGATAAACAGGTATTCATTGGACAAATATACACTCCTGGAAATTGAAATAAGAACACCGTGAATTCATTGTCCCAGGAAGGGGAAACTTTATTGACACATTCCTGGGGTCAGATACATCACATGATCACACTGACAGAACCACAGGCACATAGACACAGGCAACAGAGCATGCACAATGTCGGCACTAGTACAGTGTATATCCACCTTTCGCAGCAATGCAGGCTGCTATTCTCCCATGGAGACGATCGTAGAGATGCTGGATGTAGTCC
The DNA here is from genome assembly GCF_021461395.2 of Schistocerca americana. Classification (NCBI taxonomy): domain Eukaryota; kingdom Metazoa; phylum Arthropoda; class Insecta; order Orthoptera; family Acrididae; genus Schistocerca; species Schistocerca americana. The sequence goes on from NC_060126.1 coordinate 468,586,930, forward strand.
TGTGGAACGGCTTGCCATGCCATTTCCACCTGGCGCCTCAGTTGGCCCAGCGTTCGTGCTGGACGTGCAGACCGCGTGAGACGACGCTTCATCCAGTCCCAAACATGCTCAATGGGGGACAGATCCGGAGATCTTGCTGGCCAGGGTAGTTGACTTACACCTTCTAGAGCACGTTGGGTGGCACGGGATACATGCGGACGTGCATTGTCCCGTTGGAACAGCAAGTTCCCTTGCCGGTCTAGGAATGGTAGAACGATGGGTTCGATGACGGTTTGTATGTACCGTGCACTATTCAGTGTCCCCTCGACGATCACCAGTGGTGTACGGCCAGTGTAGGAGATCGCTCCCCACACCATGATGCCGGGTGTTGGCCCTGTGTGCCTCGGTCGTATGCAGTCCTGATTGTGGCGCTCACCTGCACGGCGCCAAACACGCATACGACCATCATTGGCACCAAGGCAGAAGCGACTCTCATCGCTGAAGACGACACGTCTCCATTCGTCCCTCCATTCACGCCTGTCGCGACACCACTGGAGGCGGGCTGCACGATGTTGGGGCGTGAGCGGAAGACGGCCTAACGGTGTGCGGGACCGCAGCCCAGCTTCATGGAGACGGTTGCGAATGGTCCTCGCCGATACCCCAGGAGCAACAGTGTCCCTAATTTGCTGGGAAGTGGCGGTGCGGTCCCCTACGGCACTGCGTAGGATCCTACGGTCTTGGCGTGCATGCGTGCGTCGCTGCGGTCCGGTCCCAGGTCGACGGGCACGTGCACCTTCCGCCGACCACTGGCGACAACATCGATGTACTGTGGAGACCTCACGCCCCACGTGTTGATCAATTCGGCGGTACGTCCACCCGGCCTCCCGCATGCCCACTATACGCCCTCGCTCAAAGTCCGTCAACTGCACATACGGTTCACGTCCACGCTGTCGCGGCATGCTACCAGTGTTAAAGACTGCGATGGAGCTCCGTATGCCACGGCAAACTGGCTGACACTGACGGCGGCGGTGCACAAATGCTGCGCAGCTAGCGCCATTCGACGGCCAACACCGCGGTTCCTGGTGTGTCCGCTGTGCCGTGCGTGTGATAATTGCTTGTACAGCCCTCTCGCAGTGTCCGGAGCAAGTATGGTGGGTCTGACACACCGGTGTCAATGTGTTCTTTTTTCCATTTCCAGGAGTGTATTATACTAGAACTCACATGTGATTACATTTTCACGCAATTTGGGTGCATAGATCCTGACAAGGGAACCTCCCCATCGCAGCCCCCTCAGATTTAGTGATAAGTTGGCACAGTGGATAGGCCTTGAAAAACTGAACACAGATCAATCGAGAAAACAGGAAGAAGTTGTGAGGAACTATGAAAAAAATAAGCAAAATATGCAAACTGAGTAGTCCATGGCAAGATAGGCAACAACATGAAGAATCTGAGCTCAGAAGCGCCGTGGTCCCGTGGCTAGCGTGAGTAGATGCTGAACGAGAGGTCCTTGGTTCAAGTCTTCCCTCGAGTGAGAAGTTTAATGTTTTATTTTCAGACAATTGTTATCTGACAAACTCTTATCTTTTCATCACTTTTTTGGGAGTGATTATCACATCCACAAGAAAAGCTAAATAGGGCAAAGTAGAAAAATCTTTTTACCCATTCGCGAAGTGTACAAGTTAGGTGGGTCGACAACATATTCCTGTCTTGTGACGCACATGCCGTCACCAGTGTCGTATAGAATATATCAGAGGTGTTTACCTGTGTAGGAATCGGTTTTGAGCCATGACCTTGCGATCAAATGTTTTCGGTTCCCATTGGAGAGGCACGTCCTTTCGTCTACTAATCGCACGGTTTTGCGGTGCGGTCGCAAAACACAGACACTAAACTTATTACAGTGAACAGAGACGTCAATGAACGAACGGACGGATCTTAACTTTGCGAAAATAAAAAAAATAAAATCTTCACTCGAGGGAAGACATGAACCAAGGACCTCTAACTCAACATGTGCTCACGCTAACCACGGGACCACGGCGCTCCTGTGCTCACCCTCTTCATGATGTTGCATATCTTGCACGTGGACTACTGAGTTTGTATATTTTGCTTATTTTTTTCATAGTTCCACACAACTTCTTCCTGTTTTCTCAATTGATCTGTGTTCAAGTTTTCATGGACTATCCACTGTGCCAACTTATAACTAAATCTGAGGGGGGTGCGATGAGGAGGTTCCCTTGTGAGAAATCAGTACCCAGAACAACCACCTCTGGCCGTAATTACGGCCTTCATACGCCTGGTCATTGAGTCAAACAGAGCTTGGATGGCGTGTACAGGTACAGCTGCCCATGCAGCTTCAACACGATACCACAGTTCATCAAGAGTAGTGACTGGCGTATTGTGACGAGCCAGTTGCTCGGCCACCATTGACCAGATGTTTTCAGTTGGTGAGAGATCTGGAGAATGTGCTGGCTAGAGCAGCAGTCGAACATTTTCTGTATCCAGAAAGGCCCGAACAGGACCTGCAACATGCGGTCGTGCATTATCCTGCTGAAATATAGGGTCTCGCACAGATCGAATGAAGGGTAGAGCCACGGGTCGTAACACACCTGAAATGTAACGTCCACTGTCCAAAGTGCCGTCAATGCGAACAAGAGGCGACCGAGACGTGTAACCAATGGCACCCCAAACTATCACGCCGGCTGATACACCAGTATGGCGATGGCGAATACACGCTTCCAATGTGCGTTCATCGCGATGTCGCCAAACACGGATGCGACCATCATGATGCTGTAAACGGAACCTGGATTCATCCGAAAAAATAACGTTTTGCCATTCGTGCACCCAGGTTAGTCGTTGAGTACACCATCCCACCACTCCTGTCTGTGGTGCATGCTGCTGCAAACGTCGTCGAACTGTTCGTGCAGATGGTTGTTGTCTTGCAAACGTCCCCATCTGTTGACTCAGGGATCGAGACGTGGCTGCACGATCCGTTACAGCCATGCGGATAAGATGCCTGTCATCTCGACTGCTAGTGATTCGAGGCCGTTGGGATCCAGCACGGCGCTCCGTATTACCCTCCCGAACCCACCGATTCCATATTCTGCTATCAGTCATTGGATCTCGACCAACCCGAGCAGCAATATCGCGATACGATAAACCGCAATCGCGATAGGCTACAATCCGACCTTTATCAAAGTCGGAAACGTGATGGTACGCATTTCTCCTCCTTACGCGAGGCATCACAACAACGTTTCACCAGGCAACGCCGGTCAACTGCTGTTTGCGTATGAGAAATCGGTTGGAAACTTTCCTCATGTCAGCACGTTGTAGGTGTCGCCACCGGCGCCAACCTTGTGTGAATGCTCTGAAAAGCTAATCATTTGCATATCAGAGGATCTTCTTCCTGTCGGTTAAATTTTGCGTCTGTAGCACGTCATCTTCGTGGTGTAGCAATTTTAATGGCCAGTAGTGTACGAACACCCTCGATGAGAGGATAAGATGCTTTCGAAAAACGTCCATATGCCCCATCTGCTCCATAGGTATGGAACCGAAGGGTCAACCCAAGGTCATCTTGTAATTCGAGCGCCATGTTTTCTTTCCAAGTGAATTTGGCAGTTGAGACTTCCATTCCGAATACTATCCAATTCCAGCAGGTGCTTCTAGCCATCGTGTCCCACATAGCTTACCAGTCGGAACTGCTGGATTGCCCTCCTCCTGCTAGCGGTAAGCAACCGTCGAGGCCGAGCCAGTCCAGAGAGGCATCAGCTCAACGTGCCAGACGGCACGCGCGCAGCCTCATGGCACGCCGGGCAAGAGGTTGCTTCGCGACCGGGAGAGAGGATACACTGTGCTTTCGATTAGATATCGAAAGCGTGCACAGCTCAGAAGGCGTGGACTGAAGAGAGCAAAGAACAACACCACAAACGAATGCAAGAGCATTGGGAGGCAGTTGAAACTCGGAAGAGGAGGCAGCTGTGTTGATATGGTCCCTAGTTCGTCGAAACAAAAAAAGAAGACGTAAAGGTAAGTGAATGTGAACTCTTCATCGAGAGCAGACCATTTCGTGGCAGTAGTTTTGGACACTCTTTGCAATGAGAGCATTTTAATTTACTGTAATCAATACCATTGCCAGGCGTAACTTACGTAGTTCTTTTCTGTTCCATGACAGATGAGGGGTTGCCCATGCACACACATGTAATCGTATCAGTCTCGTGGGATCTGTTTACAAATGAAATGTAGAATATTCAATACCAGCTTTTTAAAAGAAAAGACGAATATCAGCACAATGTGCATTTCGTATGTTAACACTAATAATAGGAACTCCAAAATCGTACTGTAACCATTAAAAACTTCATGTTAATCGTTCAAAGTATTTACATGTCACATCTACAGTATTTCGATCTGTGATGGGATATTCTCAGCCCTCAATGTGGCATTACCATAATAGGAAATCAAACAAATGATATACAACCACGTCAGCCATCTTCGACTGTTTAAAACAGAATGTCTTTCCACTTACTTCGTCAGATGCTCTCGCATGTCCACGCAAAGGTCAAGCAATCCCCACAAATTACGGGATGGTGATTTACGATCACGCAGCTGGCGCCCAATATGTATCCCAATGGGTACAGATCAGGCACATTTGCTGACCAAGGCATAATGTGAGTGCACTATTGTGCCCCCAAACCACTGTAGCACGATTCTGACCTTGCATCACGGACAGATATCCTGCAGGAAGATGTCATCACTGTAGGGCGAGACTTCAAGCATGAAAGGACGCGGGTGGTCCGCAATAATGTTCACGTAGTTCACTGCTGACTTGATGCTTTCGATCATCAGCACAGGTCCCATGGAAGCCCAACTCAATGTGCCCCATGGCATAAGTCCGCCCTCACCGGCCTGCACCTGTGATGCACTGCATACTTCGTACAGCCATTCGCCTGGATGACGGCGTTTAAGGATATTTTGTCCACTGCAGTCATAACTGACGATGTTGTTGGTTCAGCATAGGAACTCGTAGGAGTGGTGTGATGTGGAGCTCCTGGTTCAACAACGGCCATTGAGCGATGTGCTCCGAAGCACTTGAGCCTCTACTGGCGGTTTACTCCGCCGTCAATCCACCACAGATCTTGGGTACTAATATCCGCTTCAGCTGTACTTGGTCCTTTATTACTGTACCACTGCTGGTTACGTGGCACTAAAAACCACATCTTCAGGTGACATACAATTAAAACATTAGAGCGGAAAAGCTCTACCGACAGTGGTACAGTAATAAATGACCAAATATAGCTGAAGTGGTTATTGCTACACAGGATGAATACTCATAGCTGTGGTTGCCCCACCTACACTACTGGCCATTAAAATTGCTACACCAAGAAGAAATGCAGTTGATAAACGGGTATTCATTGGACATATATATTATACTAGAACTGACATGTGATTACATTTTCACGCAATTTGGGTGCATAGATCCCGAGAAATCAGTACCACCTCTGGCCGTAATGACGGCCTTGATACGAGTGGGCATTGAGTCAAACAGAGCTTGGATGGCGTATACAGGTACATCTCCCCATGCAGCTTCAACACGATACCACAGTTCATCAAGAGTAGTGACTGGCGTATTGTGACGAGCCATTGACCAGACGTTTTCAATTGGTGAGAGATCTGGAGAAAATGTGCTGGCCAGGGCAGCAGTCGAACATTTTCTGTATCGAGAAAGGCCCGTACCGGACCTGCAACATGCGGTCGTGCATTATCCTGCTGAAATGTAGGGTTTCGCAGGGATAGAATTAAGGGTAGAGCCACGGGTTGTAACACATCTGAAATGTAACGTCCACTGTTTAAAGTGCCGTCAATGCGAACAAGAGGTGACCGAGACGTGTAACCAATGGCACCCCATACCATCACGCCGGGTGATACGCCAGTATGGCGGTGACGAATACACGCTTCCAATGTGCGTTCACCGCGATGTCGCCAAACACGGATGCGACCAACATGATGCTGTAAACAGAACCTGGATTCATCCGAAAAAATGACGTTTTGCCATTCGTGCACCCAAGTTCGTCGTCGAGTACACCATCGCAGGCGCTCCTGTCTGTGATGCCACGGTCTCCGATCTGATAGTCCGTGCTGCTGCAAACGTCGTCGAACTGTTCGTGCAGATGGTTGTTGTCTTGCAAACGTCCCCATCTGTTGACTCAGGGATCGAGACGTGGCTGCACGATCCGTTACAGCCATGCGGATAAGATGCCTGTCTTCTCGACTGCTAGTGATACGAGGCCGTTGGGATCCAGCACGGCGTTCCGTATAACCCTCCTGAACCCACCGATTCGATATCTTGCTAACAGTCATTAGATCTCGACCAACGCTAGCAGCAGTGTCGCGATACGATAAACCGCAATCGCGATTGACTACAATCCGACCTTCATCGAAGTCGGAAACGTGATGGTACGTTTTTCTCCTCCGTACACGAGGCGTCACAACAACGTTTCACCAGGCAACGCCGGTCAACTGCTGTTTGTGTATGAGAAATCGGTGGAAACTTTCCTCATGTCAGCACGTTGTAGGTGTCGCCAACGGCGCCAACTTTGCGTGAATGCTCTGGAAATCTAATCATTTGCATATCACAGCATCTTCTTACTGCCGGTTAAATTTCGCGTCTGTAGCACGTCATCTTCGTGGTGTAGCAATTTTAATGGCCAGTAGTGTACAAGGTAGTTTGCGCTGCCACAGATCGCTGCCTATCCTGGATTACTCAGTGGGAGCTCCTCCGACCTCTACGTTTAGTGACGAGACGTGGTCGTCCAGTACCATGTGGCCTACTCGTTATTTGACCATCCTTCAGTCACTTTCCATATACGCTCAAGACAGTAGAACGCCAACAGGCGACTATCTCAGCCATTTCAGAGATTCTCAATTCCAGTCGCAACGCCACAACAATATGCCCTTTGTCAAAACAGCTTATATAAGTGGTTTTCTGCATTTGCGGCCATATCGTCGCTATAATGACTGCCCATTCGTCTCTCTTCCGCTTACATTCTTTCTTTGCGGCCTCACATGCCCGCAACACCACCAGGAGGCATTCAGTCTCGCGTTGGGTAGTGGTAACAATGTTTCGGCATGTCAGTGTATATTATACAATAAATGTATGGCACTTATTGTGAAATTCCATTGTGATTTTACAATTAATATAACGCCCTTGTATTCTCTAATCTGATAAGAAAAATACGTGTAGTAACCTTCTACGGACATAGTAGATAAATGAAAACAATAAAAATAAAATAAAACCAACAATTGGGTTCGAACACGGGGCGCAGTGTTAAGAAGCCGCAACACAACCACTGAGCCACCTTTCCGTCTGAGGATATTTGGCTGTTAAAGGCTCTAACAGTCCCTCGGAAATGCCTTGAAAACTGTACCCGTCATTTTATCAGAAACGATCGAGTATCTACGGATAAGTCGAGACACGTGTTGGCCTATTTTGACCCCTTTCCCACGAAGTGACGTTCCTGCGAAATGGGGTGATGGCGTTTGCCGTGTCCCTCTCGTGAGTAACAGTAACAAGAAACAGCTTCTGACTAGCATAAAACCAGGAACTAATTCATCAGAACATTTATCTGGCGTGCTTTTTTATATATCTGTGAAACATGAGTCCTAATAAAACAGCAGATAAAAATCTTGGAAGCATGGCAATGTGGTTGTGGAATAGGATGCAGAAAAAAATGTGGAGAGAGGAAAAGTTCAGCGAGTGGTCTTTCAAGGAAGCAGATGAAACAAACGAATTTATCACTACCGTAGAAAAGGTGAAAATGAAATTCACTGGCCACATAATACGTCACAACGCATTTTTGAGTACCATGTTAAAAATAAAGTATTTAGGGAAGAAAGGAAGAGGCAGATCGTGGAAAAATCGTCTGGATTCTGCGATGGATGGACTTAAATTCAAACAGTACGCAGAACTGAAACGCTCAGCAGAAGGCAACAAAAGGGTTGCAGTGAGAAGACAAAGCCAAGAAGGTGGTGATGACGAGGAGGATGATGATGGTGGGGTACTAAGCTGAGATGATTAATTGTAAAGTTACTTTTTAAGTGATCCTTGCAGATAAGGAGCTGGTCACTCTCTAGAAATTACATACAGAGTATGGCGAAAGACCTCAATTAGTTTGAGTATTAAAGTGACATTTAGGCAACTAAAACCGGTCTCTGCTTACAGACTATTACGAAATATATTTAAAAACAATTATTATAGCAGTTATTGCTGCCAGTTCTTTGTGAGACTTGCCAAAAAGCCAGGATTCGAAGAGGAGTCATCGAGTTATGCATTTACGATCAACATATTCTTTATTTGTAAGTTTCTGTGTAGCTGTGTTTGTATGTATTTTTATCTTTAATATTCTGACACGAATTAACGCTGTTTGTAGCTACGCTTTTGTTTCGTGTTATCTTGTCTTACAGTGAGTGTGTGTGAGCTTCATTTTTTTCTCTAAATCACATCATTAGCTTGGAGTAAATGAGGTAATATATGTGGTGTCACCGCCAGACACCGCACATTCTAGGTGGTAGCCTTTAAATCGGCCGCGGTCCGGTAGTATACGTCGTCGGACCCGCGTGTCGCCACTATCAGTGATTGCAAACCGAGCGCCACCACACGGCAGGTCTAGTCTAGAGAGACTCCCTAGCACTCGCCCCAGTTGGACAGCCGACTTTGCTAGCGATGTTTCACTGTATACATACGCTCTCATTTGCAGAGACGACACTTTAGCATAGCCTTCAGCTACATCATTTGCTACGACCTAGCAAGGCGCCATATTCAGTTACTATAATCTGAACAGATAATACTGTGAATCATGTACCGTCAAAAACGACGTTCACCATTAATGGATTAAAGTTAAGTATCAAACTAATTACGTCCGATTTCTGAATTCGAATTCCTTGTCATGTTCCAGACCTCACGTCAGTGTAGTTCTTCCCTCCTCATGCCAGCCTGCGTGAGCTAAGACGCGTGCATTTCGGCCCCCAATCGTAACACGGTGTTGGTTCTTCTGCCAGCCAACACAACAGTATACAGGGTGATTCAAAAAGAATACCACAACTTTAAAAATGTGTATTTAATGAAAGAAACATAATACAACCTTCTGTTATACATCATTAAAAGAGTATTTAAAAATGTTTTTTTCACTCAAAAACAAGTTCAGAGATGTTCAATATGGCCCCCTCCAGACACTCGAGCAATATCAACCCGATACTCCAACTCGTTCCACACTCTCTGTAGCATATCAGGCGTAACGGTTTGGATAGCTGCTGTTATTTCTCGTTTCAAATCATCAATGGTGGCTGGGAGAGGTGGCCGAAGCACCATATCCTTAACATACCCCCATAAGAAAAAATCGCAGGGGGTAAGATCACGGCTTCTTGGAGGCCAGTGATGAAGTGCTCTGTCACGGGCTGCCTGGCGGCCGATCCATCGCCTCGGATAGTTGACGTTCAGGTAGTTACAGACAGATAAGTGCCAATGTGGACTCTCCATACAGTTGATTGTGCAATTTGCAGCTCTCTGCTAGCTCTGCGAGTCGATTTTCCTGGGCTACGAACAAATGCTTGCTGGAAGCGTGCTACATTTTCATCACTCGTTCTCGGCCGTCCAGAACTTTTCCCTTTGCACAAACACCCATTCTCTGTAAACTGTTTATACCAACGTTTAATACACCACCTATCAGGAGGTTTAACACCATACTTCGTTCGAAATGCACGCTGAACAACTGTCGTCGATTCACTTCTGCCGTACTCAATAACACAAAAAGCTTTCTGTTGAGCGGTCGCCATCTTAGCTTCAACTGATGCTGACGCCTAGTCAACAGCGCCTCAAGCGAACAAATGTACAACTAAATGAAACTTTATAGCTCCCTTAATTCGCCGACAGATAGTGCTTAGCTCTGCCTTTTGTCGTTGCAGAGTTTTAAATTCCTAAAGTTGTGGTATTCTTTTTGAATCACCCTGTATATTCACAACGTGCAAAGAACGATCTAGAGGGCTGTGAGTTCCATGAAGTAATAATATGTTGGCAGCACTGGGCGCAGTGTTGATCGTAAATGTTTTAACAGCTGCTACACCCCAATAACGTCTGGCTGGAGGGACCACAATAGGTAGGCTGAAAATGCGGTGAGTGTAATTTCGCATTCCGTCAGTATTAGGGAACAAGATGAGAAACTGTCGTTTGTGTGAAATACAATTTGGATATATTTAACACTTCTGTAAAATGGTACACATTTCTGCACAATTTTGGATTGCTTAAGCCTGGGTCAAAGTAATCTCAAAATGAGATGAAGTGGTGGTAGAATATGATGGTGATTTGAAAGTTTCTCTGATGCGCAAGATGATGTCCGAATTCTCCGGAATTCGGACTAAGGTGAGTGATGAGGGTGCTATAGTGAACTGTGTGGGAAAGTTGAAGTCCTATTGGAAATGCCCAGAGCAGGTAAACTATTTTATCCTTGGGAGGATCTGATAAGCATTGTCAGTCCAACACAACTAACGATACGTGGTTGTTTTCCAGTACCAGAGCTTCAGTAATTTGTATAATGAGGCTCGTATTCGTACAGTACAGTATCCATAACACATGATATATTCTCTTCGCAAATAGTGACCACAGTGTAACATGTAACTTGAAAATGAATTAGTAATGATATAACATAATACATTTGTATATTTGCTGTATCACTCTCTGAATTAAGTTCAGTATTTCCTGTTGTTGTCTTCAAAATTTAGTGTTTTATTTGTTCCTAGCGCCCCTGAATTTCTCCTCTAGAGATATTAGTTTACTTTGTCCCATCTTAACATCACCATTTTTCATGAAGAAATTACTTCAATGGGTCAAAGTACCCCCAAGTGTAGGTAACACTGGTCAACTCTTTTTAATGGTACTCCAGCACCAGATGTGATGTCATGGCCCGAGTCTTTAACAATATGTATTTGAAATTTTCTTTCTGCCTCTATCCTTTGCTTACCTGCCAAATATAAAAAGTAACCCCAGTTTATGGTATCTGGGTGTGGCTCTGTACGGCCTCTCTCTAGAATATTCTTCTTGTAATATTTCTGAAATAGTGTCCTCTGTTCTGTCTGGGTCTTCCCACTTGTCTAGATTGCTAATGGAGTTGCGTATGTTGCTGTGTCTCGTCCTTTGTTGTCTGGCCTCTGTATTCCGTGTGCGGTGTAGCCACACTATGGAGAGATTTGTTATTTAACCCAGGACTTTGGCACCTGGTCTGGCGCCATTTCTACTTCCTTTGCCGGCCAAATACCACACCAGCATTTGAATGACTATCCACCAGTCTAACTCCACCACACAAGAGTGCATTTGCGACCTCGCCTACGGAGACGGGAAGGTCAGTTGTCGGACTACAAACTTCTTCGTGCGAGCGTCAAGGCCAGTGGAACGGTAATGAGACTGGCGACTGCCTGCGGTTGACCACTAGCCGACCAGGCGGAAATATGTCAGCTCAGGCGGGTCCGGCAGTGAAAACAAAGGAGGTGGCGCAACCACAGGCGGCCTGGCCGACAGCAGAAACGCATCAGAACATTTGCTGGCCACGGCTGTAATGGTTCAACAACTGATCGTTATGCAATAAGAAAAATACTTGCTGTCACTTCACCTACTGGGATAATTTTTATGCACTGCCAGACAAAAAAAAGTGAAACACCCAGAGGATGAGGTAAAATGTTAATGTAACTTCATACCTGTACACACCATCAGCGAGTTTGTAAATGATTGGAGTTGCAGTTCTGCGTGACATGCAGGGCGCCTGCCAGCGTGATTTAGTGGTGTTCGTGTTTATTGTTGTTACCAGGTCTCGTTGGGTACAGAAGTGGCGTGAACAGCGCCAGACGTCGAGTGATTAATGTGAAGGACACAGACCTGCCGTGTCCTCATATGAGACAGTGTTATCAGGAACTGAAATGGTTTTGAATGGGGCCTCATTGTGGCTCACCTATTCTGGTCGGGAATTCAGATGTAACGTTGGCCTGATGCTGGACTGTATGGGGACGTGAGGGCGGGTGTCCTTGTCATCGAGGTTCCAGTCCACCATGTCTGACCACCACAAGGAAGGATCATTGTATTGCACACTGACCATCATTCCAGATCATTTGTTAGAGACTAGTAGCAGCTGGACAAGAGAATTACCAACCCACTGTAATATCCATGACAATACGTTATAGCCACGAGATGTTAAGATGAACTAAGTGTACAAACTTCAAGCAATATTATCGATACTACGTATAAAAAGACTGTATCGTGTAAAACTGACGATAATTATTTCACTATATCTGTAATAATTTAATTTCTGTGTGAATTAAAACCATTATCAGAGAACTACATTCATTGATAACGACAATTATAATCTGTTTTTGTTATCTGTGATAATTGTAGTTCAGTTGTTCTTCCTGTGCTAACTGATAAACTGATCGGACGTGACACGTGTGAGGTCTGTAAAGAGAAAACCTGTAACTATATATTGTTAATTATTATTTGAAAAATAGAGTCGCTATTGTCTAGACGTGGATTTGTATTTATTTTAATTGTAATCGAATCTAATTAATATTTGAAGTGTTAATTTTCAGCTCCGCAATTAGGAGCGCAGCCTTTAGCGCTAGTAACTTACAGCGGAGTTTACTAGTAGCTGGTATAAAAAATATGTCGGTATTTATAATTGAAAATGATTTTAAATGATAAAGAATATAGATAAAAGGCTTAAAGAGTTTTATCTAAATATATTACCTTGATAACATAAATCGAGAATAACAATAGACAAATTGACTATCGTCTGTCTGCCGCCATCTTAGCAAAAATATCTCCGCGGCAGTTTTGAATCGAGAATTTTAACAAACATAAGTGTTGTTAGAAATAAATGAATGGAAATAAATGTGCACCGGTGGTCCCGAATCTGCTTTAAAAGACAGAATTTAACTTAGATTAAATCTTTGAAAATAGTGTTCACAGCACGTTACGTAGTATCAATTTCTTATTTGCTTATCTATGAAGCCTAATTATTTCTGACGATTTACATGAAATATTTTAATATGAGACATACGTCAGTGTTGTGCGCGTATAGTATTTTGTGACTAAATGTTTCCTTTGCTAGAGAAAAATGCTTCCATCTTAATTAACAGTTGGGTAAACTCTGATAAATGATATGCAATTTAGTGTCGCTCACACGACTTTACAGACAACATTTCTACACAACATCAAGTGGAGATTTCGTTAGCAGAGTGACAAATATTAGCCGGGATAATCATTTTTGAGATCAAACGAATTGTTACGCTGACAATAGGTAACTGCTTTTATATTTTTTTGATTTACCTGAAATATCATTTATAAGTGATTAAAGTCACGAAATACTATAAACCGGTTCCGCCACACCATGCATAGGCTGCCATTAACAACACAACTCAATCAGCTGCATTTCGAGTGATGCCGTGATCAGGGAGCCGTGGACTCCCGGAGAATGGGGCTGCATTTTGTTCAGCAATGACTCGCGATTCTGCACTATCCCAGACAAAAATCGTCAGGGAGTGTGGCAGTGACCTCGGGAGATAGCCCATTCTTCTGTTTTGGAGACGCACAGCGATGTTCATTCTGGCGTCATAGTGTAGGGCGCAATCTGCTATGACTTAAGGTCACTGCTGAAAGTGATGAAGAGAACTTTGATGGCACCACAGTAAGTCACAGGGGTCCTGTGTCCTCATGTCTTACCTCTCGTGCGACAGTATTGTGGTGCCATTTTTCATTTTTCACCTGTCAACACGTGGAATGTGTTTTTATGATGGATGACGTGTCACTCCCATAGCCAACAAGATCCTCATATCTGTCCTCAATGCAACATGCTTGTCATCAGTTCGGACATCGACTCTGTTGCGCAGCCAGTAGCCAGGAAAACAAGGACCAGTTGCAACGGATGTGGATCAGCTTGCCTCAGGAGATGATAAAACGGTTCTAGAACACTCTTCTCAACCGAATCAGTGTCTGCATCGGGGCCAGAGACGATGCAACATGATACTAATAAGTGGACTCATGCTGCCAAGTTCTTTGTATATTTGACTCGATTTTGAAAGCACTGAAATAACATCACATTTCGTCTCCACCCATAAAGTATCATTTCATTTGCTTCTTCTCTTCTGGATGCTTCAATTTATTTGTCAGTCAGTGTATAAAATCTAAAAAGTCTACAAAACATTCACTGTTTTCCCTCCACAGCCGAATGCCTGGTCTGTGCATATCAGAATTTATTCTCACTCTCTGTCGTACGATTACAGTTTGCCATCGCGCGTCTTTGGTCACGCCGTTTATCAATAGTGTGTCCAGGTAATGAAGTCAGATGACCACGAAACTAAGATATCAGGCTCCTACTAAGGTCTGGGTACGCCAAGTTGAACGGTGATTTTCTTTCCAACAGTGTAAATATTTTATATCCTTCCTCTTATGGAGGTTGGCCTCAACCTGTCGTATGAAACAGGAGTCAGTGACATCAATACTCGCTTGTAGTTAACACTGTAAGGGATGTTAGGTATCTATAAAAAACAGAAGGGATGATTCATGAATATGCTGTTTAATAATAGTTCAACTACAGTACAGGTGTTTCCAAAAAAATTCATCCATTTTCACAAGGTTACATTTTTTTTTTTTTTTTTTTTTTTGGCAAATTCTAATCGTTTCAGTGAATGTAAATGATTAGATATATCTGAGTGAATCAAGGGCGATAGTACGAATGGGAGGGGCATACTTACAACCTTTTCCCTTAGAACTGTGCTGTCATGTTTACTGTTTAATCTCACTCTGGAGAAAGTCACAAGACAGAGAAAAGCTTAATAGTATGATAGGCGATGAATGGAACGAGACAAGTTTCGGATATTTTCTCACTGTTAGTGAGTGAGGGCGCACAAAATCTCGAGGTGATGTACTGAAGGGTTGCCATTGCAGCAAGTAAAGCAGGATTACTCATAGGTAATCAAAAAACAGAACATATGCAAGAAAGCAAACTAAAGATGCACAACGGCACTTCACGACTGATGATGACGTGTTCAAATGCGTTGATCGGTTCAGGTACCTGAGAAGATTATATAATTGTTATAACGGAATACCCAGTGTTGTCAATGGAAGAATTTCTGCAGGCTTCAGATGTCTATACACCCTCAGAAATACGTTCAAGTCCAAAGTCATATCACATTCTGCGAAAATGAAGATCTATAGTGCCGTTATACGCCCCAATGTCCTCCATGGTTTAAAACGCTGCACACCGAATAAACGGAAGATACAAAAGCTTTTAACTTTTGAAATAAAGTCTACGAGAAGAATGGGGGCCCAGTGGGAGATGGTGATGATTGGAGAACAAGAAAGAATAATGAAATTTATGAGACCGTGAACCAGTCCAACGTTTTACACCATGAAACGAGCAGACGACTCCATGGTCAGGTCACGTAATCTGCAAGCCAGAGACCCGACTTCCTAAGCAAATTTTCACTGCCCAGTTTACAACGAGAAGACAATGTGCAAGTAGCAACGGACAGAATAAGTGGTTCTTGACGCAGCGCATTGTCTGCAAAGACGGTGACCGTTGCATAGGTAAAGACAGGCACTTGGAGCGAATTTTAATTTACAGGAAGGACTAATTTTTTTTGTCAATATGATCGGTTTTACAAGGGAAGGTATTTTATGTGCGTGCACATTAAACCTTGAGATACGTTTAGGATCAAATTTTTCCTTTATCTCTTGCAAATATTTAATGTGACCTCCACCGGACGCACAAGAAACATCCAAACGGTAGTTCAACTCGTCCAGTACTTTTGTGAATATTTAGTGCTGTTGCCATGTGGCGTACACTTCACCAAGTTTTTGAAAGGGGACCCACATTATGGAGTCTTCCATAAACACTGACGACAGAATGCGAGATCCGCATGCTTGTGGCTAACCAGCACTTATTACTTTCTACTAAGACGCGATTTAGCAATAGACATGGATGGGCGATGTACGGCTCTACTTGAAACAGTGACCTGTACAGTCAGAGGGTCGAGCTGTACACATATGATTTGATGCCCATCAGCTAATATAGTCGAAGAAAGAGTTATAGTTTGCGATCTTGCTGTCTAATACTTCAAGTATTGGGAAGTTAAGCGAATTTTAAATAATAGCAAATGACAATGAAATATAATAATAATAACATAACATAACGGGTGACTATCTACTGATAAATAATGCAGGCGACATCGCAAGACTTAAATTAAACTAACTGATAATTTATTCAGTCAATCAATTGAAAGAAAATGTAGTAATGACAGTTGTACACTAATTCACTTTAACAAGAAATAAATTAATAAAAACTTCAATTGCAGTTAGGCTTGCGTGAATACGTAATCGAATGGTGCCAGATACCCCAGATATCATTGACTCATCGCTGGTTCGCGAAAAGAACAGTCACAAACTTTGAATTAGGCACAAATAATCGCAGAACAGAAAGTAAGTAACAAAGTTCTGCAGTGCACATACTATAATGACCGTGAACTGTTAGAATTCTCGCTAACACGCAGAGTTGAAGTCCCACTACTAACTAAACATCAGTGATAGAGTATTTGTGCAGCCGCTTGTCACCCAACAACCAAACCAACTCTCTATCAGGCCCTCGGCACCTTATCTGGAGACTTACGTACATCAAACTTGACAACCGAGTCTTCCATAAATACTAAAAAAAAAAAAACAAAAAAAAACAAAAAAAAACAAAAAAACACCTATATCGGGATCAGGTAACCTTGGAGGAGAATGGCACAATGCGAGATCCGCACGCTTGTGACTTACCGGTACTTATTACTTTCTACTAATACTCTCTGAGATGCGATTTAGTAATAGTCATGGAAGTGTCTCCAAAATCAACTCTCTCCTGAATCTTTACTCGCTCCCCCCAAAGAGCCACTCCACGACCCAGAATGTATAAGCATCTTCCGCATGCGCGTACGAGATCTTGTGTTCCCTCACCAAAATGCACAAACTTATTTAAAATACAAAACTGGACCACCATTTGAAAAACAAATATACAAATTAGATACATGACGTAAATAAAGGATCTTTCTCTTCGTTTCTATTGAGACTAAACACAGTACCGTGTAATAAAAAGCCGGCCGCTGTGGCCGAGCGGTTCGAGGCGCTTCAGTCGGGAACCGCGCTGCTGTTACGGTCGCAGGTTCGAATCCTGCCTCGGGCATGGATGTGTGTGATGTCCTTAGGTTAGTTAAGTTTAAATAGTTCTAAGTCTAGGGAACTGATGACCTGAGATGTTAAGTCCTATAGTGCTTAGAGTTATTTGAACCATTTTCGTAATTAAAGTTTCGAAATAATTAATCATGGCTGTATCACAAGTGTGCTTATTACAAATAAGAAGGGATATGTGTTAGAAAATATGAAATAGTAAACTTTGCCTGCTCAATTGATCCATCTTTTAACACTTAACCTAGCATTGGTATCAAATCATACGAATAATTTATCATTTCTATGCTACTGGTACTAGTGCTTTTAATACTGTCTGAATTGATTTTTAATTCAATAAATCAAATAATAATGATGATGATGATGATGATAGGACCTAGAAATGTAGGGGTCAGTATTGAAATGACAGATAAAAGACACAAATTCAGAAACAAAATAGGACCTAGAAACGTGGGGATCAGTATTGAAATGACAGATAAAAGACACAAATTCAGAAACAAAATCATAAACATGAAATTTGAAGTACAAGAAAGGAATAACATATGCAAAATATGGACAGAGCAAAGGAAACAGGAACACAAAGAATGAAGGGGTTTTGGGAAGAGAAACAGAACAAGGAAACCTGAAGAAAATGAATAATTATGTAACATTCAAGTTAATCACTGTCCTGGAGGCAAAAATGTATAATAGTAATAATCATCATCAGCATCAAAATCATAATGATCCAGACAAATGTAATATAGTTAAGTACGGAGAGATATGCGAAATGGCATACGGTCATAGTTTGTTATGTTACTGAAAGAATATGATGATCTAATATATTTCTATAATTAAAATATTTACTTTACTTAATACTGCAATAAATAATGTATGTACAAGTTTGCGCCTTACTATTACGATGGCTGTAGGCTATCATCCAACACCTAGCTTGTTCTGATAATATGAATTGTTCAACAGATAAACATTTTCAGTGGTTCAGTGACGAATTGTTCAACAGTTAATAATTTTCAGTGATTATTGTATTTACTATGATCACCTAAGATCTGTAGTTTCCGCCATAGTTTTAGTATTAAAGTCTTAACAAGTGCAGTGTGTTCGTTCATATGATCCGATTTGTGCTCCAATTTGACATCAGATTATTACAGAATCGTGAAGTATTTGAAGGTAGGCATCTCCCATCATGGTGCAAAAGCCCCCTTTGTTCGAAGTCACACACACAAGACCAGATTTGCTGTTGTTTCCTGTTTCTTGGCAAAAACCGCCGATTAGCCACCACTGCGCGCTTGATACGTCGGCAAGCATGTGGCCTGACCTGAAATCTCGTCATCATCTCTCGCCTACGCTCCCTCAGCCGAACCAACTCTTAAATTCTACATCTCAAAACTTCCGTCTGACTGATGTCCCGTCAGAATATGAGTTACATTACACACCTTCACTTAATGTGGCATATAGCTGGCACGTTCAGTAACATCAGTTTTTGAGTTACTTAAAACTAAATGTACCCTACATCTGCATCAGACCAGTAGCGTAAAGTAACTTTGTGGGAGTGTATATAGCAGTATGACGTCATTGGCTACGACATGAACTTAAACTAACATACGTACAGACATAACACACACAAATTATATTACAGAAAAACCTGACATGTTAATTAAATGCTCGAAGAAACATAAGCGATCACATTTTGAACGTAAGCGTTTGCTTTAGTAAGGAAGTGGACAGTAGTAATACTTCTAACCATTCAAGTTTTGCCCTCAAGTGTTTACCTTGTTTATTATCTAAAATTTTAGTACGCCTCCTCACTGCACTATTACACGCTTACACTACACAATAGCTATGTTCTGGGGTCGGTTTTCACTAGCGTTCGTGCTCCAGAAGCTTCTGTCGATCTCCAGGACTCCAACAGCCAAGTACTGCGCCCATACATTTGTCGATCTGCAGCCATCGCCAGGAGTGAAGAGTGAAAGCTGTCGAAATACGACTATAATGTAGAGCCCAGTAATGATATTCAACGAATTCCCATAGATGAGGGTGTGAGCGCCCACCAAAGCGGTATCCGTACATTCACAAGATAAAAGTAGGAATGCATGCTGGCAAACTACCGTTGATTTATTGCGAAAATTCTAACAATATTTCTTCCGTGCTTCACCAGAAAACATTGCTTTTGTGTTATACGAATCTATCAGATAAGGCAAGCAACTGACCTCACAACAACTACTATGTATCATCAGACTGTGAAACTCCACAACTTTAAATAAAAGATTCTGTGGAGGATTCTCCGCACTAAACTTTGTATCATCAGCATAGAGGCTGCTCTACAGAGATCTTAACGTACTCTCAACTATGTAACACCCCACCGGTCACTTATCTGGTTTTGGCGTGTGTTCACCCCAGGTAATTGACTAACAGATCAACACAGAGTACAAAACTGCCGCAATATCGGATAACACAAAGAAACTAATAAGGCCCTGTGACTCCTGATTGAACTGCGGTGGCAGTGTTGACACTAATTGATTCAGAATTGATCCCTTTTATTAAAATGGGGTGCACATTGATGTTATATTCAGCTATCGAACACCAGATGCAAATGTTGAACATAAAATTAATTAAGAAAGTGACTCGGGATTTCAACTACTTGATTGAAAACAGATGCAGTCGATTAGCACAAATTTATTTTAACTCACGACCTTCAATCATCACATTACATGACTCTCCTAACAGGCAGTGGGAATAAATTGCGTTTACGTGGAGTAAAGCGTGATAAATCAAAATTAATTCCTATCGACTGACCCAGGCGTAATCCGAAGTGCGAGAAGAATTCTATAATACACGGTCCATGAAACCCTCGTGAAAACTTTGCCGACGTGATCCAACAATTTAATCAGTGGCCTAACTGAAGCCAGAGTGGGCACAATATCACCGAATTCGGCATGGCGGGGCGGCGTCATTGTGCTGACGTCAGCCGGCCTCGTGGTGCAGCAATGCTGCGCTCGTCTATTCACCCCTAGCTATCTTGCTCAGTACATAGCAGAACGAAAACTTTCTATCTCCAAGGTCAATCGTTCCATTTGCTAAGTCCTAAACTGCAGAGATGCTCACTCTCTCTCAGGCAAGCTGAGTAAAGAACGCCATGTCTGCTCTCTAGGCAAGCTGGGAATGGAAGACCCCTACAGAGACTTCTGCCAGTCCACTCTCCACCTCGGTTTCCCCTCCAGCAAAATCACTTACGCCAATTGCAGCGCAAGTCGCGTTAATTATGCGTTGCTTCCCAGTGCCGACCAATGCCTGCTCTGAGAAGTGAACAAATTCTCACAAAATCTCCCTTCCTCTCAACTTCTGCTATTTAGCTCCTCCCAGGCCACCCATCAAGGTTGGCATCTGCACAAAACACCAATTTTCCGGAATTCTGACTCCCAGGAGAGTACTTCAAATTCCTTGTTCCTACATTCCCACCGGAGGTCGGCGTATTTCATTCTGTTGCTCTTCACCTGATTTACTTCAGACTCGGCGGACTGTGAATTCAGCGTGAAGTTGCTATAGTCACGAATGCGCATATTTCGGCCTCTGTTGACCACTCCACCATAGCTTTGCGCGGCTTTCTCACGTTTCACTGAAAACGGGATGACAGACATTTATCAACAGGCATACAAGTTCTCCGTCTGCTTCCCGGTACACCAGCATGGGGTCAACAACCCCGTCACTGACACTCATCTTAAGTCAGCTGGAGGCCGTGCCCCGTTACCACTTTCTCAGAGCTGAGCCACCCTAAGCTGCCTGTTGTCACTTCCCTTCGCCGCCCCCCAGCTGCGCGCCGCCACCCAGCCGCAGTCAGCTCTGAATACTTCCCTGGGATAAACTAGCCTCCAGTAAATCGACGCTTTTCCACAAAGTTTTCATGTCACGTGAATCACTTTAAAATCATCACCCAACATTAATTATTCCAATACGTCCATACTATACCCTCTACAAGATGCATTGTGCCTTGTCAGTCATTTTTGTTCAGCCCTACTGTTTGCTCAACGTGAGTTCGGTAATCTTTAATGACTTCATGTAAGGGGCATAGTTCTTGTCATTTTATAACTATACAGATAATTTTCTGGATTCAAACTTGTTAAATGTCAGTTAAAAATCACTTCTAATTCAGTTTCTGGTTTTCTCATTACATTAGTTTAATGCAATCATTGTAACTATTCTAATCATCGAATGAAACTGGTCTTCGATTTTATTCAGAAAAATCGGAAAATCACCTGCAGTAGAAGTGGTATGTCAGTATGACCATGAAATTCGACAAATATACAAGTTCAAAGTAAGCAGCTTAACACTGGAGTACTAAAAAAATCAAATAAAAACCAGTCGCCTTAACAAAGGATCAACCAAAGCGAAACAAGTCTGACACCCTCTGCCAGAACGAAATCTCATAAAACAAAAAAATCCGTGTAAAGACGAGTTGAACTCGTGCCCTGAGGGTTCTGTAAAAACTTAATTATGTATACAGACAGGTCATCCACCTCAGCAATCGAGAATCTAGACGATTTTTGCCAGTTTTTAATATCGATACAGGCAATGTATACGTCTACGCATCCCTGGGAAAAAGCGGTGCCGGCCGGGGTGGCCAAGCGGTTCTAGGCGCTACAATCTGGAACCGCGCGACAGCTACGGTCGCAGGTTCGAATCCTGCCTCGGGCATGGATGTGTGTGATGTCCTTATGTTAGTTAAGTTTAAGTAGTTCTAAGTTCTAGGGGACTGATGACCTAAGAAGTTAAGTCCCTTAGTGCTCAGAGCAATTTGAACCATTTGAAAAAGCGGTCTTAATACAAGGATGGAAATAGAGTCAGCAAACACAAAAAATATTTTTTTTTCATTTCATATAACTACAGTTTAACATTTTTCGGATTTTTTCTGTTTCTTGTACTGTGAAATCTTTCTTCTTGTCAAATTTCATGATTTTAGGTCATCAGAAATACTCTTTAGCTTTTGACGAGTGAGTTTTCGAGTGTCAAAATATGTGACATAAATGTCTGTATCTTTCGATTTCACTGACTCACAAAGAAGATTAAATTTCTTACACCACCAAGGGGCCGTAGACCTTAGTATGTAATATAAATTTGATGTTGATGCGTCTAACCGTTCCTGCGAGAAACTGATGTTAACAGCAAACAGACAGGCCGTTGAGAAAAAAAAAATTGTGATATAATTACAGATTAACTCTTCCCAGATTTTTTCCTTTGATTGTACTGTGAAACCTTGCTTCTTGCTGCACTTCATGATTCTAGGTTAACGGGAAGTACCCTACAGTTTTTGATGAGTAAGTTTGTGAGAATCAAAATATATGACATAAATAGCCGTATCTTATGATATCACTGACTTAGAAGCCTTAATTTTTTAAAGCGTTAAGGAATCATAGACCTTAATATGCGATACAAATTGCAACTTGATACACCTACCCATTCCTGAGAAAAGGGGTTTTTAACAGTCGGACAGCCAGACAGACAGGCAGGCAGATAGACGGGCAACAAAGTGATGCTGTATAGATCCCGTTTTTACCGATTGAGCAATGGAACCCTAAAAACAAGTTTATTTATTTATTGTGTCAGAAGCAAACTAAAAACAATATTAGATACATTACTATGTACATACATACATTATGGTTTATAAATTAAACTAGTCAAGAATGAAATAAATGAGTAGACACAGATTGTGTTGTCAAACGTAAGATAATTTTAATCTATACAGTGGATGCCCAAAAATTTGCAACGTCCAGTGCACTTTGTGTAGCGTTTACGAGGTCCTCCATGGTGCACACAGTTGGAGGTAATGTGCATTGTAGTAGATGTGTTGATGTCTACACGGCAGCTCCGCAGTCACACTGGAGAGAGTCCACCTGGAAGCCCCACCTCTCCAGATTACTCTTGGATCTTGTGACAGAAGAACGCAGGCGGTTGAGTGATTTCCATGTGGACCATTTCTCTGTGTGGCCTGGGGGAAGAACTTCTTGTGGGATCAGCCACTCCTCCAGATGCTGGCATCTGACCTGCCATCTCTTCTCCCGGTGTTGATGTGGAGTGTCAGCGAGTGGTTCTGTACTGTGAGGAAGCTCTTTCTAGACACAAGTCTTTGCTGTGCCGGTTGGTGGCCATGTAGTGGGTGGGCTTCGGATGTTAATGCCTTCTTCATTTCACTCCGTGCTGCTGTATCTCTTCGGATGTCCGGGGGGGCTATGCCGGATAAGCAGTACAGTTTTTCCACAGGTGTGGCTCTTAGACAACCCGTAGTGATACATGTCTCATTCAGAGCAACATCAACTTTCTTTGTATGTGTAGATCTGCACCATACTGGGCAAGCGTACTCAGCTGCAGAGTAGCAGAGGGCTAATGCGGATGTGCGCACTGTGTCTGGCTGTGCTCCCCATGTTGTTCCAGTCAGCTTCCTAACCACATTGCTCCTGGCAGCCACTTCTTGCTTTGTTTTTAAGCAGTGTTCCTTATATGTAAGAGCACGGTCCAGAGTGACTCCGAGGTATTTTGGAGTCTTGCAGTGTTCTAAAGAGGTTCCTTCCCAATCTATCTGCAAGGTTCTACTAGCCTGCCTGTTTCGGAGGTGGAAAGCACAGGTCTGGGTCTTAGAAGGATTTGGTTTCAATTGATTGTCCCTGTAATAGGCAGTAAATTCTTTCAGAGCATCAGTTAGCTTCCGCTCCACACTCTCAAAGCTGTGATCTTGTGCTGTGATTGCTCGGTCATCTGCATATATGAAGCTTTGTGTTCCTTCTGGTAACGGCTGGTCATTAGTGTATATATTGAAGAGGGTTGGTGCCAGTACACACCCTCTTCAATATATACACTAATGACCAGCCGTTACCAGAAGGAACACAAAGCTTCATGTATGCAGATGTTAACAAACAAGTTAAAAATGTAGCATAGCAAACAGCGTTGCCTACTATGATATTGATAAAGTAAAGTAAAGAATGTGTGTCCCCTGACAATATTTTTGGGAATATTATCTAAAAACATTCCCCCCCCCCCCCCCTTCTTCTAAGACTCTCTGAAGTAATAAACCTTGGGAAGTACTTAAGCTACGTATTCTCCCTTCTTTTCTCTTCTGTTGTGTAACTGGAATAGCTAGTGTTTCCTGGCCCCTTCAAGCAAAGTTTACAACGAGAATTTTGCTTCTTGGGTTGCCTCGTCAAACAAAAATTTAATGGCGCTGCATACAATTACAGATGCCTGAATATGAAGAACTTCCTCTGCAGCTATGATGCGCAAAGACTGCGACGCAGTGCCAGTTAGGAGACAGCAACGAAAACACTGTGGAGTGCTCCAGTTGGCACGCGTCACTCAGCTGAGACGGCCACCCCTCCGGAACGTAGGGATGGGTGGACTCGCCCAGCGCTCAGTATGAGAATGCGCTTCTGCACAGGTGCCACCTTGTTTTGCACGAGCTCTACAAGTGAGTACTGTCTTCTCTTGACACAAATAAAATTTGAGCAATATCATAATAAGGTTTTGTTTCTGGACCGAGAGTGGGTGGACAAAAACATGGCAACAGTACAAACACAACACTTCATCTAATATCGAGTGATCAAAAAGTCAGTATAAATGTGAAAACTTAATAAACCACGGAATGATGTAGATAGAGAGGTAAAAATTGACACACATGCTTGGAGTGACATGGGGCTTTATTAGAACATGTCCGACAGATGGCGCTGGACAGCAAAACGTCAGTGACTGCGCATGACAGTCGTGTATAAAAGGAGCTGTAATGAGAGAGGGAATCAAATGCGCCAGCAGTCGCAGCATGTTGACGTTACCTGAAAAGGCGCTTTTAGTGAAGCTGTATTATCAGAATGGGGAATGTGCTAGTTCAGCGTTTCGATCCTATCGCCATAGAAAGGGGATTCGAACGGGTAAAGGTCCGTTGACAAACGCAGCTGTGGCGAGAATGATTTCGAAGTTCGAAGCCACGGGTTGTTTATACGATAGACCTCGTAGTGGCCGACCGAGCACAAGGCGTAATGCTGCTGAGACAGTTCAGGAAGAAATGGAGACTGTAGCGGGTTCATCTATGCACGGGGAAGTCAGCGCTCGTGCAGTCGCACGTCGCACCGGCATTCCATACACTACTGTTTGCTTGGCAGTGAGGTGTACCCTCCGATGCTATCCGTACAAAATCCATCGGCATCATGAACTGTTAACTGGCGATTTAGTGAAGCGGAGGGCATTTGCAGTGTGGGCGTTTCAAAAGATGGCGGAAAGTGACGATTGGTTGAGTAACGTGTTGTGGACCGACGAAGCTCATTTCACGCTCCAAGGGTCTTTCAACGCCCACAACTGCAGAATTTGGGCTACCGAAAATCCTAGAACTGTCGTGGAAACTCCATTGCACGACGAGAAAGTCACGGTATGGGTTTGATTTCCCACATCTATCGTTATCGAGCCTTTTTTCTTCGAGGAAATGCGTGATTCTGGTTTTGTAACTGCTACCTGTGAAGGTGAGAGGTACGCCGATGTGTTACAGAATCGCATCATCCCCAGCCTGGCTGATAAACACCTGCTGGAACGTACGATGTTTATTCAGGATGGCGCTCCACCCCATATTGCTAGACGCGTGAAAGACCTCTTGCGCGCGTAGTTAGGAATGATGGTGGACATATTGATCATTTCGTGTAAAGAACATCATCTTTGCTTTGTCTTACTTTGTTATGCTTATTATTGCTATTCTGATCAGATGAAGCACCATCTGTCGGACATTTTTTGAACTTTGGTTTTTTTTTGTTCTAATAAAACCCCATGTCATTCCAAGCATGTGTGTCAATTTGTACCTCTCTATCTACATTATTCAGTGATTTATTCAGTTCTCAAATTTATACTGACGTCTTGATCACCCTATATAACATAGGAAAATCGTTGGCATTCGGAACGGCTTCCAATCGTCTCGGAACAGATAAATACAGGTCCTGCGCAATTTTCAAGGGCATCTTACACCATTCCTCCTGCAAAATACCGGCAAGTTCAGGTAACAATTATGGGGGTGGATAGTCATCACAGACTCTTCTCTCCAGAGCAGACTACAAAGGCTCAATAAGATTGAGATCTGGTGACAGTGGTGGTCAGGGGAGATGCAATATTCGATCCTCTTGCTTACAAAACCTGTTCTGCAGTATTTGAACTGTGTGAACAGTGCACCTGTCCTCTTGGAACACTGAATTGCCATTGCAGAGCAGACGCTGTACCACGGGATGGAGCTGATCGGCCAAAACGGACACATAATCCTTGCTATTAATGAGACTTTGCACAACACCCATCGGACCCAGATGGAATACCATGATATGGCTGCCCAAATCGTCACCGAGCCTCGCCATTTTTCACCCTTGGGATGTAAACTTGGCTGGAGGTCGGGAACAGTATGAAACAAGACTCATCTGACCAAATGACTTTCTACCTCTCCCCCATAGTCCACGTTTTATGGCTTAGGAACCACGTTTTCCTGTTCTTGGCATTTGCACCCTCATGAGTGGCTTTGGGATTCCAGCTGACCC
Source organism: Schistocerca americana (assembly GCF_021461395.2). NCBI lineage: Eukaryota > Metazoa > Arthropoda > Insecta > Orthoptera > Acrididae > Schistocerca > Schistocerca americana. The sequence continues at coordinate 468,613,687 of NC_060126.1, forward strand.
TGCAGTTCCCAGTTTATGGAGCTCCCTTCGTGATTCTTCCTGCTGACAGGATTCGCGAGTGCAACGTTCAGTTCTGCAGTGACTTTTGCAGCTGACGTCCCTTTATTTTTCATCACAATCCTCTTCAACGACCGTCTGTCACGATCACTCAACACACACTTCCATCTGCGATGTGACTTAGCGGATTATGGTTTTTTCCCTCTTTCCCTGTATCCAGTATAAAACTTCAATATGGTGCCTCTTGCAACACAAACCACTTCTTTTGATTATGGATTGAGGACATTGCACAGCTGCCGTTTGCGGTCAAATACAACAGCGCAACCTGCTCGCTTGGCTAGCATCTACATTTGTGTTCAAGCACGCATTTCTCGTGGTGTTTCCGTGTTTTCGTCGGACCCTTGTATGTTTTGAGATTTTTCAACAGTTTTGATCAGTGTGGTTCGCTGTAAAATATCCTGTAAATCTGGCACCATATCATGCTAAGGCGTAAGAAAATGAAAAATTATATTTTGTCGCCTGTTCAAGATTCTCTAATAATTCGTGGTGGCATCATAGAATGTAGAAACTGTGTTGTGATATTCTCCGATGAAACTGTTTCAGAAGAAGGAATTTAGCATTTTAGCCTCGATTTTATCAAATTTTGTTAAGGCTTCATCTCGCAGAATGAGTGTCTTCACATAAGACTTAAATCCATTAACTGATTTTACTTAGGCTCAAAGTTGTTTTTAGCGCTATTTGTACGCCAGCATCTAATATATGGCCGCCGCCGGTAGCTGAGTGGTCAGCGCGCCAGATTGTCAATGCAAAGAGCCCGGGTTCGATTCCCGGCTGAGTCGGAGATTTTCTCCGCTCGGGGACTGGATGTTGTGTTGTCCTAATCATCATCATTTCATCCCCATCGACGCGCAGGTCGCCGAAGTGGCGTCAAATCGAAAGACTTGCACCAGGCGTACGGTCTAACCGACGGGAGGCCCTCGTCACACGACATTTCATTTTTTTTATCTAATATATTCGTTTCGAATTCATTCAATACCTACTTCTCGCTCACATGTCCCTAGACTGATCTTGGTGATTTTTGAGTTTTGTTTGTCAGTGATAATTTGGCTCTGTTTGAATATGCTATACAGCACTTTCTGCTTTCACAGCAAATTTCTAATACTGTTGTTTAAGTATGGTGCGTTCTTCCCATGGCTCACTGTCTTCCTCACCACAAACTCATTTAGCACATGGCCCACAGTGAACGTAAATTTGAGCCAAAGCCGAACTTTCGCTGCTGGATGCTGAAGTACATTCTACTTTTTTTGTCATCTTTATTAAGCAGGAAGATTTCAGTACCTTTCTTAATTTTTCGTTCATAATAGTGATTAATAACGCTACAACAGCCTTGTAGTTATTATCCTTATCTCTACGTTCATTGATTTAAAAATTTTGGCGTGTTTGAGCGTAGTGCGTTTAGTACTCTTCCTTCTCACGTTGGCTGCCTAAGCAGATGCTCAAAGTACAACCTGTCTTCATTATGCAGCAATGTGTGCTTATCTGACTCCTGCTGGCAGACTGTAACTCTGTGCCGGGCAGAAATTTAACTCGAGAACCTTGCTCAAGGTAATTTTCGAAAGAAAAATCGTTGTGACGAAATGAAAAATGTTACATCAATAACACCTTGTCCAAATTCATACTCTAATATTTCCATTTTTATTTTTAGAAAAAATAGAAGATATTGCTACAGGTGACAACTGGTGTGAGCCAGTGATGTCCAGAGGACGCACAAGTCCAGTCTGTAGCCATCCATCGGACTTATAATCAGTGGCATGATTTATATTGAGGCATCATATCGACAGATCATAGAGACAGCTGGCTGTGATGCAATGAATGCAGAACGAGTAGTGACGAGTTCGACTCGGAACAAAAGTGAGACAAGAAGAGTTGCGACACATCCTTCCAGAAGGAGTCGAGAAGAAAATAAGTTCGTCTGATTGATTCCTGACGGATGGACAGATGACGACAGCTGAAATCCGAGCAGAGGTTACAGGCAGAGTGTCACCACGAACTGTCGCGAACAAATTAGTGATAGCTGGTTGAGATCTCGAGTTGTCCAGTATCGCTTACCTAACCACAAACGAACAGTTTTGCACGAGTGTTCAGCGGTGAGTCTGGCTTCTGTTCGTGGGCGATCAGATCGATGTCCGTAAACGTCCTGCTGAAATGTCAAAGGTAACAGATACTACTGAGCGCCGTACATTTCCCATTCCTGGAATCATCGCATGGAAAGTTATTGGGTATGACGGCACTATAGCAGGTCTGTTTTGGTAAGTGGTGAAGAAAAACTCAATGCTCGCCCGTTGTGACCCGAATGATAAACCAACTGTCATTCTTTTCATAATAAGGGTACCAAAAGGCATATTTCAGCAAAGTAGTGAGGTATGCCGCACTACAGTTTACATCACAAACGTCTCGAGGAAATAACTGACTGGTTCGCCTGGTCACAAGGACATAGCCAGGATTTTGTTCAAAGGGGAGGGAAATCCGATTTGTTAAAAGAGTACCTTTAAAGGCTCATGATTTTATTTATTCTGAAAACAATTTATTTATTTCTTAATTTTATGTATATAATTTGTTTTCGGGAGGTCTCCATATAAATAGTATTTTGTCTATAAAATTAAGCAAGAAAAACGACATTTGTTTATAAATAACTTTTCTACTACCAGTCACGATTTTCTTGTATTCAGATTTTACACGAAACCTGTCGGGAACTGAATCCCATTTTCAAGTGCGTATTTCTGTGTACTATGCCATTTTTATGTAATGTTTTCGAGGTGTGAGGTTCTGCTTTGTTTTGTTGATTTTACTGCAATATATAAAAAAACGCGCAATTTTTAGTTAGTTATCGATTTTTATACGTAGTTAGTGGCGAAATTTGGAAGCACTTGTATTTAAATTTCCTTTTGGTCCATTTGTGCCGAGTGTCACACATGTTAAACATCACTCACAACTTTCAGTGTACAGTACACATCGAGAATAACTTAGATAAACAAAGTTTCAAAGATGTTTTTAAACGTATTTGACAGAGATGATGCTTTAGGTCCTCCACAGATATGCTTTTGTACACAAGGTATTTATCTTCACGAGGTGGACTATAATTTGCTTTCATCTATTTTAAAGTGATGCTTATTTCTACGTTTTACTGCGTATATTTAAGTATATTGTCGAAGCATCTGAAGAAGTTCGCCGATTCAATTTCAAGTTTTTCGTTTCGCATTTTGTCCTCATATTTTCTGTAACGTGTATATACCTCCAGTCCTTCTAAAACAACCATTTTATGCCCTTTATTTAGTCGGTGGAGTACTTTGACATTTTGCTCTACTTTTCCAAATGGGTGTCTTGTGCTATGTATATGTGCAGCTATTGCTGATGTTGTGTTTCTGTTATGTGTGTGTAGGCTTCAATGTGCTCTGTGTACCCGGTACTGAAATTTCGGCCCGTTTGTCCTACATAGAACATGCAGCATTCCTGGATTCTTACTTTGTATATGCCAGAGTCTGAGTATGGATCATGACTACACTTCATGTTATGTATTATTTCTTGTTGTAGTTTATCTGATGTAGAAAATCCAACTTTTACTCTGTGATTTTTTAAAATACTTGCGATCCTCTGTGATATATTGCCAATGTACAGGATGCTAGATATACATTTGTTTTTATCTTTTCCTTCTCTGGTGTACTTCGTGTTTGCGTCTTTCTTCACTTTGTTTAGGACTGTGTCAACCATGGAAGCAGTATAATCATTAGCAACTGAACCTGTTTCACTATATTTACTTCTTGTTGCATGTTTTCTTGATTCATAGGTATTTTAATTGCCCGATGTAGCTCTGATTTGTACGCTGCCTCCTTATGGATGGCCAGGTGACATAAGGTTGCAGGGATTGCGGTGTCGGTCAGTGTATTTTTCCTGTAAATTTTGAATGTACATGTGTTGTTGTTTCTTGTAATATTTAGATCCAGGTAATTGATAGTTTTGTTTTGTTCATGTTCCACTGTAAATGCAAATTTTCTCATGTAGATTATTCAAGCAATTCACAATGTCTGTTACGTCTCACTAACAGGAATTGTCATCTACATATCTCCTATAAAATTCAACTTTCTTTAGACAGAGTTCTTGGCTGTTAAATAACTTTTGTTCCAAGTAATTTATATATATATCTGTCAGTCAAAGGACCTGGAACATGATATACATGATACCATTGCTAGGCCATCTGATTGCTTATGAATGTTGCCATTAAAGGTAAAGTAGTTGTAACTTAGAGTTAGCTGGAGCAGTTCCATAAATTCAATTATCTCTGTGTATGCAAGTTTCATACATTTCATAAGTTTCTTTTGGATTACTGTTACAGCTTCTTGTATGGGTATGTTTGAGTAGAGGTTAGTAATGTTACGTGATAAGAACTGAGCATCTCGGGGGAGCTGTTTGCCTTTTAGTTGTTCAGCTAGCATCGTGCTGTTGTTGTAGAATTTGTTGTTTCATATCTATAATTTTTTTCTTTTTTATATACTGCAGTAAAATCAGCAAAACAATGCAGCACATCTTGAAAACGTTACATAAAATGGCATGGTACAAAGAAATATACATTGCACAATGGGAATCATTTCCCGAAACGCGTCGTGCAAAATATGAATAATAGAAAATCGTGAATGTTAGCAGAAAAGTTATTTACAAACAAAGCAGTGTTTTCACAATTGCAGGCCTTCAAGATAAAATTCCTTTATAATGGATAAAATGATTCAGTCTCAAACTGAGTATCTGAGTATTTCATTACAGTTCTTCAATTTCCGTATGTGATCAAGAACGTCTTTTTAAAATTATTATTTCAACGCTCAACTTGAAAAAAAATAGACACTGTGAGCTACAATTTTAGCATCTTAACATTGATTCTAACATTGATTTCAACTAGAATTGTAATGTATGCTACGTCAACATTAACTTGCGTTTATCCATGAAATGTGATAATTATGCAGTATCTGATGCTGATAAACTCCTCTGTGACAACAATACAAGTTATCGCTTTATATGACGTTTATTCACAAATACGTTAGAGTCGTGACGGTTGACTCAAAGTTCCGGGGATATGACGAATAAGACATTTCACAGTAGAACATCTTTCTTCATATCTGAAGACCACGGCGCTCCATTCAATCCACCAAGTGAGTCTCTGTCGGGACCAGTCGAGACGTGCACGTCGATGCTGTGGCGTGGGTGGACGACGGCTACAGGTGTGCGTACCTGTAGTTCCACTGCTAGTGACGGGTTCACACAGCCCGTGGGGTCACAACATTTGATCTTATCTGCATTGTGCAAACTGTACGATCTGCCGCCGCTACCCTTACAATACTACAGTCATGGCGGCCGTCTGTGTGGCGTGGACGTCCAGAACCTCGTGTACGAGTTTTGGAATGCTCACATGTCCACGGATGCCAGAGTCACTGCAAAACTCACGTGGCAAGTCCAACGTATGGCATTTCTCTAAAACGATCATCCCGCCTCTCAAAAGGCCACAATTTGACCCCTGTCAAGCTCGCTGAACTGGCTGTAGGAAGCACGAGCGTGTCTCCGTAGTATGGTAGCTGCTTACTCCACACATCTGCATCAAACTCAGTCCAACGCTGCTGTCCGATCCTTGTGCCAGGGCGGGTTGCGCCGTGTGTTTGTAATGCCTTACGCTATTGCCTGCCACTCGCCTGGTAAACTTTTCTTGGTGTCTTACTGCCACAGTCTTTAATTCTTTCCGTCACCGGTAACCTTCCTCCACTCTAATCGGCTATGCGAATATGTCCATGATAGCGTGAGCCTAATCGTATCAGAAAACTTACGGCAATCGTTGCCGAGGTAAACAGCTGATTAATGGGGAAAAGTCTACACATTATTTCTACAGATAATTTACTCCACTCTCTATTTACGTTTATTCTGAATAAACTTAATAAAGCAGTGAAAATCACACACAACACATACAACGAAAAGGTAGAACGAAATTTTAGTAACCTACAGCAATCAATGAAGTTACTCCTGAACACGGTCGCCATTAACAAGTTGTTTACCACAACAGTAGGAGGGAGTGTTGTACCTCGGCACACGTGTCAGACAACAATAAAAATGTTCTTATTCTATTTGAAAATCATGGCATTCAGTTTTTATGTGCTGCAATCTTCTTTTGAAATCAGAAAAATTAAACTCTTTCCGAATGTGAGAAAATGTTCCAAGGTACAACATCTACAGCTACATGACTTCTCTGCAGTTCACACCTGACAGAGGACTCTGCGAACAAGCTTCAGAATATTTTTCTGCCGTTCCACTCTCTTAATAGAGCGTCGGAAAAATGCACACTTAAATGTTTGCGTATGAGCTTTGATTTCTCTTATTTTATTACGATTATCACTTGTCCACATGTAGACTAGTGAGAGCAAAATATTTTCACATTGAGAGGAGAAAGCTAATGACTGAAATTTCGTGAAAAGTTCTCACCGTATCAGAAAACGACTTTCTTTTAATGACTGCCACCCCAGTTCGCTTATCATATCTGTGACACTCTGACCCTGTTTCGCGATAGTACCAAACGAGCTCCCCTTCTATGGACTGTTTCGGTGTCCTCCGTCAGTCCTGTCTGGTAAGGATCCCACACCGCACAGCAGCACTCCAGCAGGCGACGGGTAAGCGTACTGTACATTTCTTGCATCTTCTGAGTGTTCTGTCAATAAAACCCAGTCTTTGGTTTGCTTTCCCCACAACATTCTCTGTGTGATAGTTACAATTTAACTTGTTCACAATTGTGATTCCTCTATATTTAAATTTGCGCGATTTATCGTGTAACCAAAATTTAACGGATTTCTCTTCGTACTCCTGTGCATGATCTCACACTTTTCATTATTTAGGGCCAGTTGCCAATTTTTGTACCATACAGATATCTTATCTAAATTGTTTATCAATTGATTTTGATCTTCTAGTGACTTTACCAGGCGATAAACAACAGCCATTATCTGCAAACAATCGATGGGGACTGCTTAGATTGTCTCCTAAATCGTACATATAGATCAGGACCAGCGGAGGGCATATAACACTACCTTGGGGCATCTCTGTTTTAGTTGATGATTTTCCTCGTTTACTAAGTACTGTGACATCTCTGACAGAAAATCTCGAATCCAGTCGCACAATTGAAACGATACTCCATAGGCATGTAATTCGATTGGAAGTTTCTGGGAGTAAAAATATATGGAGTCAATCTGAGATCCCCCGTCGGCAGCACTCATTACTACGTGAGAATAAAGAGCGAATTGTGTTTCGCAAGAACAATATTTTCTGACTCCGTGCTGGTCATGCACCCCATGAACAAAGTTTATTCTACTGAAATTTATAAGCGTTCCAATCGATAAAATCTTGTCAGTATTGTATTTAATCGTCAGTCTTTTATATTATTACTCCACTACACACCAATAATCAGTAAGTGAAATAAAACTAGCACAAGTATTAACAGTCATCAGTTACTAGTTAAACACGTTTTGAAACGGAACCTATTGAAAACTAACTCAGATTTCCATTTTTAAGACAGTTAAAACTCTTAGGACATAAAAGAACCTCGGTTCATTTGCAAGCACCACACATTCCACGGTAAAAAAAATTTCCTCCTTCTGTTTCAAGATCTCAAGATGGTGCACGACCGACGTAGTTTGGCTTAACTGCTCACATGTTACACAAATAGCTCTAAAAATACATAGCATTTTAATAAACATAGCGTTCTGTAACTGAAGAATTAACAATATATCGTTCCAGATAGCACTTAAATGTGTACAAAGCGAAATATTTACAAATTGGTCATAAAACAAAACCTCATGCCAAACAACAAAAACTGTAGAGAATGGCGGAAACTGCTTATGGTGGCCTCACTTCTCAAATAAAAGATACAGGATTTCACTTTTTACGACATCTGAAAATCTTCTTCTTCTTCTCCTCAGGTATTAGGCGACACGGCCTGTTACGGAATCCATCGTTGTCGGGGTCTTCCTCTCTATCTTCTATCTTGACACATTTTCTAGGCTTTTGAGGGGAGTATGTCTCTCTCCATTCTTTCTAGGTGTGCCTTCTGTGTAGTATTATACCCTACAATTTTATCGCTTGCACAAAAAATTTAGTTCTTCTCTAATATCTTGATTCCTTACTCTGTCTTCTATTCTGCAACCTTTAACTCGTCTCAGGAATGTCATTTCTTTGTGCCTGAATACGGCTTTCTTGCTTTTTGCTAACCGCACCGCTAGAATAGTAGAAAATGATCTGATCCTACATATTGTTCTCCATAAACTCTTGTATCCCTTCTTCAACCGCTGGCTTACCATTTACTAAAATGTAGTCAGTTACTGATCTAAGAATTCTACTGGCCCAAGCATACTTATTTATATCTCATTATCCTTAGATTATTGTAAGTGGCAAAATCTCTTAGTATTTTTTCCATTTTCATTACTGGGTTATTTCCAACTGTGGCATTAAAATCACCCATTATATTAATTTGATCAGTAGCATTGTATTTATTCAAAACCTTTTTTAGTTCTTCATAGAACGTTCTAGACTCATCCTTTTTTTCCTTCCTCTGGTGCATATACGCTTATAATGTTGGCGTTGCCTCTTTTCATTTTCAGTGTGACAGTGAGTGTTCTTTCGCTCATGTATGTGCAGTCCTTGATATCCATTTCCCATCTTTTATGCAGGAGTAATGCCACAGCTTTGTTGCTCTCTCATTTTGTTCGACTCCACTGTAGAACATAATATAATCGATAGCATATTTTCGTTTCTGTGATCGCTACAGCATCGATATTCGCGTCTCCTAGTATATTTGCTAGTTCTATCTCTTTATGGGAAATTCCTCTGACATTCCCGGCTGCTACTTTGATATATCCGTTGACCCACTTTTGTTTGTCCTTTTTCATAGCTTAGGCATCGACCTTTGAAACCGTCCTGTTTCCGAGGCTCCTTGGGGCACTAGCAGTAGTGAGTGTTTTCCGAAATCTGGTTACCAGCCATCTGCTAACCCCCTTTCTAGGAGGACCAGGATTTTCTTTCGGGTTTATCTCGCTTAGCCGATATGCTCTGGTTACTTAAAGTCGCCGGAAAACTCGCCTTTCATCTTCTCCCGTTGACTCCACAACGAGCAGAGATCCTGTGACTCTTGTCTTCTTGGACGTGGGAGTAGGATTTGTTGGCAGAGCTGATTTGAATTCTTCAAAGTCTGAGTCATTCATCAAATTTCAGTGGACGTTTCTCAGAGTAGCTTCAACAGACTCTGAGATCCCTTACCAAACTTTGACCTTTACAGGTGGAAAAGGAAAATTAAAGATATCCTCAGGCCTCAGAAGCTAGTACCCACCACCAACATACTCCCAAAAGCGGGACTACACTTTCTTTGGCGTCTCACTAACTGACCCGTCTGGCATGGGTGGCCCTGCTAGAAGCGTTGCTCACTGAGGCACACAAACCTCACTCCCAACGTTAAGGTGGTGCAGTAGTTCATGTGGAGGTGAAACATGAAACTATTCGCATATCAATCCAAACAGAAATGCTTTCACAAAGTAATCTTGAAAAGCAAATTTCATTAAATTACAGGTTTAGTTTTAATCTTAGTCTTGCTGTTGTTATTTTATTTAACTTTACTATTTACTTTGATTCAAAGTCTGATTGTATGTACTGTTCCTGGCTGTTAAGTAGAGCCCAGGATTAGCCGAGCGGTCTAGGCGCTGCAGTCTTGGACTGTGCGGCTGGTCCCGGCGGAGGTTCGACTCCTCCCTCGGGCATGGGAATTTGTGTTTGTCCTTAGGATAGTTTAGGTTAAGTAGTGTGTAAGCTTAGGGACTGATGACCTTAGCAGTTAAGTCCCATAAGATTTCACACACATTTGAACATTTGTTTTGTTAAGTAGAACAAACTAACTGATTCACTGTGGTGTCATCATTTTCCACAAAAGCAAAATTGGCCTAGGTTCTGCTTTATAATTTTTCTTCCTTTGACAAATTAACGAACTCGGTTGCATTAAAGTAGAACAGATACAGGATCGTAGTCTAGGTAACAATGACTGGGGTTAATGACATGACCAGGGAGGCAGAATTTTACACAAGTAACACTATTATTTAAATTCAAAAGAAGATCACTGCAATGTCACTGGGTACGTCTTTAAAAAAGTTCTAAGCCAATCTGAATGTGAACGGTCTTATTGTCGACTGTGTCGAGATGACAGTGCTGGCATTGGTGACAGCGATCGATTCTCTCCAGTTATTACGGGGTCACTCTGATTAGTTCCAAACGATTATGAGGCAGGATCTCGAAGTTAGCTGGAGCTTAATTCATCTGCCCACTTGGGTTGCTCTCACTTTGTTTCTTAAACTGCGTTTCGGCCTTACACGGATCAACTTCTTACACGCACTCACTGACGTCACAGACGCAGTTCCCAGATACGCTGATACCACTACAGTTTACTCTCTGTCAAGTGTAAAAATACCTACTTTCACTAAACTTTTACTGTTTCCCTAACAAAGTTGACCCATTGTAGCAATCATTTACACAAATTGCGATATTGTTACAATGTCTTTTAAAATACGTATTTCACGTTAGAATGACATACTTGGGTTTCAATTTCAGATGAAATTCCAGAGTTATAGAAAAAATCAACATTCTTACTTTACTAATTTTTGATAAAACTAGTGGAAAAAATTAATGTAACATTTGTGTTGTGGCGTCACACGCAGCTTCATGAAGATACTTGGACAGGAAATCCCCGGGTACATGAAAGATATTTCGGAGTGCAACATTTCGTTGCTCCTAAAGACTCTCGATTTTTCGCTGCCAGGCCCTATTCTGAAGTAGCAGATTCCATCACAGGTCGAATATAACATCTGTAGGTCAGTAAAGCCGTATTCCACAGACATACTTGAGTTCTCATTAATGAGAGAGTAACACTAATCCTTATGGCCATAAGCATTCTCTTTTAAAGGGTGCACCCAGATGGCGCTCTAGTGGCTATGCCACATCCCATCTGTTGGCGGATGACGCTGAAACCGTTATCTCCTCATCTCCTATCCCTCAGGTGGCGTATTCTATAATTGTATCAAAATCGCCATGCAACGTGTTCTAGTTTTTTTCTCCGACAGTATATTTATCAGTATTGTATCAGAAATACAGACAGGTCCCGATAATGACACTGCATGCTGTAATCACATCATATTAGAGCTAACCTCATTTACTAACTTCCTAATTTTTTTTTTCTTTCGCATGTACGTATTGTTTTCCATTAGATAAATGACCGGAAGGTACGAAACTGTCACTAAGAGCTTCCGACAGTAGGCGGCTAGACCACGATGTAGCAAACAGTTACATAGTGTGACTATGTTTCTTGGGTGGAGGGGGAGGGGGGCGCCTTCGTTGACGAAGAGCTACTGCGCGATGCAGCACACAGACCACCTGATGTTACGCGAAAAGCAAACACAAACGCAGCAGCAGATGAACAAAGAGTTCGTGCCGTGTTTATAAAGTTCAAACCCCAGCGATGAAGAAGTAGCTCAAAGGCGCCGCTGGCCAGATAACAAGTGACCTTGGCGTTCCCTGTGGCTGACGCAGGCCGTTCCCCGCTCGCCTGACACCGTGGGACTTCAGAGTGGGACACCAGCTTCAATCTGCAGTCACACTGGAATCACACTTTCACAATCGTTTGTTGCCGTCTTCACATTCAGACATACGCTCTTGACGAGGATCACCAGAAAATTTCGAGAAACAGATGTAACATTTCCAGTTGTAACACCGATGGACCCATCCAAACAATGCTTCAGAGTAGAATCTTTCTGAGAACTCAAAATAATTCTAATGGAATCCTTCGCTTGTGGGAACTGGCATGTACTGGGTTGATGCATACGTTTGTAGCGTTTTTCCGCAAGTAAATAAACACAACAGGGACTTCGGTTATCAAGAACATTACCTCCTTCACTATTTGCAACAGCCTGTCAACGCTGGTTTCACTTTTCGATCCAGTGGCTGTAGATATCACGTGGTTTTGAGGCGAACAACTCGTTAAGCCATGTTCGGAGCGCATTCTCATCTGGAAGGGATGTTTCTTGAAGGTTGCTCGACACAGGGCGGCAAAGGTGGAAAATCTGAGGGCGCAAGATCAGATGAATAAGGTGCGCGCGGAATAGCTTCCAAATCCAACTACTGTATAGGGGTTTTTTTTTCACTCTAGCAGAATGCGAGCGGGCGTATCGTGGAGTAGCATCACTCCACACAGCCTCAGTGATCGTTTTCTTGGATTGCGTCAGCAAGACGTCTCAGTTGTTGACAATAAATGTCAGCAGTGATTGTTACATCCCGGGAAAGCAACAACATGTCGCTGACCCATCAGATGCATAACATAATTTTTTTGGATGCGCACAGGTCTAGTTGCTGCTTTGTTTGCGGTCAGCCATCCCTTTCTTTTCCTTAAGTTAGCATAAAGACACCATTTCTTGTCACCAGTAACGATACAGAATAGGAAAAGTCGGTGTTTTTCATGAGCAAATTGATGACGAGCAAGCGGATGTGCACATACGGGGCTGAGTTTTGTGATTTTGGCTTAAAGCATGCAGTACACATACACCCGATTTTTAAACCTTCCCCATGGCATGAATATGTTGCACGCAGGTGGAATGATCACAGTTAACACTTTTGCCAGTTCTCGAGTATAGCTGAGAGGTGGCATGCCTTTACGATGCACACAGTGACTTGGCCCCTCTCATATTTATATCTTACTCTGAGTAATTCGATTTGGGGAAGTATAGCCTAGTATGGTCATTACAACGCTAGTATTGAGAACTCAGAAGATATGAATATTTTCCTCTCTAATTGCACGCAGTGAAGAGTTGCTATTCCTTCACACGTGGTCTTCCCACGCAGCATCTCTCGTCACCCGGGTGGTCCGGTGACAGGCGGGTACTGCTGATCTTGAAAGGGTTATGCCGACGGGTGTGAGGGAGCCGAGCGGATGCTGTCCAGACGCCGACATTGACATAAAAGCGGGGGCGACACGCCCACGGGGGCCTGAAGGAGCGGCTGGTGTTAGAGATTCCGTTACTTCGTAGAAACTTAGTGAAAACGCTTTCTGACGGGCTATGAGGGAGGTGTGGGAATGACTTGTGTTCCCAGGCAGTCTTGGCGGACACAATCCCGCGTTTTCTGCAAAATCATAACTGTGATTGGCTTGATCAGGGGATAGCTTCGTGACGTAGCAAAATCGGCGCAGAAATTGGCGCCAACTATCTCCACTGGTGGAATAGTAGTGCTTTGGCAATAGAGTGGAATTTTCCACCGGATTGTGAGTTGCTAATTGGCACGTTTTAACCACGACCACTGTCGTGGGGGCAGTAATGTTCTATGTTCGGCTTCTACGGGTGCTCTTGGTAGAGTCAGCTCTCGCCTTTAGGTCAGAGTAGAGTACAAGACTGAGCTCTCGCTGCTCTGGACAACCTGCCTTCCGTTGGCTGTCTAATATACTTTCATTTAATGGTAACTGTTCGACGAAGTTGCTGAAGTTTCGACTTCAACGTAACTTTCCGAGTACAGTTGGCAATTGAGCGTTCTGCGTACAAGCGGCCTATGTTGTTCGTCTTCAGCAGTTTTGGCTAAAGTTGACTGTATCGGGGTTACTGTGTGACTTTGCTTGTTAAAATCAATCACTGTACCATCAGTGATTGTGTGGCGAGCCTTCTTTGTCTCCCTCAGAGGCGCATTTGTATTGCTAGGAAGTCTTTAGTCTGGAACAACCAGACCAGGATAATTTATTTCGGGCTATACTCGCGACATTATCATCACCACGACGGGACGTCGAAGCAACTAGTCATAGCCTCCGGTACGTCAGATCTTGACCTTGCAGTTAAGAAGACAGCTTGGTAATGTATGTCCGCAGCACCGTCATTTTAGGGAATTTTGCTATGTGATAATCAGAGCTCAGCAGAGCGCGCCTGTTCCTGTCTTTTCTAATGTGGGTCTGTCTTGGGTGTTCATTGTCTGAGTTCTCACTACTGTAGCAGCAATTAATGTTGGGTTGGCTGGGTGTTTCTCTTAAGATTTGAGTTGCAAAGAATTGGCTCCACATACCACTTGGTCATAAATGTCACAAGCTAGTTTATGGACAACTTCACCTTCACAGCATTTATTTGAGAATCCAATTTGACGTATTGTAAATGTTTCATGTGTTTTGTTTATTATTTTGAGTTTAGTCATAATAAATCAAATTGTTATTTTGGACAGAACTTTCATTCTGTAAATCGGTAGAGCAACCCTTTCATTTCTCACTACATTAATGAAACTTTCCTTTATCAAATTAAATTATTGCAGGTGCCAAACTCTTTTCTAGCCCACTTGCAGGGTCGATTACAGTCAGTTCGCGTTTCTTATTAATCCATGTGCAACAGCAAAAGTCGGAGTTAGAAAAGGGGGGGGGGGTTGAGCATCATTTACATATGAAGATTCTAGAAGAATTTAGTGTTAAATACACGATTATCCCCGGCAACTCGCATAGTGACGTGGGTCATTGTGGATCAATGGGTTTAGATGTTCTTCATGAGACCCCGAAGGTATCACTGAATTTCGCGAGCTATGTCAAAACGATCCTCCTTAAAACGAGAAAATCATTTCTTGCCGTAATTCGTCCTGTGAAATTTCCCCATACACGCTACAAATGTTTGTGGGTGCCGCCGCGGTTGTCAGTCCTCTATTGAACTCAATCAGAAGAATAAGTTGGAAATATTCCGATTTCTCCACTTGGAATCCCATTTACTAGTGTCCACAGCTCCACTCACTACCTCCAAATGACAAAATGACAACATTTAAACTGAAATAACGACAGTGAAATACGAATAAAAAGTGGAAGTCGATGAAAAGAACCACAGCAACTGGAATTGTAACATACAAAACAAAAACACAACTAACTTCAGCACCAACACAATAATATGAGACCATATCAGGGCTGTCACGCTAAAATTCTTTCTTTCAACTCTAAAACTTAAAACGTCTGAACGTTTTTAGGGTTCAACACTGGAGATTCTTAGCCTGCTTTTTACTTGAAACTTGAGCCAACAGATTAGGTTGGATACTGAAAACGTGTATTTTTCTTTTTAAATGTGAGATTACCCCAGATACGAAATATTTTCAACACAGCGCGCCCAGAGGACGTCCACGTCCATCTTATCGCCATCTTTCGGCTTTTGACAAGGTACGAATCATTGCCATGAAGGACATGGAAGCATTACACTGAGGTGCTAAAAGTCGTGGAACACCTCCTAATAGCCGGCCGAAGTGGCCGTGCAGTTAAAGGCGCTGCAGTCTGGAACCGCAAGACCGCTACGGTCCCAGGTTCGAATCCTGCCTCGGGCATGGATGTTTGTGATGTCCTTAGGTTACTTAGGTTTAACTAGTTCTAAGTTCTAGGGGACTAATGACCTGAGCAGTTGAGTCCCATAGTGCTCAGAGCCATTTGAACACCTCCTAATATCGTTTCACACCTCCCGGGTAATGCAGCAACTCGACATGGATGGACTCAACAAGTCGCTGGAAATCCCCTTCGCAAATACTGAGCAATGCTGCCTCTATAGTGATGGCGTTGTCAGTGCAGGATTATGAGCACGAACTGACTTCTCGATTATGCCCATCCGGGTCGCCAAATCATTCGCTCCAACTGTCCAACTGTTCATATCAATCACGAACAATTGTGGTTTGACATGGCGCATTTTCATCCATAAAAATTCCATCGTTGTTTGGGAACATGAAGTCCATGAATGGCCGCAAATGATATCCAAGTAGCCGAACACAACAATTTCCAGTCAATGATCGATTCAGTTGGGCCAGAGGACCCAGTCCATTGCTGTAAACACAGCCTGCACCGTTATGGGGCAACCCCCAGCTTGCACAGTGCCTTGTTGATAACTTGGGTCCATGGCTTCGTGGGGTATGCGCCATACTCTAATCCTATCATGAGCTCTTACCAAATGAGATTGGGACTCATCTCATCGGCTCACGGTTTTCCAGACGTTTGGGGTCCACCCGATTTGATCCTGAACACGGTCACTACCACAAGAGAGGCACTGTCGTCGATGTCGTGCTATCAAAGGCATTTGCGCCGGTCGTCAGCTGCCATAGCCTATTAACGCCAAATTTCGTCGCACTGTCCTAACCGATACGTTCGTCGTACGTCCAGCATTGATTTCGGCGGATTTTTCGTGCAGTGTTGCTTGTCTGTTAGCACTGACAACTCTACACAAACGCCGCTGCTCTCGGTCGTTAAGTGAATGCCGTTGGCCACTGAGTTGTTTGTGGTGAGAGGTACAGTAATGCCTGAAATTCGATATTCTCGGCATACTCTTTCCCACGCGTCTAATTCCAACAACCATTCCGCTTTCCGACTCTGTTAATTTCCGTTGTGCGGTCGCAATCATTTCGGAAACATTTTCGCATGAATCACCTGAGTACAAATGACAGCTCCGCCACTGCACTGTCCTTTTGTAGCTTGTGAAAGCGATACTGACGCCATCTGTGAATGTGCAGATCGCTATCCCAGGACTTTGGCCACCTCAGTGTACACTGCGTTATTGCATAGGCGGTTGGATGTTTTGGCGTAACTGAACGAGTGGTAACGAGAAGGATAGAAGAATAGAATCCAGTACGTTGTCCTCGATGGTGAGTGTTCATCGGAGGTGAGGGTATAATCTGTAGTGCCCCAGGGAAGTGTGGTAGGTCCGCTGTTGTTTTCAATCTACGTAAATGATGCCTTGGATAGGGTGGATAGCAATGTGCGGCTCTGTGCTGATGATGCTGTGGTGTACGGGAAGGTGTCGTCGTTGAGTGACTGTAGGAGGATACAAGATGACTTGGACAGGATTTGTGATTGGTGTAAAATAATATAGATAAATGTAAATTAATGCAGATGAATAGGAAAAAGAATCCTGTAATGTTTGAATGATTCATTAGTAGTGTAGCGCTTGACACAGTCACGTCGATTCAATATTTGGGCGTAACATTGCAGAGCGATATGAAGTGGGACAAGCTTGTAATGACAGTTGTGGGGAAGGCGGATAGTCGTCCTCGATTCATTGGTAGAATCTTGGGAAGAAGTGGTTCATCTGTAAAGCAGACCGCTTAAAAAGAGAGAAGATGCTAGTTGTGGTACGAGGTACCCTCCGCCACGCACCGTATGGTGAGTTGCGGAGTATGTATGTAGATGTAGATGTAGATGTAGACTCAGGACAACAGTGTGACAAGGCGAGTCGACACGAGTCGTTTCAGGAGGAGTGCAGCATGAGAAGATAACAGGGTTGTTTGATTGGTTCAGCCGAACACACAGACGACAATAACTGAAATCTGGGCAGTGATTACAGGCAGACTGTCACCATGAACTGGACGCTGGGGTGACAACTAGAGTCGCCATGCGCCGTTTACCGCTGACACCATACCACAGACAAACACAGATATACCCGGTGTACAGCGAGAGCCAAATGGTATGCTGAGCGGCATTATGCGGTATTCAGTGATGAGTCTCATTGCTATTTTTGGCGCTCAGATCGATGCGAACATGTGCCTAGGCGACCTGTGATAAGGTCACAGGCAGTAGCGATTCTGGAGACACATATCTCTGCATCTTCTAGAATCATGCCGTGGGAGCTACTGGATGTAACTAAAGGACTGATTTGGTAATTGCTGAAGGCACGCTGAATAGTCGACAGCTTGTGGCAAGACGGTAAACCCTGTTGTCACACTCATTACGACCAGGGTGCCAAAGTGGCACATTTCTGTAGAATAATGCAAGAGCCACTCTGCATTTCACATCACAAAACCCGTTAGATCATATGTGGGATGCGATGGGAAGACGTATAGTTTCATACCAATCTCCAGACACCGTGTGTTTTAGGCATAACAATACCATTCCACAAGATGATAATGATAAATAATATAGCTTCAGACTGCAAGAATGGTTTTATAACAAATTTATTCCATGATAGTTTACGAGACTTAACGTTTCAACTTCAGATGTACCTTAGTACACACTAAATGGAAGTTCAGTATTTAATTTCCTATAAGACAGCAGGCTGTCAGCCGATCTGCAGATGTGCAAATTCTACGTCCCCAATACCGCACAAAGCAACACCTCACCAGACTATAGTATGCTTCTTACTGGTGACGTGTCACTTTGTGTTACATTGGGAGCGTAGAGCGTGCAGATCAGCAATTCGGTTGACAGCCTGCTGTGATCTGGCAAATTAAATACTGAACATCGATTAGATGTACATCTGAAGCTAAGACGTGAAGACTTGAAATCGTTCATGGCATAAAAACGTTATAATGCCATCCTTGCAACCTGAGGCTATTTTATTTATTTTTAGTATAATAAATGGCTGTGTTCCCACCAGTCCACTAGGATGGATGGTCAAGATTTTCAAGATGACATCTGTAGGTTGTTTGGATCCATGCCACAACAAATACAAGAGTGTATTCATGCCCATATGGGTCGCACCCCATACTGATGATGGATATCAGATCCGAACCGAATGAAAGTTTGCTCATTTAATACCCATTATGTGATGAACATCTCCACAAAGTTTGATAAATGTCGGACTGGTGCTTTGTGGTGTATTTCTTTCAATTCCTGTCAGTGTATTTCATTTGTTGACCACAGTCCAAAAAAATCAAATGTGTGTGAAATCTTATGGGATTTAACTGCTAAGGTCATCAGTCCCTAAGCTTACACACTACTTAACCTAAATTATCCTGAGGACAAACACACACACCCATGCCCGAGGGAGGACTCGAACCTCCGCCGGGACCAGCTGCACAGTCCATGACTGCAGCGCCTTAGACCACAGTCCTTTCCTTCTTGCAGAGCATAAGGTGATGTCATTTATTGGTAGTAGCATATATGAAATTTACTATGTACTACTATAAGAACAGTACACATAATCGACGGCCTACTGTTCGTTATTTCATTGTTCTGAAATGAGTTCTTGCCACCACTCACAGACGTTTGTGATCTTTGGATCTCGTTTACAGTGTGAGGAGGAGACCAGATCTACTATCTCATTTAAGATACACTTGCTAATCATGATTCCAAGAAAATAATTGTGCATTGTTGTTTCGCTCTAGCTGCACAAATCACGTCCATTGCGTGTTGTGCCATATAATGTCTTGTCTTGCAGAACGATGTCATCAAAATGGACATTTTCCGTCGCACTTCATCTTCCTGTAAGTAGAAGAAATTATTTCCTTTTGTTCTACAGCTATCAGACTTCCCTCTTTGTTCTTGTTGTGTCGTCTACAAGATGACACAGATACCATAATGAACCGTTCACTCTACAGTGGGATGCGTGTGCTGTTTTCAAACTCGCTGACAGTTTAAAAAATGTGTGCTGGACTCGGACTCGAACATGGAACCTTGCTTTCTAAGGACAGTCCTCTTATTGATTGGGCTATCTAGACTACACCGACGCCCCACCCTTGCCACATTCACAGCTTCAGTTTGCGCAAGGTTTGACTACAAAGCTTATCAGTCAATGCTCAAGCTAATTTTTTTACTGCCTATACTGGGTATGACTCTTCAATAGTTTTCAGTAGTCCATAATGGTCCTCGGATGACAGCTGCGACATAACATAGTAGGAGCAAGTATCTCCTCAAGGCTGCTCCTACTAGAGAACTGTAGTAGCAGCCTTGAGAAGCTGCTCACTCCTACTCTGTTCTGACACAAACATCTCTACTAGGAGACTTGAAGAAGTGTCCACTTCTGCTCCATTCTGATGCAGACATCTCTTGTCGGAGCTTTGAGGAAATGCTCACTCCTACTCCATTCTGACACAGACATAGCAGGCTTTGAGGAAATGCTCACTCCTATTCCATTCTGACACAAACATATCGAGCTTTGAGGAAATGCTCACTCCTACTCAGTTCTGACAGCCATCTCTAGTATGAGCCCTGAGGAAATGCCCACTTCTACTTTGCACTGATGCAGACATCTTTAGTACGAGTTCTGAGGAAATGCTTACTCCTGCTCTGTTCTATCACAGCCATCTCTAGTAGGAGCCTTGAGGAAATGTCCACTTCTACTCCATTCTGACACAGATGTCTATCTCTAGTGAGAGCCTTGAGAAAATGATTACATCTACTTCATTCTGACGCATACATCTATAGCAGGAGTCCTAGGAGATGCTTATTCCTACTCCGTTGTGACACAGCCATCTCTGGTAGGAGTCTTGAGGAAATGTTCAGTTCTACTGCACTGGGACGCAGCCATCTTCAGTACGAGCCATAAGGAAACACTCACTTCTACTCCATTCAGACGGAGGCATTTCTAGTAGTAGGAGAGTTGAGGAGATGCTCACTCCTACCCTATTCTCATGCAGCTGTCTCTAGTAGGAAATGCTCACTTCTGCTCCATTCCGACGTGGCCATCTCTAGGAGGAAGATGGAGGAAAGGTTCACTTCTACTCCGTTCTGACACAGCCATCGCCTCAGAAGCTTTATGGACGACTGAAAATGATGTAAGAATAGAAAGTGATGTAGCCAATAAAAAAATTATTGACCATTGACTAATAAGCTTTGTAATCAAACGTAATGTGCACAGGGATGCTCTACACCAAAACAGGGAAAATGTGCACAATTTTAATCTCCCAGAAAGTTTCAAAACAGCACCCACTTCACTGCCGAGTGAATGGTTTATTTTGTAAACCATCCCGTACGCAGTGGTTGAGCCATTCCTCGGCCATATCCTTTCTTGCAAGAGTGAGAGTCCCGGAAGGAATCTGACAGAACTTGTGTGAACTTCGGAAAGTAGGAGAGAGTCTTCACAGAAGTGAAGCTGTGGAGGTGGCGTGTCTGAATAGCTCAGTCGACAGTAAAATAGCCACTGAAGGGCAAAGTTGCGGGTTTGTGTCCGGGTCTGACAAACAGTTTTAATCTACCAGCAAGTTTCTTAATAAAGATTGGTTTTGCTCTTTTCCTTTTAACTCGTAGAACTCGCTCCGGTCATAGTGTACGATCATGTATAGCACCCGCAGACGTTAAGTGCACGGATAACATATTAAAAAAAAAATTCTTTCTGTACTGTTTCCTCACCAAGCCAATTCAGTACATGGCACTGTGTTTTATGTTCCATATACGATATGCTGCAGCGACACAGACGTAACAACACTGCGATACCTCCTAGTATTCTGTCGGCCTCCTTTTGCCCGGCTTAGTGCAGCCAGTCCACGTGGCACGGACTCAACAAGTCGTAGGAAGTCCCCTGCAGAAACAGGAGCCACCCATAATTGCCAAAGTGTTGCCGGTGCAGGATTTTACGTCCGGACCGACCTCTCGATTATGTCCCGTAAATGTTTGATGCCACTCATGTCTGCCGGCCAGTGTGGCCGAGCGGTTCTAGGCGCTTCAGTCTGGAACCGCGCGACTGCTACGGTCGCAGGTTCGAATCCTGCCTCGGGCATGGATGTGTGTTATGTCCTTAGGTTAGTTAGGTTTAAGTAGTTCTAAGTTCTAGGGGACTGATGACCTCAGATGTTAAGTCCCATAGTGCTCAGAGCCATTTTTGAACCACTCATGTCTGGCAAACTGGGTGGCCAAATCATTTGCTAGAACTGTCCAGAACGGTCTGCAAACAACTGTGGCCTGGTGACATGGCGCACAGCCATCCATAAAAACTCCACCATTCCCAAGGAACATGAGGTCCATGAATGCCTGCAAGTGGTCACTAGCAGCCGAAAAATGTGCTCGGTAAGCTCTTGACACTGTGGATCACGAAATACTGTCAACGATCATTTGAGTTGGAGCAGGAGACCCATTCCATTCCAGGTAAACACAGCCCACACCATTACAGGACTACCACCAGCTTGCCGAGTGCCTTGTCGTCAACTCGGATCCATGGCTTCGGGGGTTTGCGCCACACTCTAAACCTACCATCAGCTCTTACCAATTGAAACATGTGCCCATCTGATTAGGTCACGGTTGTCCAGGGACCAACTGATATGGTAACGTGTCCAGGAGAGGCGCTGGAGGGCGATTTCGTGCTGTTAACGAAGGCACTCGCGTCGGTCGTCGGCTGCCATAGCCCATTAACA
Organism: Schistocerca americana; assembly: GCF_021461395.2. Classification (NCBI taxonomy): domain Eukaryota; kingdom Metazoa; phylum Arthropoda; class Insecta; order Orthoptera; family Acrididae; genus Schistocerca; species Schistocerca americana. The sequence continues at coordinate 468,635,824 of NC_060126.1, forward strand.
ACAGGTTTCGCCGCCCTGTGCTAGCGGATACGTTCGTTATACGTCCCAGATTGATTTCTGTGCTTATTTCACGCAATGTTACTTGTCTGTTAGCACTGACAACTCTACGCAAACGCGGCTGCTCTCGGTTGTTCAGTGAAGGCCGAGTGCCACCGCGTTGTCCATAGAGAGCGGACGATCTGGACGTGTGTCCATCAGATGTACTGTCTCTGATGGACACACGTCCAGATCGTCCGCTCTCAAAATTCTGCCATCTCTCTCCCCACATCCACCACTGCTGGCGGCTCACCTCCAACTGCGCAACGCTACACGCTGTTCACATCCAACTGCCCAACAGTACAATAGCGAATATTTCAACAATGCCAGCCAGCCACAGACTGCACACAGCACAGTCAATGATTTTCATACAGAGCGCTACGTGGTGCTACCATCATAAAAACCTAAACAACCCACTTACAAGTGCATTGGCGGAGCAGCCATTTGTACAGGTGATTCATGTGAAAATGTTGTCAACGTGATTATGGACGCATGACGGGAAAGAACAGATTTTAAACGCGGAATGGTAGTAATATATATATATATATATATATATATATATATATATATATATATATATATATATCAGTTCATGACATACAGTCTTACAAATGTACTGTCTCTGATGGACACACGTCCAGATCGTCCGCTCTCAAAATTCTGTTAAGGTAAATACATTGTTTGTTCTCTATCAAAATCTTTCATTTGCTGACTATGCCTATCAGTAGTTAGTGCCTTCAGTAGTTTGAATCTTTTATTTAGCTGGCAGTATTGGCGCTCGCTGTACTGCAGTAGTTCGAGTAACGAAGATTTTTGTGAGGTAAATCATTCATGAAAGGTATAGGTTATTGTTAGTCAGGGCCATTCTTTTGTAGGGATTATTGAAAGTCAGATTGCGTTGCGCTAAAAATATTGTGTGTCAGTTTAGTGTTGATCAGAATAAGTAAAGAGAGAAATGTCTGAGTACGTTCAGTTTTGCTCAGTTGTTTGAAAATCAAATAACGTAAGAGGTTTACGGGCACAGTCTTTCATAATTTTTCTAAGGGGAGGTTACACACTAACCATTTTATACCTTGGTACGCGATACTACCGCTATCTGTATATGTGCCTATCGCTATCCCACAGTTTTTCTCAAATCAGTGTATGTAAAATAGTTGAAGTATTTCTCCACGAGCTACGGGATGCTAATAAAACGTATATTTTGCAGAGACGTTTTGAGGTTAGGTAGGCCGACAGCGAATGCGTAACACGAGAGAGTCAAAAACAAATCGAGATCCGTAACCAGTCGCAAGTGAATTTATCAATATCACACGACCCGTTTCAAGGTTTTAATCCTCATATTCACGTTACTTCGGTATTCAGCATCTGGGTTGGTCCAAGTAGACAGTATTGTTGTGATATCACGGCATACTAAAATTACGATACGAGAGTGGTGAAATGAAACTGTAATTGTGTTGCAATTTCTAGTCGAAATTTTAGCATCATGTAAAATTTCTTTTTTGTGTTGCATTCAATAACTAGGGACCACGGACAACAGTTATTCACACTTTCTAATTCGTACATACACATCTATACTCTGTAAACCACTTTGAAATGCATGGAAGAGGGTACGCCCAAATGTACCACTTATTAGTGCTTTCTCCCGTTCCATTCACTTATGGAACGTGTGAGGAATGGTTGCTGAGACGCCTCTGTGCACGCTGTAATTGATCTTAATCTTGTCTTAACAGTCCCTACGCGAGCAATACGAAGGCGGTTGTTGTGGATTCCTAGATTCGTCACTTAAAGTTGATTCTACAAACTTTGTAAGTAAGTTTTCACGGAATAATTAGTGTCTATCATCGTCTGCCAACTCAGTTTTTTCAGCATCTTCGTGACACTTTCCCATTGGTTAAACACCCCTGTGACTATTCATGATCCCCTTCTTTGTATTCTTCATTATCCCCTGTTAGCCCTATCTGGCAGGGGTCTTACATACTTGAGCAATATTCATGAATGGGTGTCACGAGTGTTTTGTGTGTAATCTCCTTTGTAGACCGATTGCATTTCCCTAGTATTCCACCAATAAATTGAAGTCTGCTACCTGTTTCACTTAAGACTAGGCTACATCATCGTCCCTTTTCGTGTACCCACAAATTCTTACATTTTGAACATTTTAAGTTAGCTGCATATCTTTGCGCCCTTCTGACTTCTTATCAAGATCTGACCAAATATTTATGCAGCTTTTCTCAGACAGCACTTCGTTGTAGATAAGTTCATCACCTGCGAAAAGTCTGAGGTTACTGTTGTTATTGTCTGCAAGGTCATTAGTACACAACATGAAATGCTAGCTACCCCCCCCCCCTCCCCCCCTCCCCACACTCACACTCACTATTCCATGGGGTACACCTTAAGTTACTTCTACATTTATCGATGGCTCACCATCCAAGATAACTTTCTGGGTCGTATCTACCAAGAAATACTCATCGCAGTCACAGATCTCGCTTGATACCGTATATGAGTGTACTACTGATAATAAGGGTATGTCTGGTACTGAGTCAAATGCTTTTTGGAAGTCAAGTACACTGCATCTATCTGACTGAACTGGTCAATAGGTTTCAGGATGTCATGAGAGAAACGCTCGAATTAGGTTTCGTAAAATCGGTGTTCTCGGAATCCATGCAAGTTGGCGTGGAGGAGGTCGTTCTGTTCGAAATACCTCATTATGTTTGAGCAAATAAAATGTTCAAAGATTCTATAACAAAGGAATGTCAAGGATACAGCAGGGTACGTTTGTGAATCACTTCTGCTACCCTCCTTGTAGATGGGCACAGTTTTTTGTTCGAGGGATCTTCGTATACGACGTCTACTGAGAAAATTCTGGAACATTCGTAATTTCGCACCAATGGTGTGCTAGAGCAAAATGCGGTTGGCATCCCTGCACACGCCTGTGTTTAATGTGTAACTGCCAGAAGTTCCATTGTTGCATGTGCGTCAGTTATCGTCAATGCCTTATTCAGTAGAACGCTGTTTCTCACAGTTTGCGAATTTCGAGATGGCAGAGTTAGAGGAGCAACGCGTCTGCATTAAATTTTGCGTGAAACTCAAGAAAACCTTTACAGATACACACCGAATGATCCAGGAAGCCTGCGGTGATGAGTAATTAAGTCGTACTTGGTGTTACGAATGGTTCACACGGCTTAAAAATGTGCAGACGGAATAAACATGACCCTCGTTCGGAACGCCCTTCGACGTCCACCGTCTACGCTCATGTCAGGAATATCAAAGAAATCAAGGGCTATGGGGGTTGTAGCCCCCCCCCCCCCCAAATGGAGTATCATATTACAATGCATAAAATGGCTTCAGAAATCAGCGAATATATTACTCCAACAGATTCAATCACATTTTTATAATCATGTAGCAAAGTACGTTGCAATGTATTTCAAACACATTTTAACAAAAGAATAAGAGCGGCAAATACACTACTGGCCATTAAAATTGCTACATCAGGAAGAACTGCAGATGATAAACGGGTATTCATTGGACAAATATATTATACTAGAACTGACATGTGATTACATTTTCACGCAATTTGGGTGCATAGATCCTGAGAAATCAGTGCCCAGAACAACCACCTCTGGCCGTAATAACGGCCTTGATACGCCTGGGCATTGAGTCAAGCAGAGCTTGGATGGCGTGTACAGGTACGGCTGTCCATGCAGATTCAACACGATACCACAGTTCATCAAGAGGAGTGACTGGCGTATTGTGACGAGCCAGTTGCTCGACCACCATTGACCACACGTTTTCGGTTGGTAGAGATCTGGAGAATGTGCTGGCCAGGGCAGCAGTCGAACATTTTCTGTATCCAGAAGGACCCGTACAGGACCTGCAACATGCGGTCGTGCATTATCCTGCTGAAATGTAGGGTTTCGCAGGGATCGAATGAAAGGTAGAGCCACGGGTCGTAACACACCTCAAATGTAACGTCCACTGTTCAAAGTGCTGACAATGCGAGCGGGGTGATACGCCGGGTGATACGCCAGTATGGCGATGACGAATACACGCTTCCATTGTGCGTTCACCTCGATGTCGCCAAACAACGGATGCGACCATCATGATGCTGTAAACAGAACCTGGATTCATCTGAAAAAATGACGTTTTGCCATTCGTGCTCCCAGGTTCGTCGTTGAGTACACCATCGCAGGCGCTCCTGTCTGTGATGCAGCATCAAGGGTAACCGTAGCCATAGTCTCCGAGCTGATAGTCCATGCTGCTGCAAACGTCGTCGAACTGTTCGTGAAGATGGTTGTTGTCTTGGAAACGTCCCCATCTGTTGACTGAGGGATCGAGACGTGGGTGCACGATCCGTTACAGCCATGCGGATAAGATGCCTGTCATCTCGACTGCTAGTGATAGGAGGCCGTTGGGATCCAGCACGGCGTTGCGTATTACCCTCCTGAACCCACCGATTCCATATTCTGCTATCAGTCAATGGATCTCGACCAACCCGAGCAGCAATGTTGCGATAAGATAAACCGCAATCGCGACAGGCTACAATCCGACCTTTATCAAAGTCGGAAACGTGATGGTACGCATTTCTCCTCCTCACACGAGGCATCACAACAACTCTTCACCAGGCAACGCCGTTCAACTGCTGTTTGTGTATGAGAAATCGGTTGGAAACTTTCCTCATGTCAGCACGTTATAGGTGTCGCTACCGGCGCCAAGCTTGTGTGAATGCTCTGAAAAGCTAATCATTTGCATATCACAGCATCTTCTTCCTGTCGGTTACATTTCGCGTCTGTAGCACGTCATCTTCGTGGTGTAGCAATATTAATGTCCAGTAGTGTAGCTTACTATCTAAACCAATAAATATCATTTAACTTAAAATGGGCGTCTTATTAGTTATTAATTTACATTTTTTACCCTGAACTCCAAAACAGTTACCAAAAAAACTTTCAGCAAAACCAAATTTTATCAATATGTCGGTGGAGGACCCCAACTCTTCTTATGTTAAGCAATGTTCCATGTTTCCTGTAATAAGGAAACGTCCTGAAATGTGGCAAGACAATTGAGCCCTACTCGTGAATAAGTCGCACTAGCGTCCTACACTCCTGGAAATGGAAAAAAGAACACATTGACACCGGTGTGTCAGACCCACCATACTTGCTCCGGACACTGCGAGAGGGCTGTACAAGCAATGATCACACGCACGGCACAGCGGACACACCAGGAACCGCGGTGTTGGCCGTCGAATGGCGCTAGCTGCGCAGCATTTGTGCACCGCCGCCGTCAGTGTCAGCCAGTTTGCCGTGGCATACGGAGCTCCATCGCAGTCTTTAACACTGGTAGCATGCCGCGACAGCGTGGACGTGAACCGTATGTGCAGTTGACGGACTTTGAGCGAGGGCGTATAGTGGGCATGCGGGAGGCCGGGTGGACGTACCGCCGAATTGCTCAACACGTGGGGCGTGAGGTCTCCACAGTACATCGATGTTGTCGCCAGTGGTCGGCGGAAGGTGCACGTGCCCGTCGACCTGGGACCGGACCGCAGCGACGCACGGATGCACGCCAAGACCGTAGGATCCTACGCAGTGCCGTAGGGGACCGCACCGCCACTTCCCAGCAAATTAGGGACACTGTTGCTCCTGGGGTATCGGCGAGGACCATTCGCAACCGTCTCCATGAAGCTGGGCTACGGTCCCGCACACCGTTAGGCCGTCTTCCGCTCACGCCCCAACATCGTGCAGCCCGCCTCCAGTGGCGTCGCGACAGGCGTGAATGGAGGGACGAATGGAGACGTGTCGTCTTCAGCGATGAGAGTCGCTTCTGCCTTGGTGCCAATGATGGTTGTATGCGTGCTTGGCGCCGTGCAGGTGAGCGCCACAATCAGGACTGCATACGACCGAGGCACACAGGGCCAACACCCGGCATCATGGTGTGGGGAGCGATCTCCTACACTGGCCGTACACCACTGGTGATCGTCGAGGGGACACTGAATAGTGCACGGTACATCCAAACCGTCATCGAACCCATCGTTCTACCATTCCTAGACCGGCAAGGGAACTTGCTGTTCCAACAGGACAATGCACGTCCGCATGTATCCCGTGCCACCCAACGTGCTCTAGAAGGTGTAAGTCAACTACCCTGGCCAGCAAGATCTCCGGATCTGTCCCCCATTGAGCATGTTTGGGACTGGATGAAGCGTCGTCTCACGCGGTCTGCACGTCCAGCACGAACGCTGGTCCAACTGAGGCGCCAGGTGGAAATGGCATGGCAAGCCGTTCCACAGGACTACATCCAGCATCTCTACGATCGTCTCCATGGGAGAATAGCAGCCTGCATTGCTGCGAAAGGTGGATATACACTGTACTAGTGCCGACATTGCGCATGCTCTGTTGCCTGTGTCTATGTGCCTGTGGTTCTGTCAGTGTGATCATGTGATGTATCTGACCCCAGGAATGTGTCAATAAAGTTTCCCCTTCCTGGGACAATGAATTCACGGTGTTCTTATTTCAATTTCCAGGAGTGTATATGCCGTCTCCTTTACAGATGAACCACACTTTCCTACAGTTGTCCCCATAAACCGAAGTCGACCATTGGCCTTCCCTATCACAATCATTACATGCTCGTTCCAATTCATATCGCTTCGCAGGTTTACGCCTAGATATTTAAACGATGTGACTGTGTCAAGCAGAATACTACTAATGCAGTATCCGAACATTACGGGTTTGTTTTCCCTACTCATCTGGATTAATTTGCATGGTTATAGCCGCTAATAAATTAAACAACAGCGTCAATGTACAATTAATGCAGATAATTTACACTCCCGATTATAGACGTAATATGTTGGTTATTTACAGTAATCGTAAATTACAGTTGATGAATAAGTTACGCACATTTGCAACTTAATAACAGTCTCACAAATACACGTTTGCAAGCACCGATAATTTTCAAAAATATGCCGTTTTTTCACTTAAATATTCATTGAATTTACGAAACGAAATCGCAAATTACTTTTACATTTTACGATATAATACGAGACTTTCGCCACATTCGCATATGTTAAAAATAAACAATCCTTCAGGGTACTCACGGGTATTGATACAACCAATGAAACATAATATGCAAGACACTAATGGTAATATTAGAATCTAGAATTTTTAATCGGACCTATATGACACACGTGCTCTCACACAACGGAAAATTTGGAAGCCGGTTTACATACGTAAATAAAAGTGCGAACTGCACGGATTTCCAGTGGTATTCGTCTTTCTTCATTTGTGGTTGTTTGTAAGTTTCACAAATTCAGTTATTTTTGTTTTTCTTGTTGTTAAAGCAGAGGAATATTTGTTTAGTTAACCTGTTTTGCTCCACATTTTCATACGGCCAAAGAAAGTGGCATTCGTTTTTCGAAATGTGTCTGAAAGTTTTTGGAGTGATAGGAGATCTTTGCTGATTCTTAGCCGGCCGCTGTGACCAAGCAGTTCTAGGCGCTTCAGTCCGCGACCGACACGCTGCTATGGTCGCAGGTTCGAATCCTGCCTCGGGCATGGATGTGTGTGATGTCCTCAGGTTATTTAGGTTTAAGTAGTTCTAAGTCTAGGGGACTGATGACCTCTGATGTTAAGTTCCATAGTGCTTAGAGCCATTTGAACCATATGAGCTGATTCTTACTGTATGTTACCCATCTGCATTGTGTTTTCGGCTCCAGAATTTCTCGAAGGACTTTTCTCTCTTTTTCTCTATTTTCTGTATTTTTACATCGACTCACATAAATACCCCGCAAACCACCGTAGAGTCTGTCCCCGGTAGCTGAGTGGTCAGCGCGACAGAATGTCAATCCTAAGGGCCCGGGTTCGATTCCCGACTGGGTCGGAGATTTTTCTCCGCTCAGGGACTGGGTGTTCTGTTGTCCTAATCATCATCATTTCATCCCCATCGACGTGCAAGTCGCCGAAGTGGCGTCCAATCGAAAGACTCGCACCCGGTGGACGGTCTATCCAACACCGTATAGAGCGTGGTGGAGTGTACGTCAAACCAATATTTCTTCTACTTCGAGCAAAGCAATGATTCGGCTGTGAAGAGTGCTTGAAAACCTTTTAGTTGTGTAATGCGTCATTGTTGCATTTATGGCGATGGATTATTTTATTGTATATATCCTTGGAAAGCTGGTACGCAATTTCAATCTTATGTACTCTGGTGTCTTTTGCTTCTTTATTTAATCCATTACGTTTCGTCATATAGTTACTCTCTTTATGTATGTATAAATCCCTCGTCAAGAACACTACTGCATGGGTAGATAAATAAAACATAAACATTATAAACATTTCGTAACTTACGTTTCCTTCCCAGAATAAGAAAGATCTCAAATGAATGGCACACGTTTTTCAAGGCCCAACGAAAGGAGAAATTTTGGTATGGTATATTCGTGGCCACACAATGGAAACAAAGACAGGTGGGGGACCATCCCACGGAGACCAAAAGACTATTACGGGACAACAGGGACCCTGAAATATTCCACAGCACGCTGAATAAAATTAGAATACAAATGTTCTGCGTCTCAGTCGTTACACGGTGCACTTTTACGGCATCTGTGTTGCTTGCAATTGTTTCTGTGAAAGTGACGAGGCCACTACAGAGGTTGAAAGTTCCGATAAATTCCTATTCTAAACATTACAGTCGCACCAAAGCTACCATTCTGCTTTCTGTTCAGTTTTACATCATGCATCTTCTGAATTTTGTGGCATAACTGCGTACAATGTTTTCAGTTTTCAAAATTCGTCAACTGAGGTAAAATTCTCAAGCTTTCGACAGCTGTCGTGGTCAGTGTCCTCAGAAGAATGGCAGTTGCGTTGTTTCTCTAACAACCGCAAAATGCGCTTTTTGTCCCCACGTTGATGGCAGCGACGGCTGACGAAAACTCGATAATTTTATTCCATCTGACGTGGCTCCAGAACCGAGACATTTTATCCGACTGTGTATCAGTTACGACAGTTTTTGCACTTGTGGTATGGGTGGGCTCGTAGGTTCATCTGCTGAGAATGTTTTGAAAACATCTTTTAAATGTACCTGCCAGATGTACTGTCTTGAAATATTAATCGAGACCGCTGCAGAATTAATTCCCTCATTAGATTATATACATTGTAAACATACCACAGCTGGAACAGCCAAGCAGTGCACTGCGTAGGAATATGTTGAGAGGAAGCTCTGTAAAATGGTAACGTCCCTTCGGCCTTAAGGTCATTAGCGAGGGAGCACTAGCCAAGACGGACAATTGGGTACCATCTTCTTTACGGAACTAGCTCGGTATTCCAAAGTTATTTTAGTGGACAGCAGGTTACCTGCATCGAGACAGCCGGTCAGGGATCCCAGCATAATAACGCACTTCATTAGGGAGGAAACTGAGCTATCGCATTCAATATTAAAGTATCCTTTGTTCCATTATACTTACCTGGGGTAGCCATATCTAGCTGGGGTCTTGTCGGGACAGTCTGAGTTCGAGGTGTAGCAATGAAGTAAAATATTTATTTAATATAATTACTCTTTATTTAGATCGCAATTACATGGAACTTGTTGCGGAAGAAGTAGTTGGTACATCATATTTTTTGGAAGATTTCACCTTTTTCAGCAAATCTTTTTTCCCTTTTACGTAAGCATAAAACTCCATGTAAGTCAGCTTGTAGTTAACCTGGCACTGTAAGATTGATTCCCCAGTCCCTGGCAGCAGTCGATTTCTTTCATCAGTCCACTGGATCGAGATTAGCGAAAATACTCTTTCCACAGTGGCGTTGTGTGCGGGAATAGAAAACAAATACTCGCTTAATTTTAGCAGTTGGATTTGCATTCAGGATTTTCTGTTTCCTTAAGAAAGTAAATCCACCTTTCTTCCACAGAGTGTTTAGACTTCCATTCTTCTGGGTCACGCTTAATTAGTAGAAAGCTCTTCAGAAACGTATATTCCTGAAAACAATAGTCGCCTGAAATCTGCACACCATTTTTAGTCAGGTACATAATAGTGTTTTCACCCAATCCGAGATTTCAGACAGCGTCATCCAATCAAATATTATTTTATAGAAATAGCCCATTTATCTAAGTAATCAAACACTATAGTATGGCAAGGCATTGTCTCTTTCTGAAATCTCGAAATCAAATTAATTATTTCTTGGTTAGGATTCTCATCCTTTAATTTGTTCAAATTCATCTTGGTTTGCATGCCAATAAAAATGGCAGTCTTCCATTCATTCAGGCATTTTTGAGTGTCGATTGCTATATTTCTTATTTCAGTTATCGAGGCTTTATTGTTCTCCATGCTTTTTATATATTTTTTTCAAACAGAGCCAAATTTGACTGCAGAAACACGAAGTAAAGTTCACTGATCGGACTACAGAAAAAATCTGAAATTATTTTACTTGGACTGGGATCGCCATCAAAAAATTGTTTAATAGGATCCAAAGATTAAGAATTCTCTCAACTACGGACACTAACGACAGCCATCTTGTCTTTGAGTGAGATAGAAGAGTCAGATGATTGACATCAACGTACAAGTAGAATTCTTTCAGCGTCTCTGTCCTTATCGTCTATTTTGAAAAGTAATTAAATATTTTCATGACGATTATTTCAGTGTGGACAGTTAAGACTCCAGTAGCGCTTGATACAGTATTGTGGAGAATATGGGCAGGGCATCTAATTTCTTCTACTTTTTTTCCTAGCTCCGCTTTAATTTGTTGAAACACACTCCGCTGGCAGCGTTGATGAAGCTCTCCGAAGTTGGTGTTAGTATTATCTCCACAAAAAGCTATTGATTTATCTAATGGAATTTGCACTTGTCTAGACAAAGCTTTGGAGCTGTCTCCTATGTTTCGTTACTCATTGAATCAAACTTCAACAGCTTCTGTTGGATTCCGTCAGTCTCAGTAAAGCACTGAACAACTATACGAAATAACCTTTCAGCCTTGTGGTTCGTTGCGTCGGTGCCTACACCGTAAAATGGAACTTCTTGCAATTGTTTTATGCATTCTGACACGGCATGTGGGGCGAGAATATTTTTGACAATAGACTTAGCGTGGATCTGGCTGTAGACTGCTTTGCGGCGATTTTGGAGTCAGGATATATTGCGGCATTCAGTTTTACAGTAAGTCGAGAGAATTGAAGGACTGACGATGCTTGACAACTTTACAAGCTGTTGTTAGTTCTGCAGCAACAACGAGCAACTTCCTGGGTATGTTCTGTAATCATGAATGTAGAAATTGGCTTTGATGTCGATGCTACCGCGAATCTGTTTGTATGATTCTTCGTAGAAACGTGACCCCTCATATCTACCTTGCCTCCGTGGGTTACTGAGATGAAACACCCGCAAATCTCAGACAATGATTCCTGACCCATACGTCTTTTCTTGACAGAAGACCAATCTTCTGTGGAATCATCCGAAAAGAGACAGTTTCTCTTTCCATCCTTAGGCATTTTCGTAAGCTACGATAAGTTTATTAGACCGGAAACAGTCGACAATAACACTTTAGTCATCGAAGTACACGTCACTATACACTTCACGCCTTCAAAAATTACTGACTTGCACTCGTTCGCATTACGTTTCGAAAGAACTGTCCCTTTTTCTTCCTTTATTGAATTTCGATCCCCCCCCCCCCCCCCCCCCGAAGTGGGCGGGCTGGCAGCAGCTTAGTATGCAGCTATTCACCCTACAGAATTTTTAAAACATAAGAAGATAAGAAACAATAAAAGAAGGCGGTAAAACGGTGACTTAAATTGTAAAACGGCGGAAAATCGTGGAAAGTTAAAACATAAAACAAAGGGTGGGCGATGCTAATAAAATACACAGGAAGTAGACAGATAAAATAGTAGACAGACAATTAAAAAACACGGCGACAGCCTGGTTTCTGTTTGTTAAGAGATATATAGAAATCACACTCAGCGACAGTATGATGTCCGTTCACAACACTTTGAAAAAGACGCACAAACATAACAATCACTGGAAACACTGCACTAAAAAGTCGGCACGAAGATGACACACCACAGCCACGGCAAAAAGGGGGAGAGGGGGGACCTGGACAGATGAGGGGAAAAAGGGGGGGAGAGGAAAAACGAAAGGGGAGGAACCGACGGAGAGAGACGACCCATGGGGGGGGGGGGGGCAGGGCAGACGCGAGAGGGAATGGGGAAAGACAGAGGAGGGAAATGCTAAAGGACTCTGGGGAGATAAGGGTGGCAGAGAGAGGGTAGGCTAGGAAAAAACAGGATGGAAGGGGAGGGAGCCCAGGAAAAGGACAGAGGAAGGGAGGGAAGGTGAGGATCAGAGTTGATGGGAGGGATAAATGGAGGTAGAGAGGGCATCATCGGGTAGGGAGAGTTGACGAAAGCCATTTTGGGAAAGTAGATGAAGGATGTAGAGATGGAGGGTAGGGGGGACACAACAGTGAAGGCGCAGCCGAGGGCGCGGGTTGGAGAGGAGAGGAGCAACCAGGGGATGAGGGGGATCAAGGCGGCAGGAGGCGTAGAGTATGTGGATATGTTCGAGGAATAGAAGCAGATGGGGGAAAGGAATCAGGTCGTAGAGGATCCGTGTGGGGGACAGGAGGCGTATACGGAAGGCGAGGTGGAGTGCATGGTGCTCGAGGATCTGGAGGGACTTATAGAATTTGGGGGGGGGGGGGTGAATATCCAGGTGGAACTGGCATAACAGAGGAAAAGAACTGTCTAATCAGATTGCTACTCAAATGGGAGCTGCCCGATTCTTCAGCATGGTGGTGCTTAAATAGCTCCTTTCCCACACTACTGGAGAAGCCTGGTATTTTCTCGAATGATGGCGCTAGTTCTAGATGGTGCTCGCATCGCCGATACACAGGTTACTCAACACGTAACGCCACTGAGAGACGACCTTGTCAACATGAACTTTTTGACATAAATAAAACTAACTGAAGCTGCATTGCATGTTGTGTTAACAGATGGCGTTACTTCAGTACTTGAGCCATGGTCACAACAGTAGTTTGGAAAACAGGGATAAAATTGGGTTTTGTTGGGATGTCGGGACAAGTTGGTCCCGCACGCTGACAGCCCCGATATATCGGGATGTATGGCAACCCTAATTATGCCAGCCTAGTCGTTATGCCTGGACATATTTCTAAGCTGCAGGTGTTTGATGTCGTCTTAAACAAGCCATTTAAAGACCATCCCCAAATAACACTATTCCGACAAGCTTTTAGAAGGGGATCATGCATTAACTCTATCTGGAAAGATATAAAACCCGTCAACAAATCTGTGTGTGAGCACAGGCATACGCAAGAAAGGGACAGGGGAGGGGGGAAGCGGAGGGCAAGAGGAGGGAGTGGGGGCAGTTACCCCCTTTCCTGTCTGTGGTACAGACTTTACTCATTGCATAATTTTGACGCATTTCTATAAATGATTGTCTCTGATTTGGCTACAACTTTTAGCATAATCGAATTCTAAGGAAAACACGGTGGCTTTAGCAAGCACTACACAACATGGGTTTGTTTGGCTGTCAGTCTGTTTACGTTAGAGTAATTCGTTTTCTTATCACAGCAGCCGTTTTCACTCTATTTTTCAGTCTTGATGGTCGTAATCCTTTATAGAAATTTGCCGAATCAGAGTCCCCAGTGTCATCTCAGTCGATTCCTCGTACACCCCTCATCAAGTTGCAGAAAGGGACAGTTCAACATCCATCACTAAGCAAACATGGTCCAATTTACCCATCCCTTGCCATATAATTTAATCAAAAATGTAGTTTACCATTTCTCTGCGGACAAAGAAGACCATCTAGGTGTGAGAGGTGGCATGAGACCCCTCTCATATTTCAATCTTACTCTGAGTAATTCGATTTTCCTCTCTGATTGCATGTGGTGAAAAGTTGCTATTCCTTCACAAGCGGACTTCCTATGCAGCGTCTCTCGTCACCCGGGTGGTCCAGTGACAGGCGGGTTCTGCTGAGCTTGAAAGGGTTAAGCCAACAGTTGTGAGGGAGTCGAGTGGATGCTTTCCAGACGCTGACATTGTCATAAGAGCAGGAGCGACACGCCCAGATGGGCCGGAAGGGGCGGTTGGGCTAGAGATTCCGTTACTTCGCAGAAACTTAGTGAAAACCGTTTCTGGCGGGCTACCAGCGAGGCGTGGGAATGATTTGTGTTTCCAGGCAGTCTTGGCGGGCAAATTCCCGCGTTTTCTGCAAAATCGTAACTGTGATTGGCTTGCTCAGGTCATAGCTCCGTGACGTAGCAAAATCGGCGCAGAAATTGGCGCCAAGAATCTTCATTGGTGGAAAGGTAGTGCTTCGGCAATAGAGTGGAATTTTCCGCCGGTTTTGGAGTTGCTAATTGGAACGATTAACCACGGCCACTGTCGTGGGGGCGGGAACGTTCGGTGTTCGGTTTGTACGGGTGCTCTTGAGAGAGTCGGAGTAGGTTATAAGACTGAGCTCTCGCTGCTCTGGACCGCCTGCCTTCCGTTGGCTGTCTAATATACTTTTATTTGATTGTAACTGTTTGACGAAGTTGCTGAAGTTTCGACTTCAACGAAACTTTCTGAGTACAAATGGCAATTGAGCGTTCTGCGTACAAGCGGCCTATGTTGTCTGTCTTGAGCAGTTTTGGCTAAAGTTGACTGTATCGGAGTTACTGTGTGACTTCGCTTGTTAAAATCAATCACTGTACTGTCAGTGATTGTGTGGCGAGCCTTCTTCGTCGCCTTCAGAGGCGCATTTGTATTGATAGGAAGTCTTTAGTCTGGAACAACCAGACCAAGATAATTTGTTTCGGGCTATACTCGCGACATTATCATCACCACGACGGGACGTCGAAGCAACCAGCCATAGCCTCCGGTACGTCAGATCTTGTCCTTGCAGTTAAGAAGACAGCTTGGTAATGTATGTCCGCAGCACCGGCAGTTTAGGGAATTTAGCTATGTGATAATCAGAGCTCAGCAGAGCGCGCCTGTTCCCGTCTTTTCTAATGTGGGTCTGTCTTGTGTGTTCATTGTCTGAGTTCTCACTACTGTAGCAGCAATTAATGTTGGGTTGCCTGGGTGTTTCTCTTAAGATTTGAGTTGCAAGGAATTGGCTCCACATATCACTTGGTCATAAATGTCACAAGCTAGTTTATGGACAACTTCACCTTCACAGCATTTATTTGAGTATCCAATTTGACGTATTGTAAATGTTTCATGTGTTTTGTTTATTATTTTGAGTTTAGTCATAATAAATCAAATTGTTATTTTGGACAGAAATTTCATTCTGTAAATCGGTAGAGCAACCCTTTCATTTCTCACTACGTTAATGAAACTTTCCTTTACCAAATTAAATTATTGCAAGTGCCAAACTCTTTTCTATCCCACTTGCAGGGTCGATTAGAGTCAGTTCGCGTTTCTTCTTAATCCATGTGCAACAGCAAAAGTCGGAGTTAGAAAAGGGGGGGGGGGCCTAGAACATCATTTCCGTATGAAGATTCCAGAAGAATTTAGTGTTAAATACACTGCTAGCCCCGGCACCTCGCAGGTGTACTGAGATTACATTCGAGGCAGACTGACTGTATTAGTCTGTGGATGACACCGCCGTCCTGTACTGTAGGTGCGTTCATGTGTACTTCATGTAGGGACCGAAATGAAGCAATCAAAAATGCATTTTGATTCAGTGGAATGGAGGAAAAAATCTGTGAAACTTCAAGGCCGAAAGTGTGACGTCTCTAGGAGTTGGAAAAATTCGTAACTGTATGGAGAGCAATACAACACAACATGCAATCATACAATTAAAAATTCTGCAATCCATCTGGCATGGCTTGATAATAAAATGTCAACCTGGACGGGTGAGGACAATCTACGTTCGGGCCTAGGCTCTTAAAGATCGGTCTTACCAGCAAATCTGAAGACTGCATTGGAAGGATTGCCATACTCATCTCGTCGAATGGGTTAAACTTCAGCGAAACAACCCAAAAAAATGTAACTTTCAAAACTTATTTGACGAAGTTTTTATTGTCTGTCAGCATCAAGAAACAGACGACATCAAAATAATGTATCAGACCATCAAAATGATTAAATGTTAAGTTTTGCTGGAAGAAAAAAGTGCTATAAATGGCATAAAAGTAATTTAAAGCTTCCTGTTTCACAGTTTGAAGAGTATTAACCAGTGACATTTTTGCGGATATTTCATCAGTCGACCAATTTTTTTCTGTTTCAAATTTTTAATTTTCTAAATCAACCTACTGCTATTGGTACATATTTAGGGTGGTCAGAAACAGTCCGAAAAGCTTGTAAGGGTGCTGCAAGGGAGGTCGTGCTGAGAAACAATTATTAAAAAAAATTCGATATGTTGCGCAGTTTCCGAGTTCTTTAGCTCTGAGGTCAGCCAGCCAATCATGACGTCGCGCGCGTAAATTCAAGCCTCCTGTCAGAGACAGTATCGTCAAACCTGTTCTTAGTTTGGTTTCCTCAAGCCGAAGAAATGTAGCTTTTGCTCACCTGACTTAGATTTATCACTTCAGAAAAAGGCACATTTTAACTGATAATGAGCATGTGAACAAGTGGTAACTCTCGGACCCACAAATGTCTGTGCTGTACCGCATTTTTAGCCCGCGTAATTGCTTCAATTTGCGCGTGCAACGACCTCATTGGCTAATTTCAACTACTAAATAACCCCGAAACGGCGCAACGGATTGAATTTTTTCGTAACAATTATATCTCAGCACAGCCTGCCCTGCAACACAGTTACTGGCTTTTCAGACTGTTTATGACCATACTTTGATTTAAAAATAGCTATTGCGAACAGTTTCTATTAACTAACTCGTCGGATACGCTGGTTTTAATCATATAAAGTTGTAATTTCAGATTGTTAATTCAAAAAGGCTGTAGACTGGCAATGGCAAGGAAAATTTTTCTGAAGAAGAGAAATTTGTTAACATCGAGTATAGATTTAAGTTCAAAAATGGCTCTGAGCACTATGGGACTTAACATCTTAGGTCATGAGTCCCCTAGAACTTAGAAATACTTAAACCTAACTAACCTAATGACATCACACACATCCATGCCCGAGGCAGGATTCGAACCTGCGACCGTAGCAGTCCCGCGGTTCCGGACTGCAGAGCCTAGAACCGCACGACCACCGCGGCCGGCTAGATTTAAGTGTCAGGAAGTCGTTTCTGAAAGTATTTGTATGGAGTGTAGCCATGTATGGAAGTGAAACATGGACGATAAGGAGTTTGTGGTACAACTTGACTAGAAGAAGGGATCGGTTGGTAGGACATGTTCTGAGGCATCAAGGGATCACAAATTTAGCATTGGAGGGCAGCGTGGAGGGTAAAAATCGCAGAGGGAGACCAAGAGATGAATACACTAAGCAGATTCAGAAGGATGTAGGTTGCAGTAAGTACTGGGAGATGAAGAAGCTTGGACAGGATAGAGTTGCGTGGAGAGCTGCATCAAACCAGTCTCAGGACTGAAGTCCACAACACCAACAATTCAAAAAGGTTGGGTCCATATTCATATTAATAACATAAAAGCGGTACTTTGCATTTGTTAGTGAAGTATGCTTACCATAAAGGTACCAAAGTAATCTACCATAAATGAATTGTGAGGTAACTAGAAAACTTTTGGAATACAGTAAGTTTCTTATACTTCCGGACAAATTTAGTTCTGGGTCACGGCAGATTCTCTGACTCATCGAACGACATAAACAAATCGTAATTTTGGGATTTTGCCCCCTCATGGATAAATTTCTGCGAACGCCCATTTGCGTGAGTGGATTCTCTCTCTCTCTGTCTCTCTCTCCCTGTCTCTCCCCCACCCCATCTCCGCCCATCAAAATGGAGGGTGCCATTTATATTCGGACCAACACGGTAATTTCTTTACTCTGAAACAGATGTCAAGGGAATTAATTTCATACTCGTGTCTATTAGAGGAAGGTACGTGATCCACGATTGAAAGTTTGTAATAGAATCTTTCAGAACATAACAGTTTTCAGCCGTCTACTGTCGTTGGTGAATCCACAGTGCTCCTACTGTCACGCGAATCTGGCGGAGCCACACTTGCGCGCGCAGCTGCGTCTTTCCTTCAGCTGATCTCGACGTCGCCTGGAATATCTCGTCCAGTGCTGCCAACTCTCGCGGCGGCCCGGCATGCACCCTGCAACCCGCCACGCCTGCAGCCTCAGCGCGCGCCGTCCGGAAATCTCTCCAACGGCTGTCAAGGGCACGAGCCCTCAGCGCTAGGATTTCATTCGGAACAAGTCCCGCCCATTCACCCCCCTCCATGCCTATTCGTAGTGTAAGGCCCTAAACAGCCGACAGTTCCGCAGACTGGAAGCTACATCAAAGTTGTTATCGCGACAGTCCAACACATGTTACACTGTGATGAAATTCAGTAATGATAAGAAATATAGCTTCTGGATAGTAATATAATATGAATGTACATTATTAAAGAAATAAAAATATATACAGAGAATTGAAAGTATCGCCAACAATAGATAACAAAAATAACGTGATGTTATTTAAGGGCAATAAGGACAAATTTACATTAACTAATTCACTTATTATAATACGTTTATTTGAGGGAAACAGCAGAGCAAACATACAATGCGAAAACAATGGTCTTGAATCTGTCATGTCGGTAGTAAAGCCACAGATGCAATCGAATAACTCTGTTGTCTAAAATCAACGTTGTATAGAAATAAGTCAAAGTCGTTTTGTTTATGTAGGCCCTCACAGTAGCTCACGAAAATTAAAGAATATAAGAATGCCATAAAGCAGAAATGCCTAATGAAAGCAGTAAGATATCTGCTTATATGACATATTTCGTTAGTATTTGCATGGGTAATGGGTGAATTTTAACTTGTAAATTCTTCCAATGCTATACCTGCGCATTATAAACGAGGTTATAAAGAATTGTGGCTGCTTCTGTGTGATTAGTGTCCTATATGCTGTTGCAAACGTCCCAGGAAAATAATCTGTCGTTATTCTTTGTCCTGTCTATTTTAACCAAAAGATTTATTAATTTCGTAAATGTCATTCAAACCATTTTTAAAAAATGAGAATGATGATGTGTATGTTCGTCACAGAGCAGTTATGGAGGAAATAAATGCTGCAGTGTTTCACGGCTGTAAAACGTCCTTCATGCTGTGCTGTTTTCCCACCCCTAAAACTTTTCAGCAAAACTATTCAGTGAATAACATGCAAAAACAGCTTGGCTCGATCTAGCAAGAACAAAGTAATTTTGATGCCGTCTGGAAGTATAGTGAACATTGTTGCTTCTTTCACATATACTGTCTGAGTTCTGAAGCCGGCCGGGGTGGCCGAGCGGTTCCAGGCGCTACAGCCTGGAACCGCGCTACTGCTACGGTCGCAGGTTCGAATCCTGCCTCGGGCATGGATGTGTGTGATGTCCTTAGGTTAGTTAGGTTTAAGTAGTTCTAAGTTCTAGGGGAGTGATGACCTTAGAAGTTAAGTCCCATAGTGCTCAGAGCCATTTGAACCAATCTGAGTTCTGAAACTTAAGTGTCAAGTATACTGTGGTTCCTCTTTCTCTAAGCAAATTATTCTTTGAGGGTAGGTTTTTCCTGTTTTAGCTTTTGGTGCTTTTCATCACATAGAAGTATGTTTCTTCGTAGGCTATTCATCTGAATACTGAGTTCTCGTATTTAAAGAATTCAGAGCTAAATTGTGATTCTTGAGTTTCTCCCTGCGTATTTGATAATCAAAATATCCACGGGTATGCTGCCGGTCTATAGTGTCCAACGGGCACAATATTTCGGCGATCATACATGTCGCCGTCATCAGGTGAACTGACGGACTGAGCTCCTGTGAACGTGCCGGCACGGAGATCCGTACGCTATGGCTGCTCAGAGGGAACTGGGTTCGGTCGCGGCGGCGGCCGATTTAAATACCCTCCGCCCGCGGCGCGCTCCCTCCGCCGTCCGCGCCCCGCGCCACGGTCGCGCGGTGGAACAGATTGCGGCGGCGTCTGAGGGCTCTGTCCGCCGTGGTCGTCACAACTATACGTTTGCTCGATTTACTCTTGATTAACCCGATCGCTAGTTCCCAAGCCTTGCTAAGATTATAGCCACAGTCACGGTTTATGAGGTCGTCATTGGTGCGAATTTCGATGGCCTCTCTAACAACGCTGTCCCAGTATCTCGACGTCTGTACCAGAATCCTCGTGCGGTCATACTCCATGGCGTGATTTTCCGACAAACAATGTTCAGCGACCGCCGACTTGCTCGGATACATCAGTCGAGTGTGCCTCTGGTGTTCACGGCATCGATCCTCGACGGTACGCATCGTCTGACCAATATACGACTTGCCACATTGACACGGAATCTGGTACACGCCGGCCTTCCTCAAACCCAGGTCATCTTTGGCGCTCCCCACCAGTGCACGAGTTTTATTTGGAGGACAAAACACAGTTCCGGCCCGGTGTTTCTTCAGAATGCGGGCGATTTTCCCCGAGAGTGCGCCTGTGTATGGAATAAATGCAGTGCCATTTGAACCTTAATCCGGCTGCTGCCAGTCTCCCACCAATGGCGCAGTATGGCACAATGTTGTGGGGAGTCCATAACTTGTTCTCGGGTGGCAGGCGATGACGTGAGGGGGCTAAGACGACCATGGCACACAATAAGGCGATCCTATCTTGTAGTGGTCAGGCGTGGTCGACTGGAACCTTGAGGAAATGCCCGACAGATCTGCGTATTGGACGATTCAGCCAGACGGGCAAATGGAGACACCTTTCAAACTGTGCTAGGTGCTGATAAGGCTGTCTCAGGGAAGCATGCAGCATCTGATACTGTTCACGCCCCGTATGCACCCTGCCACACATTAAACATGAACAACACTAAGGCACTTTGGTGGCCGTTTTGCCTGCCACACAGAATTGTAACTCCAATAATATACATACTCACGGATAGTGTGTGTGTGTAAGAAGTTACTTTGACATCCGACCGTGCGTACTGGGTTATCAGCGTTTTTGTCAGGCAGTACTGTATGAATAGACGATGTAACGGGTATAAAAGCACATATTTATGTTCGTCACTGAGGACGATGTACTGAACAACATTACATCAGTATTTACGTCATTTGCAGACCAACAGTTGTATCACAAGTCCTATGTTTCTAGCTTGGTTAGTACTTCCAAGTATGCCGCGCGGAGTGGCCGTGAGGTTTGAAGCGCCATGTCACGGACTACGCGGCCCCTCCCGCCGGTGGTTCGAGTGCTCCCTCGGGCATGTGTGTGTGTGTGTGTGTGTGTGTGTGTGTGTGTGTGTGTGTGTGTTGTTTTAAGCATAAGTTAATTTAAGTAGTATGTAAGTCTATCGACCGATGACCTCAGCAGTTTGGTCCCTTAGGAATTTACACACATTTTAACATTTTGAACTTCCAAGTATGTGTGGGAAGCGTAGAATTGCGCTCTACCAAAACAACGGTTCGGTAGTTTTGGTATACTACATAAATGACGTAGTAAATGGCAGGATTGCCGGTAGTACTGATTGCATTGGTACCATTGAATGTGTGGGATAGAAACTGGGAACCGACGATCTCTCTTTTTTTTTGTTTGTCTTTTGAGCATACGTAAAACTGCATGTTGTTTAGTGTTAGTCCAGTGAGCAGTTTATACCCTTAAAAAGAATGAATTACATTTCATAAATAATAAAAATTGCGCAACTTCTGCGCTTTCATTTAACCAAAACAATTACTTTGATGCAGGTGCAATTTACATGCACAAACATAAAAGAACATACATAATTATTGTTGTTATTTTGTACTCAATACAACTTTCTTCTTCATGATCGACAGCAAGAACTTCCTGTTATTACTGGTAAATGCGAAAGTTGTTCATGAATAACAGAAGCATGTCTTAAGTAGATCGACGAAGTACTGAAGTGATGTTTGATATGTTTTTGTCTTGCGCCTTTTTATTTTACCTTTTTTGGAGGAAACTGCGTTTTCTAGAGCTATATTATAAATTGTTAGACATTTCAAGAGCACATGTGGACTCTGACCACCATTTACTGGTTACGAGCTGTACATTGAAACTGAAGAAATTGAAAAAAAGGCAGGAAATTAAGGAGATGGGATAGAACAGGGGAAAGGAATACAGTAGAAGACGAATGGGTAGCTTTACGAGCTGAAACAGTGAAGGCAGCAGAAGATCAAATAGGTAAAAAGGCAAGGCCTAGTAGAAATCCTAGGCTGACACATCAGATATAGAATTTAACTGATGAAAGAAGAAAATTTACAAATGCAGCAAATGAAGCAGGCGGAAGAGAATGCTAACGTTTAAAAAATGAGATTGACAGGAAATGCAAAGTGGCTAAGCAGGAATGGCTAGGAACAAGTGTAAGGCTTTAGATGCGCATTTAACTAGGGTAAAGATAGATACTGCCCACGGGAAAATTAAAGAGGCCTTTGGGGAAAAGAGAAGCAGCTGTAAGTATATCAATGGCTCAGATGGAAATCATGTCCTAAGCAAAGAAGGGAAAGCTGAAAGATGGAAGAAGTGTTGTTGAAGGCAATATTATAGAATGTCAAGTGGACATACATGAAGAAGATATCGGAGATGTGATATTGCGAGAAGAATTTGACAGAGCTCTGAAAGATATAAGTCGAAACAAGGCCCCGGGGCGAGAAGATAATCTGCCTTGGAAGGGCCAGTCAAGACAAAAATCTCCATCTGGTGTGCAAGATGTATGAGACAGGCGAAACACCCTCAGTCCTCAAGGACAATGTGGTACATCCAAATGCAAAGAAAATCGTTGCTGACAGGTGTGAAATCATCGAACCATTAGTTTAATAAGTCGTGGTTGCAAAATACTAACACGAATTCTCCACATAAGAATGGAAAAACTTGTGGAAGCCGACCTCAGAGATCAGTTTCTATTCCGGAGAAATGTAGAAACACGCGAGGCAATCCTGACACTACGACTTATCTTAGAGGTTAAGTTAAGGAAAGACAAACCTACGTTTATAGCATTTGTAGACTTACAGAAAGCTTTTGACAATGTTAATTGGAATACTCTCTCTAAAATTCTGAGGGTAGTAGTGGTAAAATCCAGGAAGCAGAAGGCTATTCAGAAACTATACAGAAACCAGACGGCAGTTGTAAGAGTAGAGGGGTATGAACGGGAAGCACTGAACAAGCAGAAAAAGAAACCAAAGAACAATTTGGAGTAGGAATTAAAGTCGAGGGAGAACAAATAAAAACTTTGAAGTTTGACCATGACATTGTAATTCTGTTAGAAACAGCAAAGGACCTGGAAGAGCAGTTGAACAGGTGAACAACAACAAAATCAAAACAAGGATAATGGAATGTAGTCAAACTAAAACAGGGGATGCTGAGGGAATTAGATTAGGAAACGAGGCACTTAAAGTAGTAAAGGAGCTTTGCTGTTTGGGCAGCAGAATAACTGACGATGGCCAAAGTAAGAGAATATAAGAGAGACTAGCAACGGCAAGAAAAGAACTTCTGAAGAAGAGACATTTGTTAACATCGAATTAGATTTAAGTGTTAGGACATCCGTACTGAAAGTATTTGTATGGAGTGCAGCCATGTATGGAAGTGAAAGACGGACGATAAACAGCTAGACGAAAATAGAATAGAAACTTTCGAAATGTGGTGCTACAGAAGAATGTTAAAGATAAGATGGGTTGATCACGTAACTAATGAGGTGGTACTGAATAGAATCGAGCGGACAAAAAAATTGTGACACAACTTGACCATAGCAAGGGATCGGTTGATAGGACACACGCTGAGGCATCAAGGGATCACCAATTTAGCATTAGAGGAAAGTGGGAGTGGGTTAAAAATCTTTGAGGGAAACCAAGAGATGAATATAATAAGCAGATTCAGAAGGATGTAGGTTGCAGTAGTTGTTCTGACTGAAGAGAGTAGCATGGAGAGCTGCTTCAAATCAATCTTCGGACTGAAGATCACAAAATGATAAATCTGTGTTTTTTTATTTTTACTACAGCATACCTTTGTTTCACTTTACAAATCAACAATTTTCGAATAAAACTGGAATTAAACACTGACAGTTTCGAGGATAATTACGTAGAAGAAAAATGCACTGTAAGTTACACAGCCATTTTATACATTCTCACTCAGTTTCTAAATGGTTCACCACTACCCGTTTCTAGCGGAACCTAGTAAGAGACTGGTCACATACGCGAACAAAGCGATCGAAATGGTACGCAGTTATGAGTTTAACTGACCAAAACTACTAGGAAAGCTACTGAAGTCTACACTGACTTATGATAATCTACGGTAGTTTTACAACTCTATAGACATGAGAGCCATTAATATTTATTTTCCCCTGGGCAGCAGGTCAAGTGTTTCGGTGTGGACACGTGGACGCAAAATGGTCAGTCTATACTGACAGGCGAAGAGGTCTTAACGGTATAGTTACGACCATGCAGAAAACATCAGGTCGTAAAATTCGTGACGTGTTTGTGGGAAGACTGTTCGACGCAGGGAAAAAACAATCAATATAGCGTTCCCAGAATGAGATTTTCACTCTGCAGCAGAGTGTACGCTGATATGAAACTTCCTGGTACATTAAAACTGCTTGCCGGACCGAAACTCGAACTCGGGGCCTCTGCCTTTCGCAAGCAAGCGCTCTACCATTGAGCTACCCAAGCACGACTCAAGCCCTGTCCTCACAGCTTTACTTCAGCCAGTACCTCGTCTCCCACCTCCCAAACTTTACAGAAGCTTTCCTGCGAGTCTCGGTCCAGCACACAGTTTTAACTTGCCAGGAAGTTTTAATATAGCATTGTGTGCACATATTGAGGTACCACATATAAAGATATCTGCAATTATAGCCTTTACAGCCTGTATAATTCTTGTTTAGATGAAATGAAGTGTAGCAGAAACCGACTTTCCGTGAAATCATAGTCACTTCAAACTACCAAAATCCCGCTAACCTTTCTTTTTCGTGTCTTAGCGATCTGACCAATTCTAGTGCCACTCGAAAATTGAGATATAGGAGCACTGCCTTTGAGAGGTGAATGACGACTTCATTCACATCAGCTGTTCACTCAGAAATTCAACCGAATAATCTCTCTACAAAATAATTACATCTATATTTTTATGATTATAATAGGATCTGCACCACAGACATTCTTTACAGACATTCTTTTAAATTCTTGTGGTGGGGGCTGCTAGCCCTCCATCTAGATATGCAACGTCCCTGCCTATTCGTGTTCCACACGTGCGGGACGGGAATAGCGTTTAATGTCTGCCGTAACGAGCTGTTATTTCCGACACGTAGTTGATTCTACAGAATTTGGAGCAGATATGCGCAGGATCAATATAATGCTCTTTTTTATTCGGGCCCACCAACAGTCAACAGCTTATCCATTTTAACGAGTAAAGAGAAGATAAAACAATCGTACACATGCTATCTTGCGTCAGTCATCATAAAATACTGTGCCACTGTCTTCCAATTGCTACTTTTAAACACAACTTCCGGAAGACGAAAACCGAACGTCGGATATTGATTTTAATGGCGAGTTTACGTGGTAAAGCTTGAATAATTTTTGCTAGCCCGGGCAAACATCGGTTTTCATATTGTCAGCTGTTCTGAACGGAAAGCCTCTAAAAATCAGCTATCTTGTTCTTCGATTTAGCGAGTCGACGGCTGTTTCTCTGTAATTAAAATTAGCAGGTGGGTAACTTCTTTCTCAGTCTGAAATATCTTCCTCATTTCGCTGTACAGGAAGCCACTCCGCAGAGATTAACAGACATTTTTAAAAAGAAGACTGAACCTTACAATGCAAAAATGGTTCAAAGACAGTTGAGCGTTTACATGTGAGCGCACATATGGTTTCGAAGTGCAATTCTGGCCACCAGAACTGGATTTCCAAAACCGACTTTGGAGTGTTTACACGACAATCCAAAAGATGTCCTGGGAAATCGGTGTACTGCTACTGGATTTAGGAGTCCCACATAAACGTAGTACATGAGAGAGAAATGAGCTTGCAAAACGTTGTCACTTGCGAAGAACATTCAATACCTCGTACTTATGTCCAAGAATGGATACGTAGCGCTACTTTGAGAAAGTGCCGCTGTGTTCAATGCTTGAAAAAAAAATACTAATACATGTAATAAAACTTACATTTCACGAATTGTTCCATCAATCAAACTTAAATAAACTACGCTCGTTTCTCTGAACGATATCTGAAATACACCAACAGCATCTTCATTAATACGCCGCCTTCAACGAATGTGGGTAATTATTTATTGCGGTTCCGTTTGCTAAACAATAATATAAACGGTTGCAGTTGTTGTCATAGACTTTCAGAAGTATAATTACTATTTTTGTGGCCAGGGGAATTCCTTTATGTCTGAGAATGATAATTTTAAGAAATCATTTCGTTGAAACGATATTTACTATCGGGACTATAAATTTAAGCGAGGTTACAAGGACAGCTTCATCAACGAAAAGTGGATGCACTTATACTTATTTCATAAATCAGTACAGGCAACAATATTATATAATGGGCCATATGTTTCAGTTCCGTAATATCTAACGTGAAGTGATTGGCGGTTGGTGGGAGAGGAGAGAGGAAGATGAGTGAGTTGTGTGTCACGGAAGTTGCGTGAGCAGCTTATTCGAGTTAGTCTCTGTGATCTTCGAAACCCGATACGTGTAGCACGCGATCTATTCGTATACTTTTTCAGTGCATTATTTAAGAAACAGGCAGCTGTGATTTTTCGGGCAAAGTTTTCTTTTTCTTCGAGTTGCTTCGATATAAACGGACAAACGATGTGACTTCATGTAGCCTGTTCCTTACTAGAAGTGAAGATTTCAAGTGCATAATGCTGTTGACAATAAGTACTTAAGAGAGAGAGTAAATGCAGTTTCCGTAAATTTGTATAGTTGACATGATTAACTCCTCATTTTGTACTTAAATTCGATGATGTAACTGTTTCAAACTGATTTCCAACTTTTCTGTAGTAACACTGTACTTTCCTTAGCCAGTTTTTCACGCTGTTGTTTGTCGAGATTTTAGTTATCAATGTTACAACGAATCCGTAAGAAAACAGTTGCAATTTATTTCGAAGCAAATACCTTATCTACTATTGTCAGTTTTAGCAGAAGACGACAAGTTCGCTTCGGTGAAAAGCAATGAAAGGCTACAAAAAATGAAAGATCATACGTTCACGAACTGGTTGTTATCACAAAACATTGAACTGCTTGCAATTTAGACAGTCATATCAGTTACAAACGAACATTAGTGCCTATCGCCGAAGCGAGATTATCGCGGATTCCGGATGTGAATTAGGCATAGATTGGGACTATCATGCTATTAAACCAAGTGCCGAAGACGGAGGTTCGTGTGACATTATACGGAATGTCTTGTCCGAACATTTCTCCGAGCAGATATTAGAGAACCAACTCGTGAAGGTAATCTCTTAGACCTAGCAACAAATAGGCCTGAACTTCTCAAATCAGTTAACGTAACGTAGGGTAGCAGTGACCACAAGGCTGTGATAGCGTCTATGACTACCGGTATTACAAGGAATGTTAAGAAAGGTAGAAAAATGTTTTTGCTTATCAAGAGTGACAGGATACAAATTGCAGAGTATCTGAATAGTCAACATCAAATATCGAGTGCTGGCGATGAAGATGTGGAGCACGAATCGAAAAAATTCAAAGGTATCGTTCAATATCCCTTAGACAAGTACGTTCCGAGCTAGATCTTAAGGGATGGGAAAGATCAACTGTGGTAGGTAATCCTTAACCGGAATCGTGGGTCATTTTGGACCCACCGACAACAATACAACCGTCTAACAACGGAAACGCGCGGAGTTTCTGTTTCGCACGCCAGGGTAATCTCAGGGCATTGTGAGGTCCACCAGGTGCCAGGAGCTCGCTGCTTGAAATTTACTAGAAGTGGAGGTAAGTGAAATCGCTGGGTCCAATTTGACCCGCGATTCCAGACACGGGATTTTTGAAGTCAGTGAATACCGATTTATTTTGTGGTGTTTCAGGCACTTTATTGCAGCGGGGCCTCACTGAAAAAGAAATCTGTGAACTATTATTAGAGGAAAATTCTTCAGACACGTAATCTTTAAGCGATTTCCACCAGCCGGCGATAGCGGTTGCGTGGGATTTGGCGGATCCAGCGGTGTACGTCCATTGAGCCACCACGCCTTCAGCAGCACTGTACTACGGGCGCCCTCTCTCGCCATGGTATAGGACGGCTGGTGGCAGCGAGACGCCCCACTTGCACTCGGAGCCTCTTCGCTATGACATTATCGTTCGAGCTTAGTTCAGGGAGACTTTTGGTTGTCGATATTGTGGGCTGGACTCTATTGCTGGCTGCATTATTTGTAATGAGTCTTCGCGTGCTTCGAGAACTACAAGTAGCCGGCCGGTGTGGCCGTGCGGTTAAAGGCGCTTCAGTCTGGAACCGCGTGACCGCTACGGTCGCAGGTTCGAATCCTGCCTCGGGCATGGATGTGTGTGATGTCCTTAGGTTAGTTAGGTTTAATTAGTTCTAAGTTCTAGGCGACTGATGACCTAGAAGTTAAGTCGCATAGTGCTCAGAGCCATTTGAACCATTTTGAACTACAAGTAAATCTTATGTATGTTGTTTTTACTTGTTTGCTAATCATTTCTGCTCCTGTCCAGCTTTCTTATAAGGACAGTTGCCACAGATATCTGTAGCTACCCTCTCTTTACCGTTTTGTAGAGCAATGAGGAGAGTGTTCAATGACTTTGAGACTAAAATTTTCTTAATCGATTTGACTAAAGACCTTAAGAGGTTTTGGTCTTACATATAATCAGTAACCGGTTGTAGCAGTCCATTCAGTCACACAGTGACTGTAAGGTCACCGAAACGGAAAATGACAGAGGGAAGGCCGAAATTGTTTCACCGCGGCAGATCTTAATATGGTCCTTCCTACGAAAAGGTACACACACACACACACACACACAATTATATTTAAATAAATAAAAAAGCATACGTAAACAAATACCATTTCACACACAACACCGATACTTCAAAAATTACACTCCAAAGCTGACGATAACATTCGACAGTCGTCAACACAAACCAAAACATAGCTTCAAAACAAGTGTTCAATTCCTACTGCTGTGCAGTCCGGAAAACAGAAACTCAGATGGCAATTATAAGAAGAAGAACAGCGCCAAAAATGGAACAAAAACCCAATATGTAGAACATCATCCACGGAACCTTTAACTAGAATTTAAGACATTACTACGCCACAGAAAAGCCAACCACTGGAACTGTTTATAATCTATATAAACATGGTTCCAAAATGTAAACTAAATAGCCGGCCGGTGTGGCCGTGCGGTTAAAGGCGCTTCAGTCTGGAACCGTGTGCAATCCGCCGTGTGAAATTTATGTTTCATTCAGTTGTAATAGCAAATCCAAAAGTAAAAACTATCAACATACCGTAATACAACACTCGCAATTTTTTACAAGATCTTCAGGGAAAATTGCCCTGGCTACCAACGAACTGATTCATCCGTGGAAACTATCATAAAAAATAATTGTGACTTTCTTGCTAAATATTTCACTAACTTTTCAGCTGCGAAGAGCCATCTGAGCAACTCCTATTAGCAAAAACAGCACAAAATCCTGATTCGTTTCTACTTTCACACGAAGAAGTAGTGAAACTAATCAAATCATTAAAAACCAATAGAGCATCTGGGAAAGATGGAATTATTGCAGAATTATGCAAATTGGTTCACAAAAACATAACACATCAAAATTTACAGAATATAATAATTGATTTAAAAAAAGCTTACGATTCTGTTGACGGACGAACGCTGTTTAAAAGCCTAGAAAAATTAGGGTTCTGTGGAAAGACCACTGCCAACATCCAGGAAACTTTATCAGGAACCACCTCAAAAGTGAAATTCATGGTAGAAATCTCATTCGAAGTCACATAGGCGTCCTACAACGACTCCTTTTCAACACCATAGTGCAAAAAAATAATCAGAGAATGGTAAAAGCACGCCAGCAACTTCAAATCTGCTGTATAACTGGGCTCGAAGTTTCCTATGAAATGCCACAGTATGTGGACACCAAACCAACGAGAAAACTTCCACTGAAAACATTGTATGAAAAAATCTCACGTCACTCGTTTCAGGTACTTAGGAGAAACTATCCTATCCACAGGACTGAACACAATCTCCAACACAGAAAGAATATTCAGACGGCAAAAGGTATACAAACCAACATGGAATCACTATGACAAAAGACCAACATGTCGTAATGCAACACTACGACACTAAAACACGGTTGTTTTACCAGAAGCCTTGTATGGAGCAGAAACCCCAGTAATTAGAAGGCTGACAATAATTCGTGACAAAAGAAACAAGAAGTTACGACGCAGAACTTGGGTCAAATGACATACAAAGGAAATCTATGAACACACAGACATCACGGAAAAATTTAGGATCAGGAAAAGATGCCTATGGTTCTACGGGCAACTATGTAGGATGTATGAAAACACATTCACTAAGAAAACTTTTAACATAGTTAATGCAAGCATATTTAAGACCAGTTGCATGAAAGAAACCCAAGATTACCTGCAAAAAAATTGAAAAGTTCAGGAGAAGAAATTGAAGACAGAAAACAATTCATATGTAAAATTAAAAACAAGAAACATTAACAAACCTCAAAGAAAGATATAACAGGAAAAAACATATTGAATTAATGACGAGGTTTTGGGAAGAAATAAAGAAAAGAAAAGGAACTGAAGCTTCGACTGCCTCAAGTTCACACTCTTTCCTAAAGGCGAATAGTCGAGAATAATAATACCGCTGTGCAAAACTTAAGGACTAAAGTACCTATCGCATGAATGTCACTGTCAACTAACATTAACTCATCAAAAAAAGGTTTGCACCACCTGAGTCCCGAGAGTTGCGGAACCTGTACAGAAAATTCGAATAGAGATCAACATAAACATCATTTCCGCCCTTTTTATTGCTCATGAAAACCACACATTGCATGTTGTACCACCATACAGCGAGACCTTCAGAGGCGGTGGTCCAGATTGCTGTGCACACCAGTACCTCTAATACCCAGTAGCATGCCCTCTTGCACTGATGTTTGCCTGTGTTCGTCGTGGCATGCTATCCACAAGTTCAGCAAGGCACTATTGGTCCAGATTGTCCCACTCCTAAACGGCGATTCGGCGTAGATCCCTCAGTGTGCTTGATGGGTCACGTCGTCCAAACAGCCCTTTCCGGTCTATCCCAGGCATGTTCGATAGGGTGCATGACTGGAGAATATGCTGGCCACTCTAGTCGTTATCCTGAAGGAAGTCATTCACAAGATGTGCACGATGGGGGCGCAAATTGTCGTCCATGAAGACGAATGCCTTGCCAGTATGCTGACGATATGGTTGCACTATCGGTCAGAGGATGGCATTCACGTATCGTACAGGCGTTGCGACACCTTCCATGACCACCAGAGACATACGTCGGCCCCACTTAATGCCATCGCAAAACAGCAGGGATCCTCCACCTTGCTGCACCCGCTAAGGCGTTCAGCCCGACCAGGTTGCCTCCAAACACATCTCCGACGATTGTCTGTCTGAAGGCATATGCGATACTCTCGGTAAAGAGAACGTGATGCCAATCCTGAGCGGTCCGTTTGGCATGCTGTTGGGCCCATCTGCACCACGCTGCATGGTGTCGTGGTTGCAAAGATGGATCTCGCCTTGGACGTCGGGAGTAAAGTTGCGCATCATGCAGCCTATTGCGCACAGTTTGAGTCGTAACACGACGTCTTGTGGCTGCACGAAAAGCATTATTCAACATGGTGGCGTTGCTGTCAGGGTTCCTCCGAGCCATAATCCGTAGATAGCGGTCAGCCACTGCAGTAGTAGCCCTTGGTCTGCCTGAGCGAGGCATGTCATCGACAGTTCCTGTCTCTCTATATCTCCTCCATGTCCGAACAACATCGCTTTGGTTCACTCCGAGGCACCTGGACACTTCGCTTGTCGAGAGCCCTTCCTGGCACAAAGTAACAATGCGGACGCGATGGAACCGCGGTACTGATCGTCTAGACATGGTTGAAGTACTGACAACAGTGGTCTGTACCTCCTTCCTGGTGGAACGACAGGAACTGATCGGCTGATGGACCTCGTCCGTCTAATAGGCGTTGCTCATGCACGATTGTTTACATCTTTGGGCGGGTTTAGTGACAACTCTGAACAGTCAAAGGCACTGTGTGATACAACATCCACAGTCAACGTCTATCTGGGAACCTGGGTGATACAAAACGCTTTTTGATGTGTGTATGTCGATCAAGATTGGACCATAAACAAAATGAATTGCTACAATATAATACGGAAGCTAACTGAAAGAAATACACAATGAGACGAAAGGGGATGGCACTTTTTTCAAAGACAGTTATTACGTGCAAGGCACAGCAATTTATGATGGTTCCGTGGACACTACAAAAGGCGGAACATTGTTCTTAATGTGGTGTATGATCACCGTAGACAACAAAACATGCACCGCAACGTGCTCCCATGCTGGCTACAAGGTTGGTAAGGGGTTCTTGTTGTAAGGCCTCCCATTCCTCCAGCAGCACGATTGACAACTGTTGGGTGGTCGTTGGTGCATGTATGTGGACGTGCTGCAGTACGTCTGCCGAACGTACACCATACGTGATCGAGGGGATTTAAGACTGGGAAATGGACAGGTAATCCATTCGTCAAATCTACTCTCGTACTAATGGCTCCTCCGTCTTCGCAATTCCATGCGGTCGCGCATTGTCATCGATAAAAACGAAGTCAGGGCCGAATGCACCCCTGAAAAGACGAACATGGGGAAGGAGTACAATGGTGCAATAACACTGACCATTGAGTGTACTGCGTTCAAAGATTTGGAGGACAGTACGAGGGGACCCAAAAGAAACCGGATTGTTGTCATAAAAAATTTATTGATGAACCTTTTTACAAAATTACTTCAGTCACCTTCAAAATACTCTCCATTACATGCGATGCACTTGTCAAGTCTCTTTTCCCATTGTTGAAAGCATGTTTGGAACTCTTCAAGTTTGATATTGTCCAGTGCCTTCTGCGAAGCTGTTTTCACCGCCTCCACATCGTCATAACGCTCCCCTTTTAGCGTTTTTTTTCATTCGTGGAAATAGGAAAAAGTCGCACGGGGCTAGGTCCGGCGAATACGGAGCGTGGGGAACGACAGACCACCTTTGAGATGCCAAATAGTGGGTCACTCGTAAGGCCGTGTGTGCTGGAGCGTTGTGATGCAGAAACCAGTCACCTGATCGCCAAAGTTCCGGGCGTTTCCTCCCCACATCCTCTCGCAGACGCCTTAAAACATCCAAGTAAAAGTGCCGGTTAACAGTCTGGCCAGGGGGTACGAATTCCCGATGCACAATTCCACGAACATCAAAAAAGACAATGATCATCGTCTTCACATTTGACCTCACTTGCCATGCTTTTTTTGGTCTGGGAGAATTGGGAATCCTCCACTGGCTTGACGCTTGCTTGGTTTCTGCGTCATACCCGTAACACCAACTCTCATCCCCCGTAATGACTTTGTTCAAGAAGTTTGGATCACGTGGAATCTCTGTTTTCAAGTCCTGACACACAATCATGCGGATGGTTTTATGCTCCTGTGTCAGAAGGCGCGGAACGAATTTAGCAGCAACACGTCTCATGTGCAAATCCTCACTCAAAATCCGCTGGCACGAGCTCCAGCAGATTACTGTCTCTGCTGAAATCTGGTCGATCGTTTGGCAACGATCCTCGTCGATCTTTTGGCGGACCTTTTCAATATTTTCCTCATTTCGCGATGTTGGGCGTCCAGAACGAGCTTGGTCTTCAACACACATCTCACCACGTTTAAAGCGCCCAAACCACTCGAAAACATGTGTGCGGCTCATAGCGTGCTCCTGGAAAGCTTCCTGAAGCATTTGGAGTGTCTCCGTTGCAGTTTTTTAAAGCAGGAAACAAAATTTCACACACACTCTTTGTTCTTTTAAAGTTGCCATAACGACTTCGCAATACTACACTTGCACGTTCAGCTCTACACTAACACCATCTAGCGTGAGAACCCTGCACTACGTCTACGAGTGGCTGCGCCCTCGGAGTCCGGTTTCTTTTGGGTCCCCCCTCGTTATGTCCATACACCCTTATCCCTCTCCACCTCATAACACCAGGTCTGCCAAAACGATCATGTTCCTGGATGCATTACGTGCTCCCACCTGGCGCTATATGTGGTTACGCCCAATGTTGTCGCCATAGTCGCCGACGATGGTCATTCGGGGTAGCGCAGTGCATGCTTGCTGGTTACGCCACCGCTCCAAACACAGCCTTTTGTATTGTCGTGTTTACGGGAGTCTACACTTGGGACGGTAATTCCCTAGTCCGGCTGCTCCAAGGTAGATGTGAAGGGATTACAATGTGCTTGGCGGACCGCATCAGTTTGTCCCTTATGGTGGCCAGAAGTGCTCGATGGGAACCTTGACAGCGAGTATGCCTGCCCTCACTTTCCCAAGTAAACCAATATCGGACCGTTGCCACATCCGAATGACCCTCAAATCTGGATATTGCACTGTTCGACCAGCCGGCCAAATGGAAACCTGCAATGAGGTTTCTTTCAAACTTTGGCACATGCTGATACCGCTATCTCACACGAGTCTGCGGCATCTCCGTGTCCTGCACTGTGATCACTCAACATCTGACGCTGCTCGTGTCCCTTTTATACCCTACCAGTCCTGGTAAACAACAGTAAAGACGAACAACACTGATGCACTCTGATGGCCGTTCTGTGTGTCACAGCGATATGCAACTCTGTAATCACTTACATGCCCGCGGCGGCGTGTACGTGTAGGAAATTACATTCACATCCGCCAGGTCTATTGGATGCTTCACTTTTTGTCTGTCAGCGTATCTTGGGGATCGTCCGAAGCTAAAAAGATCGAATGCAGGAGACGACAAGTTTGTGACAACGCACCTCCTGTTCCACTGCTTCAGAAATGTGGAATATCTTGAAAAGTACGGGCATCGATTCTGATGCGCATTGCGAGGGTGAAAAGAATAAAGCAATGGACGATAGCGAACAATTTGTCGAAAATTTGCTGCTGAAAAAACACTGAAAAATCTATGACTGTAATTTAAAAAACAGTGATGTACCGTGTATTGACTTTCAATGGTCGTTATGTACCTACAAACAATAAATTTTAGTAGGAAATGAATTACTGTACTGCGATATTGTTGTTTTTTTTTTTCCTTTCTTCGCGTGCATCGTTTACCAAGAAATTCGTTGCACACGAAAAATACGTAGCCGAAGACAGGGCGCGTGTGTGTTCGTATTACTGCTGCAGCTGTAAAGAAATTTGGAAGCTGGTATCGCTGTACCAGTCGTCAAATAGCCAGCTACCCGCATGGAAGCTGTGATAGACGTCCTCTCCCATGTTGCCGCTTCTGCTTTCCCCCTGACTGCGATCGATTCCCGAGGCAGTGATTACCAGCGCCAGTCGTGGGTCAGATAACACATGTTGCCAACATTGTTTCCTAAACCTCAGCTCATCTCATTCTCCTTCAAATAAAAACGAAACAAAGACAGAATTCAAAATAAGCACAATGTTCGCATTCTTACTCGATTGGCTTTTGTATAGGCTTATCATACGTCCGCAATTAGCCCGGACAGTCCTGATTTTTTTAACGCCATCCAGTGTAATCTCTGTGGTCGCAAAAATGTCCGGGATTTGAGAATTTTGTGACTGGCGGGAATTATTTTAAATTTTGGACCTGTGTGTTCCACATCGCGTTTTTGAACATTCTCTTACGGCCGTTCCTGTCTCAGCCGACCTTAGAGCAAGCGCTGACGTCACAGGGAGTCGTGGCTCCCGGTTCCTACAAACTTCCAACTTATAATCCATCTTGATGAAATTTGGCGCGAGTGTAGAGGAGACAAAATAGTGGAATACGTATATTTTTGTATGTGGCCAACTTCACTTTGTAAGGGGTAAAACACATCGCGAAACGTAATTTGCCATTTTACTTTTAGAACATACATATTCGAAACGATGATATATAAAAAAATGTTTTAAGTATAAAAGTTGATGTGTAGCTAACGTTCTCGAAAACTGCTTACTCGCCTGTAATAATTTGAAATTTTGCAAGCTTCCTCACCACCATTGATTAATTTTGAAGATGAAAACTTCTCTTAAAACATAAATTATAGAAGCTTTCAAGCCTCATACATCCCTGTGCAATAAACCTGTTTTCTGAAATACCATTTTTGGAAAATAGGCTATCAGAATATTATTGAAAAGAATAAGTATGATGAAAACCAGATAAGATAACGATAATGAAACCTTCTTTGATTTCTGTTGTAACAAAAGTTTCCATTTTTCAAAATTTATTAATGGTGGTGAAATATTTTGCAAAATTTAAAATTATTACAATAGTTGATTATGGCGTCCTCTTGGGTAAAATATTCCGGAGGTAAAATAGCCCCCCATTCGGATCTCCGGGCGGGGACTACTCAAGAGGACGTCGTTATCAGGAGAAAGAAAACTGGCATTCTACGGATCGGAGCGTGGAATGTCAGATCCCTTAATCGGGCAGGTAGGTTAGAAAATTTAAAAAGGGAAATGGATAGGTTATAGTTAGATATAGTGGGAATTAGTGAAGTTCGGTGGCAGGAGGAACAAGACTTTTGGTCAGATGATTACAGGGTTATAAATACAAAATCAAATAGGGGTAATGCAGGAGTAGGTTTAATAATGAATAAAAAAATAGGAGTGCGGGTTAGCTACTACAAACAGCGTAGTGAACGCATTATTGTGGCCAAGATAGACACAAAGCCCATGCCTACTACAGTAGTACAAGTTTATATGCCAACTAGCTCTGCAGATGATGAAGAAATTGATGAAATGTATGACGAGATAAAAGAAATTATTCAGGTAGTGAAGGGAGACGAAAATTTAATAGTCATGGGTGACTGGAATTCGTCAGTAGGAAAAGGGAGAGAAAGAAACATAGTAGGTGAATATGGATTGGGGGGAAGAAATGAAAGAGGAAGCCGCCTTGTAGAATTTTGCACAGAGCATAACTTAATCATAGCTAACACTTGGTTCAAGAATCATGAAAGAAGGTTGTATACCTGGAAGAATCCTGGAGATACTAAAAGGTATCAGATAGATTACATAATGGTAAGACAGAGATTTAGGAACCAGGTTTTAAATTGTAAGACACTTCCAAGGGCAGATGTGGATTCTGACCACAATCTATTGGTTATGAACTGCAGATTGAAACTGAAGAAACTGCAAAAAGGCAGGAATTTAAGGAGATGGGACCTGGATAAACTGAAAGAACCAGAGGTTGTAGAGAGTTTCAGGGAGAGCATAAGGGAACAATTGACAGGAATGGGGGAAAGAAATACAGTAGAAGAAGAATGGGTAGCTCTGAGGGATGAAGTAGTGAAGGCAGCAGAGGATCAAGTAAGTAAAAAGACTAGGGCTAATAGAAATCCTTGGGTAACAGAAGAAATATTGAATTTAATTGATGAAAGGATAAAATATAAAAATGCAGTAAATGAAGCAGGCAAAAAGGAATACAAACGTCTCAAAAATGAGATCGACAGGAAGTGCAAAATGGCTAAGCAGGGATGGCTAGAGGACAAATGTAAAGATGTAGAGGCTTGTCTCACTAGGGGTAAGATAGATACTGCCTACAGGAAAATTAAAGAGGCGTTTGGAGAGAAGAGAACCACTTGTATGAATATCAAGAGCTCAGATGGAAACCCAGTTCTAAGCAAAGAAGGGAAGGCAGAAAGGTGGAAGGAGTATATAGAGGGTTTATACAAGGGCGATGTACTTGAGGACAATATTATGGAAATGGAAGAGGATGTAGATGAAGATGAAATGGGAGATAAGATACTGCGTGAAGAGTTTGACAGAGCACTGAAAGACCTGAGGCGAAACAAGGCCCCGGGAGTAGACAACATTCCATTAGAACTACTGATGGCCTTGGGAGAGCCAGTCATGACAAAACTCTACCATCTGGTGAGCACGATGTATGAGACAGGCGAAATACCCACAGATTTCAAGAAGAATATAATAATTACAATCCCAAAGAAAGCAGGTGTTGACAGATGTGAAAATTACCGAACTATCAATTTAATAAGTCACAGCTGCAAAATACTAACGCGAATTCTTTAAAGACGAATGGAAAAACTGGTAGAAGCAGACCTCGGGGAAGATCAGTTTGGATTCCGTAGAAATGTTGGAACACGTGAGGCAATACTAACCTTACGACTTATCTTAGAAGAAAGATTAAGAAAAGGCAAATCTACGTTTCTAGCATTTGTAGACTTAGAGAAAGCTTTTGACAACGTTAACTGGAATACTCTCTTTCAAATTCTGAAGGTGGCAGGGGTAAAATACAGGGAGCGAAAGGCTATTTACAGTTTGTACAGAAACCAGATGGCAGTTACAAGAGTCGAGGGACATGAAAGGGAAGCAGTGGTTGGGAAGGGAGTAAGACAGGGTTGTAGCTTCTCCCCGATGTTATTCAATCTGTATATTGAGCAAGCAGTAAAGGAAACAAAAGAAAAATTCGGAGTAGATATTAAAATTCATGGAGAAGAAGTAAAAACTTTGAGGTTCGCCGATGACATTGTAATTCTGTCAGAGACAGCAAAGGACTTGGAAGAGCAGCTGAACGGAATGGACAGTGTCTTGAAAGGAGGATATAAGATGAACATCAACAAAAGCAAAACGAGGATAATGGAATGTAGTCAAATTAAATCGGATGATGCTGAGGGTATTAGATTAGGAAATGAGACACTTAAAGTAGTAAAGGAGTTTTGCTATTTATGGAGTAAAATAACTGATGATGGTCGAAGTAGAGAGGATATAAAATGTAGGCTGGCAATGGCAAGGAAATCGTTTCTGAAGAAGAGAAATTTGTTAACATCGAGTATAGATTTAAGTGTCAGGAAGTCGTTTCTGAAAGTATTTGTATGGAGTGTAGCCATGTATGGAAGTGAAACATGGACGATAACCAGTTTGGACAAGAAGAGAATAGAAGCTTTCGAAATGTGGTGCTACAGAAGAATGCTGAAGATAAGGTGGGTAGATCATGTAACTAATGAGGAGGTATTGAATAGGATTGGGGAGAAGAGAAGTTTGTGGCACAACTTGACTAGAAGAAGGGATCGGTTGGTAGGACATGTTTTGAGGCATCAAGGGATCACAAATTTAGCATTGGAGGGCTGCGTGGAGGGTAAAAATCGTAGAGGGAGACCAAGAGATGAATACACTAAGCAGATTCAGAAGGATGTAGGTTGCAGTAGGTACTGGGAGATGAAGAAGCTTGCACAGGATAGAGTAGCATGGAGAGCTGCATCAAACCAGTCTCAGGACTGAAGAGCACAACAACAACAACAACAGTTGATTATGTAGTTTTCAAGAAATTAATGACACATCAACCATTATATTAAAATTTTTTTATATATCATCGTTTCGAAGATGTTTGTTCTAAACGTAAAATACCAAATTACCTTTCGGGGTGAGTTTTAGCCCTTAAAAGTGAACTTGGCCACAAACAACAAAATACGCATTGCACTATTTTGTCCCCTCTACACACTCCCTAAGTTTCATCACGATTGACACTTGGAAATGTGACCCTTTTAATCATTTGGAGACAAATCAAGAGCTATGTATTAGATTGGTTCGTAAGTTTGTAGCGTTTTCGCTCTGCGTGTTGGTATTCCTGTTGCTATAGGTTTATTTATCGACTGTCAATTTTTTTTTATAGTTCACTTTTCACTGTTGTTACCTTAGTTTACATATTGTCATTCTGAAATTACGAGTGGAAGCTTTGGACGCTAGAAAACGGGAGTCCCAAGTGGAGAAATCGGAACATTTCCAATATACACTCCTGGAAATTGAAATAAGAACACCGTGCATTCATTGTCCCAGGAAGGGGAGACTTTATTGACACATTCCTGGGGTCAGATACATCACATGATCACACTGACAGAACCACAGGCACATAGACACAGGCAACAGAGCATGCACAATGTCGGCACTAGTACAGTGTATATCCACCTTTCGCAGCAATGCAGGCTGCTATTCTCCCATGGAGACGATCGTAGAGATGCTGGATGTAGTCCTGTGGAACGGCTTGCCATGCCATTTCCACCTGGCGCCTCAGTTGGACCAGCGTTCGTGCTGGACGTGCAGACCGCGTGAGACGACGCTTCATCCAGTCCCAAACATGCTCAATGGGGGACAGATCCGGAGATCTTGCTGGCCAGGGTAGTTGACTTACACCTTCTAGAGCACGTTGGGTGGCACGGGATACATGCGGACGTGCATTGTCCTGTTGGAACAGCAAGTTCCCTTGCCGGTCTAGGAATGGTAGAACGATGGGTTCGATGACGGTTTGGATGTACCGTTCACTATTCAGTGTCCCCTCGACGATCACCAGTGGTGTACGGCCAGTGTAGGAGATCGCTCCCCACACCATGATGCCGGGTGTTGGCCCTGTGTGCCTCGGTCGTATGCAGTCCTGATTGTGGCGCTCACTTGCACGGCGCCAAACACGCATACGACCATCATTGGCACCAAGGCAGAAGCGACTCTCATCGCTGAAGACGACACGTCTCCATTCGTCCCTCCATTCACGCCTGTCGCGACACCACTGGAGGCGGGCTGCACGATGTTGGGGCGTGAGCGGAAGACGGCCTAACGGTGTGCGGGACCGTAGCCCAGCTTCATGGAGACGGTTGCGAATGGTCCTCGCCGATACCCCAGGAGCAACAGTGTCTCTAATTTGCTGGGAAGTGGCGGTGCGGTCCCCTACGGCACTGCGTAGGATCCTACGGTCTTGGCGTGCATCCGTGCGTCGCTGCGGTCCGGTCCCTGGTCGACGGGCACGTGCACCTTCCGCCGACCACTGGCGACAACATCGATGTACTGTGGAGACCTCACGCCCCACGTGTTGAGCAATTCGGCGGTACGTCCACCCGGCCTCCCGCATGCCCACTATACGCCCTCGCTCAAAGTCCGTCAACTGCACATACGGTTCACGTCCACGCTGTCGCGGCATGCTACCAGTGTTAAAGACTGCGATGGAGCTCCGTATGCCACGGCAAACTGGTTGACACTGACGGCGGCGGTGCACAAATGCTGCGCAGCTAGCGCCATTCGACGGCCAACACCGCGGTTCCTGGTGTGTCCGCTGTGCCGTGCGTGTGATCATTGCTTGTACAGCCCTCTCGCAGTGTCTGGAGCAAGTATGGTGGGTCTGACACACCGGTGTCAATATGTTCTTTTTTCCATTTCCAGGAGTGTATTCTTCTGTTTCATTTCAGTGGAGGGGTGACAGCAGCGGAGGCAACGAGAAACATTTGCGCCGTGTATGGGGAAAATGCCATTGGACACAGCAGGACAAGAAAATGGTTTTCTCGTTTTAAGGTGGATCGTTTTGACATTAGTGAGACTTTCCACGTTCAGGAAGACCTCTTGGGGATTGATGAAGATCGTTTAACGCTTTAATCCATAATCATTCACGTCAGTGTACACGATAACTGGCAACTGTGATGAACTGTCATCATTCCACCGTCGTGCGACATTTGCATGCAGTGGGATAGGTTCAAAAATCGGGTGTAGACAAAATCACAAAAATCAGTGGATGGCCACATATCATCTCTACATGCTCTCATCACTTGGCTCGTGAACAACACCGACCCTTCCTATCCGTATCGTTACTGGTGACCATAAATGATGTCTTTATGCTAACATAAGGTAAAGAAAGGAATAGTTGAGCCCAAACAAAGCAACTCCCCGTAAAAAGACCTGCGCGCATCCACAAACGAAAATGTTACACATCTCGTGGAATTGCGGTGTGGTGAACTACGATTTGCTTTCTCGAGGTGTAACCATCACTGCTGACATTTATTGTCAACAACGGCCGGCCGTTGTGGCCGAGCGGTTCTAGGCGCTTCAGTCCGGAACCGCGCGACTGCTACGGTCGCAGGTTCGAAACCTGCCTCGGGCATGGATGTGTGTGATGTCCTTAGGTTAGTTAGGTTTAAGTAGTTCTAAGTTCTAGGGCGCTGATAACCTCAGATGTTAAGGCCCATAGTGCTCAGAGCCACTAGAGTCAACAACTGAGACGTCTTGCAGGCGCAATCCAAAAACAGCGACCAGGAAGACTACGCGAAGTTATGCTACTCTACAGTAACGGCCGCCTTCATACTGCTCGACTGACAATAATCACTATACAGGAGTCGGGTTGGGAAGTCATTCCTCACACAAGCCCGCGGCTCGTGGTCGTGCGGTAGCGTTCTCGCTTCCCGCGCCCGGGTTCCCGGGTTCGATTCACGGCGGGGTCAGGGATTTTCTCTGCCTCGTGATGGCTGGGTGTTGTGTGATGTCCTTAGGTTAGTTAGGTTTAAGTAGTTCTAAGTTCTAGGGGACTGATGACCATAGATGTTAAGTCCCATAGTGCTCAGAGCCATTTGAACCTCACACAACTTACTCACCTGATCTTGCACCCGCAGATTTTCATCTTTTCCACCCTTTATCGAACAAGCTTCAAGGAACTTCCTTTCCGGATAAAAATGAGCTCCGAACATGCCTCGACGAGTTTTCGCCTCAAAACCAGGTGATTTCTACAGTTGCGGAATCGTGAATTAACCGCAGATTTGGCTAAAAAATGTTCAAATGTGTGTGAATTCCTAAGGGACCAAACTGCTGAGGTCCCTAGACTTACACACTACTTAAACTAACTTACGCTAAGAACAACACACACACCCATGCCCGACGGAGATCTCGAACCTACGGCGGGAGGGGCCTCGCAATCCGTGGCGTGGCCGGTGCCCCCTTGCAATCCCAGAACGTCTCATGTCCCTCCATGTTTATTTATTGCTTCTTTTGACAGTACTCAGCAACTCACACTTCAGTAAAACAGGGTTATCAAATGTAAAGTAATACAGTACTACGCTGTTTCCTAGGATCTGGTAGCCTAAATAGAAACTCTGAAGCACGTTTCTGTTTTCTTCTGAGTTGTCTGCGATTCCCTATAAACCTTTCGCCCCCCTCCCCGCCCCCCCCCCCCCCCCACCCAGATACACGCCCCTCTATGTTCAGATCCAGTACACTAATGAGTCATACAGCCTACCGCAAGTACACCGAAAAACAAAACTTCAGCGGCGTTACTCCATCATAATTTTATTCCAGATTTATGAAATACTTGAGTCACTGAGTTATTCTCGTCGCTAACCTCTTAGCCGAAAACCTAACACACATTACACAAAACAGAGTTGACGTAGCCTATGTATCTAGATGACACAGTTCGTAGCAATTGACGAAAGTCATCGAGTAAAACAGAAGTAATATCTGGCGTTCTCTGCTGTCCCTAATCTACAAAATCGTTTTAGGAGACGATCTGAGCAGCCCTCGTAGATTGTTTGCAGATAATTCTGTAATTTACCTTCCTGTAAAGTCATTAGATGATAAAAACAAATTTAAAATCATTTCGACAAGGTATCTGTATGGTGAGAAGTGGAAATTGCCTCTAAATAATGACAAGTGTGAAGTCATCCCCATGAGTAATATAAAATGAATCCGCTAAATTTCGGTTACACGATAAATCATACAAATCTAACGGCTCTAGATTCAACTAAATATTTAGGGATTATAATTAAGAATAATTGGAACCATCACGCGGATAATGTTGTGTGGAAAGCAACCGAAAGACTGCAATTTATTGGCAGAACACTTAGAAAGGGCAACAAGTCTACTAAAGAGACCGCTTACACTACTCCTCTGGATTATTGCTCTGCGGGTGAGAACATCAGACAGTATTGAGGCAGCACATCAAAAAAGTTTAAAGAAGGATACGTATCAACACGAAAAAGGGAAGAGAGCGCCACGGATATGATACGCGAAATGGGGTGGCAATCATTAAAAACAAAGACGTTTTACTTTGCGGCAGGATCTTCTCATGAAATTCCAATAACCAACTTTTTCCTCAGAGTATGAAAATATTTTGTTGTCGTTCACCTACATAAGGAGAAATGATCACCATAATACAATAAGTGAAATCGGATCTCATTTTCCCCTCGTATTGTTCGAAAATAGAAGGTGGTTGAATGAAGCCTCCGCCAGGCACTTAATTGTGAATTACAGAGTAATCGTGTAGAAGTAGATGTAGGCGGAGTGTACTTTTTTCATAGCCCCTTGTGACTGACCATCAAAGTGAAAATAACATGTCGGTAGATACTTGAAGTGACTCGCTTAGTTTGCCGGCCGCGGTGGTCTAGTGGTTCTAGGCGCGTAGTCCGGAACCGCGGGACTGCTACGGTCGCAGATTCGAATCCTGCCTCGGGCATGGATGTGTGTAGTGTCCTTAGGTTAGTTAGGGGCTCCGGAAAGGCTCAAAATCATGAAAAGTTCAATTTTTACTTTTTTGCGTTTTCTGAATCTGCAGACTATTACCTTTTAATAGATATATAATTTATTCAATTCCGAAGACTA
The DNA here is from genome assembly GCF_021461395.2 of Schistocerca americana. Taxonomy (NCBI): domain Eukaryota; kingdom Metazoa; phylum Arthropoda; class Insecta; order Orthoptera; family Acrididae; genus Schistocerca; species Schistocerca americana. The sequence goes on from NC_060126.1 coordinate 468,680,358, forward strand.
CAACTATTTTTAAATTTTTTTTGAAATGTGTTCTACATGGGCGTGACCCACTGTGGCGCTGTTAAACTGCTGTCAAATGGTGTTATTATTAACGTCCGTATTCATCAGGTACATTTTAGTGATGTGAGATAAAGTATGTGTTGTGGCTAACCTGTGATGGTTCAATATATATCGCTGGTGTGATTGTCGATTGTTTCATGTTTATTTACTCTGTCGTTATCTCGAAAATATTCGTAATTAATTCTGTTTCTTGAGTCTCTGTTTTGTTGAAGTATAATAATGAGTAAAAGTAAAGTTATTAGAAATCCTCTGAAGGCTTTTAAGAAAAGGAGAAATGTTGGAAAGCCAAAGGTATGTGTTATTACTGTAAACAATAAAGACGATAACCAAGTGAGTGAACCTAACCTCTCAAGTACACCTGCCCATAGCAGTCAAAGTGGGAAAGAAAATACTTCACAGAAGAAGCTTGGTTCAATGAGTGAAAACTATGAATGTTTTATGGGCGAATCGGATGTGAATGAAATATTCGATATGTCGGTTCTCAAAGGAATTTTTTCAAACTGTGTAAGATGTATTCATTGTAGTGAAGTTGGTCTGGAACTCTCCATAATAAAGCACGTAGGACTTGCTAGTGAAATACAACTGAAATGTGATAAGTGTTCATACATGACCACCTTTTGGAACAGTGTTGCAGTAACTGCAACTGAAGAAAATGGTAGCAAAATCTACGAACACAACAACGAGCGATGCTTGCTTTAGACAAGGAACGCCTTCGGGCTGCAGACAGGGCTGTAAAGAGTCTAGAAATACAAGCAAGAGTAAACAGGAGGAGGAACAAGAGGAAGCTGGAGGAGGAGTTTGCAGAGGATGAAGATAATCCATCCTATGGATCAGGAATGCACTAAAAAGTTAATCCAATCTTTGTCGCTCGATTCCCAAAACTTTTATTTTCTCATACTAATTACATGTTTTCTAAGGATCTTCCAAACATATTTGTTTCAAACTTTCAGTAAATGTTACACAGTACCTTCTGCATAATTTAACACAGCCTTTTTCCAAAAAACTATATTTTTGAATATATAAATAAAAAATTGCAAAAAATGTTGTGAATTTTCATTACAATTGAAAAAAAAAATCATCTTTAATAACTGAACTAAAATTTTGTAAAATCCCTGTGTTAAGTTGTAGCCCATTTTCCAATAAATAATCTGTAAAAAGTTCAACTTCCTACCTCAAATACTTTGTGAAGAAAGATGTAATTTATAAGCGTTATTTTAACATTGCAAGTATAGGGCGTTCCGGAGCCCCTTAAGTAGTTCTAAGTTCTAGGGAACTGATGACCGCAGAAGTTAAGTCCCATAGTGCTCAGAGCCATTTTTTTGATTCGCTTAGTTGCCTTACTGTACTTAGATCACAGGAACAGCTCATACATTTACTTCTTTGGTAACTTACAGCTGAATACCAAAATCAGTCTTGGTATGTTTGTACCCTTTCCGTTTACACAAAAAGCCCTTGGTACTAGATTTTTTGACATATCGCCTTAGCTTCCCTGAACTTCCTACTTATTTCATTGCTACGTGACCTATACTCATGATGTTTATTTGCATTGAAACTATTGAATAGTTTAATGCCGCTCATCGTCTTCCAGGATACTAAATTATCATGTCCTCGGCCATGGAGCCATTAAGAAAGCAGCGATGCGTTGCAGAATCCTGACAACACACTATACTTGAATCTTGAAGTAATCGCTGTAGCATGATGGCAATAATATGGCAAAATGGTTTTTCTAATCCCAGGTTATGAGATTTAATAACTTAGTTTTGTGGAAAAATTTGCTTGTCACTCTTCCTGTGACATCTTTCGCATAACTGTAATGATCGCCATAGCACAGTTGGCGAAGCACTGCTGCAGAATGAACAGGTGTGGTTAAGATGCATCGAACCAAGGCCAGGGCGTGGCGGGACGCCAGGCAGCTATTTCTAGGCTGTTTTCCACGCTAAACTAGGCAGTTTCTACGCCGTTACAGCGCTTTATTATCGCGACCGTAAAATAATTCGATGAATTATACACTCCTGGAAATTGAAATAAGAACACTGTGAATTCATTGTCCCAGGAAGGGGAAACTTTATTGACACATTCCTGGGGTCAGATACATCACATGATCACACTGACAGAACCACAGGCACATAGACACAGGCAACAGAGCATGCACAATGTCGGCACTAGTACAGTGTATATCCACCTTTCGCAGCAATGCAGGCTGCTATTCTCCCATGGAGACGATCGTAGAGATGCTGGATGTAGTTCTGTGGAACGGCTTGCCATGCCATTTCCACCTGGCGCCTCAGTTGGACCAGCGTTCGTGCTGGACGTGCAGACCGCGTGAGACGATGCTTCATCCAGTCCCAAACATGCTCAATGGGGGACAGATCCGGAGATCTTGCTGGCCAGGGTAGTTGACTTACACATTCTAGAGCACGTTGGGTGGCACGGGATACATGCGGACGTGCATTGTCCTGTTGGAACAGCAAGTTCCCTTGCCGGTCTAGGAATGGTAGAACGATGGGTTCGATGACGGTTTGGATGTACCGTGCACTATTCAGTGTCCCCTCAACGATCACCAGTGGTGTACGGCCAGTGTAGGAGATCGCTCCCCACACCATGATGCCGGGTGTTGGCCCTGTGTGCCTCGGTCGTATGCAGTCCTGATTGTGGCGCTCATCTGCACGGCGCCAAACACGCATACGACCATCATTGGCACCAAGGCAGAAGCGACTCTCATCGCTGAAGACGACATGTCTCCATTCGTCCCTCCATTCACGCCTGTCGCGACACCACTGGAGGCGGGCTGCACGATGTTGGGGCGTGAGCAGAAGACGGCCTAACGGTGCGTGGGACCGTAGCCCAGCTTCATGGAGACGGTTGCGAATGGTCCTCGCCGATACCCCAGGAGCAACAGTGTCCCTAATTTGCTGGGAAGTGGCGGTGCGGTCCCCTACGGCACTGCGTAGGATCCTACGGTCTTGGCGTGCATCCGTGCGTCGCTGCGGTCCGGTCCCAGGTCGACGGGCACGTGCACCTTCCGCCGACCACTGGCGACAACATCGATGTACTGTGGAGACCTCACGCCCCACGTGTTGAGCAATTCGGCGGTACGCCCACCCGGCCTCCGGTATGCCCACTATACGCCCTCGCTCAAAGTCCGTCAATTGCACATACGGTTCACGTCCACGCTGTCGCGGCATGCTACCAGTGTTAAAGACTGCGATGGAGCTCCGTATGCCACGGCAAACTGGCTGACACTGACGGCGGCGGTGCACAAATGCTGTGCAGCTAGCGCCATTTGACGGCCAACACCGCGGTTCCTGGTGTGTCCGCTGTGCCATGCGTGTGATCATTGCTTGTACAGCCCTCTCGCAGTGTCCGGAGCAAGTATGGTGGGTCTGACACACCGGTGTCAATGTGTTCTTTTTTCCATTTCCAGGAGTGTATTTTGCGTAATTTAGACAGTCTTAGCGCGAAGGCTGTTGGGAACGGCTGCATCGAGTGAATCGAATGACATTTGCCAGCACTTAAAGCTTTCTGTTCGCTTTCAACATTCCTGTTTCCATCTCGCTATCCACAACTAAAAAAATCTTCATTTGACTCTCGACTGCAAACTATGTGGCATAAGCATCTATTAACCATGCGACAAAAAGCCCAGAACATACTGAAATTACTAAAACCACAATAGCTCGAATAAAATAAGTTTGTGATTGACAGATTGCAGTGGCTAGGGGCAGTGTGCCAGCGTGCAGTCAGCCACACAGTTTCATGTTCCATGGATCATTTTGCACCATAAATCATAGTGATGTGTAACAGGTCATTTTACATTCACATCGCAAATTAATTGTAAATATTGCTACATGCAGAACGTTTATAAGTGTTTCTTTCTTTCATTTAAAAAAAACATATTAATGAGGGTTAGTACACTACTGGCCATCAAAATTGCTACACCAAGAAGAAATGCAGATGATGAACGGGTATTCATTGGACAAATATATTATACTACAACTGACATGTGATTACATTTTCACGCAATTTGGGTGCATAGATCCTGAGAAATCAGTACCCAGAACAATCACCTCTGGCCGTAATAACGGCCTTGATACGCCTGGGCATTGAGTCAAACAGAGCTTGGATGGCGTGTTTAGGTACAGCTGCCTATGCAGCTTCAACATGATACCACAGTTCATCAAGAGTAGTGACTGGCGTATTGTGACGAGCCAGTTGCTCGGCCACCATTGAACAGACGTTTTCAGTTGGTGAGAAATCTGGAGATTGTACTGGCCATGGTAGCAACCGAACATTTTCGTATCCAGAAAGGCCCGTACAGGACCTGTAACATGCAGTCGTGCATTATCCTGCCGAAATATAGGGTTTCGCAGGGATCGAATGAAGGGTAGAGCCACGGGTCGTAACACATCTGAAATGTAACGCCCACTGTTCAAAGTGCCGTCAATGCGAACAAGAGGTGACCGAGACGTGTAACCAATGGCACCCCATACCATCACGCCGGGTGATACGCCAGTATGGCGATGACGAATACACGCTTCCAATGTGCGTTCACCGCGATGTCGCCAAACACGGATGCGACCATCATGATGCTGTAAACAGAACCTGGATTCATCCAAAAAATGACGTTTTGCCATTCGTGCACCAAGGTTCGTCGTTGAGTACAGCATCGCAGGCGCTCCTGTCTGCGATGCAGTGTCAAGGGTAGCCGCAGCCGTGGTCTCCGAGCTGATAGTCCATGCTGCTGCAAACGTCGTCGAACTGTTCGTGCAGATGGTTGTTGTCTTGAAAACGTCCCCATCTGTTGACTCAGGGATCGAGACTTGGGTGCACGATCCTTTACAGCCATTCGAATAGGATGCCTGTCATCTCGACTGCTAGTGATACAAGGCTGTTGGGATCCAGCACGGCGTTCCGTATGACCCTCCTGAACCCACCGATTCCATATTTTGCTAACAGTCATTGGATCTCGACCAACGTGAGCAGCAATGTCGCGAAATGATAAACCGCTATCGCGATGGGCTACAATCCGACGTTTATCAGAGTCGTAAACGTGATGGTAAGCATTTCTCCTCCTTACACGAGGCATCACAACAACGTTTCACCAGGCAACGCAGGTCAACTGTTGTTTGTGTATGAGAAATCGGTTGGAAGCTCTCCTCATGTCAGCACGTTGTAGGTGTCGCCACTGACAGTAGTGTAGTTCCTACCCACCACTTTTACGCATTACAACAATAACAATTCTTCTACGAAATAGGAGTTATAGATATGGTATAGATATAGATGTAGAGTTGTCCATAGCGTTCTTTTAATGGGGCAGTAGCAACTGTACAGTGGTAACCTGCGCTGTTTCATTATTTAATCCTTATAACATTTCGTGAGAGAACATGTAAATGGAATTTTCACGTGACAAAGCTTTACATGTACCTACAAAAGTGGCAACACAGCAAGCACGCAGCCCTTGACAAAGGAAAACCTCAGTCACAAAGTTCTTTTAATCAGTGCATCATCCTCTGTGCCAACAAAAGTCTTATTAAGCAACTGTCCCGCGGTTTTCTTCATTTTTAAAAAAAAGGAAGTGTTGTCAAGGATAAACTTTTTCTGTTTATTTTCAAATTTTTTTACTGTCAGACATTTTATATCTCTGGATAAGTAATAGAAAATTTTAGTTGCAGCATTGTGCACCTCTTTCTGTGCTAAAGACAACCTTAATGTAAGTAATGAACATCAGTTTTCTTTCTGGTATTGGAATTATGTACCTCACTGTTCCTTTTGAACCGTAGTGTATTATTGACATGAGGGAAGAAATATTCTGTGAAACAGTAGTCAGAATGCCCAATTCCTTAAACAGATGTCTACAAGATGATCGTGGTGGGAGCCACTTATTAGAGCAATTTCTTGAGCATCAGGGTTTTAGAGTTTCAAGTTATAAATTACCACACACACACACACACACACACACACACACACACACACACTGGACAAATTTGGGTACAAGAAAATTATTCAAATAATAAATAAAGTTCACAAAACTTCCAATGAAATCTTCGAATGTGGTAACCAAAGAATAAATTGATCCAAAAATGGTGGAATTCAGTCAGCAAATAGATAGACTTGAAGATGATAATCATACGTTAATAGCCTTCCTCTTAGAACACCACCCACCTAAAGTGAATAAAGATATGTAGTAATTGTTGCAAAGTTGGTAGAGTTATAGTTAGTTGTACGTTCTTTCCTTAGATTCAGATGGTAGGTACTACGGAGATTGCGTAGAAGATTCAAATCAAAGATGCAAACAGTAGGTCCCCACAGCTAAATGCACAGTGGCCATACCCTTTTATTATGAAGTTATCCACAGTATAGTGTGAAAACAATATGTATTTGTAGATACCATCATAAATAACTATTTCAGTTAGCAATGAGCAACTCAAGAGTTAACATCGCCTCCATTAAGTGTCAAGCTGCTTTGCCATCATCATGTAAGTACCGTTAACGTGCTTAGGTATGTGTGTAGTGTGTGTTGTAAGGTAGCAGGGTATTTTAACAACTCACATGTGATTCTCCACGACATGCCAACTCAACTGATACAGCACATGCCTTACTTTGGACGTAATTAGCTTAATTTGCATAATGAGAAATGTAATCAGCAGTGGGGACAAATGTGACTTTCGTGTACACGGTGTTAATAGTCCCTTCCTAATTTGCATGCGGGTAAATGTGTGTACATTTTTATAGCAACATGGAACTGAAGTGAAAGGGGCCAGTCGCTCAGGTTAGGACGCAGAAGCGTGACATGTAAAAATTAGCAAGGCACAACAAACCGACCCTCATCGCAGGGAGCCAATTTAAGACGACAATGGTCTGGACCCTCTGCACATTTTCAAAGCAGGTGGTTAAAGCCCTCTGCGTCGCAGTTTCAGTAAACACTTGGATCACATGATCCTGTCATGAATAGTGTGTAGGCTTCACACGTAAAGACACGTGCCATGGCAAAACTTAAACGCAATAACAAAAACTCGGACGAAAAAGAGGGAGAAGCAGACGATATTCTGAAACAGATATTTGCTAGAAAAACTCTGATCAAGTGCAGAATGTACTGGCCGCTCACACTGGCCGATACCAGTTTTGGTGAGGTATCGAGTGTTGCACAGGGAGCTTAACGCCCTGTGGTGACGCAGAGAGAGGTTTTTCTGTGAACATCTTTGGTTCATTAGGCTCTGTTTCATCCATATTTGTGCTGAATCCCTCGTAGAACACCAGAGTGGAGGAAACGAGACGAGTCGTTCTAGTCAACGTTCTTGCAAGAACTTGGAGGGCAATACTGTGCACGTCGCCAAGCCTTGGCGAATGTCCAGAGCAATTTTCTCGTAGCCTAGGGACACATACAGTCTTACACGTACAGTCATACAGTATACTTCATGGACTGGTTAAATTCAGTCAGACGCGAACACAGTGTTATTAGGTTGACTGATACAAGACACGTCACACGCAACAGCTAGCCAACGCTGCCACTGTCGCTGCACAATTTGAAAGGTAAATGAAGCATTGCTGAGACACTAAAATGTTGAGATCACTAGCGTGCTTTCATTTCAGAACTGCGTAAGCTTGGAGTAATAGCTAGAATTCCCTCGTCTTCGTGGCAGCCACGTCATCCTGAGGTTTAAATTCGGATAAGTGATACAGGTGATGGGAAACATTGCCCAGCTGCAGTAGGTTAGTTTAAGTTGTCAGAGTGACTGTGACGGAAATTTCAGTTGAGATTTCTGCCAGCACTTTTGTCATATTTATTCGCATAACGTTTTGCTAAATTTGATGAATTTACTTTGCTTAGCTTGTTTTTTGACACGGAATCTTCCTAGAATGTACAGGATTTTCCTAGGATTACGATTTTGACATCATGAACACAAGTGTGTATGGTAATTTATGTAATACAAATTTCTATGTACAAGGAATAGAATGTTTGTTTGTCCTAAAATAGAGGTTCCCTTCCTCACTGACATGTTTTAGGTACGCCAATAACAGCTGTTCTCCTGATGTCTAACAGTAAGCATGTCTAGGACCTCCCTACCTCGCAAGCCCTGGGTTAAGTTTAGTTTAAAGGTTAAAGTGACCAAACTGCAAAGGTCATCAGTCACGCAAGGCCTGGGCTCACAAGCTTTATGCTTTCCTTTCCAGAGTACTCCTTGCGCGCTAAGTGGTCGCGCAGATTACACAATAACCAGAGCACTCCACACGTAACAGTATGCATAGCTTAACTCATTTATTTCATTTACAAATGATGCTGTGTAGTACCCATTGATGAAGTTGCCTTAACAGAGGAACATACCCATTTTCAACACCTCTTTCTACCTAAATTCAAGCCAAAGTAAAGGTATCACCATTGACACAACGTCTGAACATGAATTCAAGCCAGTTGCAATTTTTGAAAATCTTTGTTATTGTGGCACTAAAGAGATATTGTCCCCAGCAGAATGGGGCTGGATGCATGGTAACTCAATTGCGATTGTGGGCATGTTTGCTCGAAATACTTAATCATCCGCAGTGTTAATGGGTGGTCACGAGATCAGCACAGGTGACTTCCCATGAACAATTAAACTCTTCAATGAAATAGAATCCACTAACATGCAAGAGCAGACCTTCAAGAAATTGATGTACATTAGTTATGCCATACAACATGCACTCAACCAGAGTCTGAGCTGTTGCCTTTCGTTTGTAGCTTCTAAGAAACTTCATGCAGCAGTTTAACAGAACTGTCATGGCAAACTCTGAGTCCCACAGAAGAAAATGTAGCCCAATATTCTGACATGCGCTGCACATTAGCATGCAGTACTTGATGTGGGCATAAAACTACATTCTTATTTGGATATGTATATATATCTAGCGACATGTATGAGTTTATTATAAATAAACGAAATGTGTTTATGACATTTGCGTTCTTTTTTCAAATAAAACCTTATGTGCACTAGTGTAATCATACAGACTTCACGATGAGTGGCTGGATGAAACACGCACTTCATAAGGGTTTTGTGGTAACTGACTGGTCCGGCTGTACTGCAGAAAAACACAATCAGAATGGACTACTGCTGCCAGATAGCATCAGATTGATAACTGTCACCCAACGGACTGCGGAAGGACAAATGTGCTCATGTCTATGATAATACACTCAGGTGGCGTTCGATTCGAGAATGTACTGCATATGTATTTTCAAAAGCACTATTCCAGCTGAAATACCAACTACTGGAGGAGTGACTGTCAGACACTGACGGCATTATGTACAAAAGCTCCACTAAAACAGATGATATCCTGTTGCTGGAAGGAGTAATATCTAATATTGCATTCATATTTGATGATGTGGTGATGGAAAATCTAGATCACATATGAAAATACCTCTCCTTTGGTTGACATTGGGCGGTGATATCTTTTACCTAAGTCAAACATACTTTAGCATCCCAAAGCAACCAATAACAGGTAATGCAAACCTTATTATTGCCTTCAAACAAGATAATATTAAATTAAAATATATTTGCCAGGTACACGCAAGAACTGACATGTCATTCACGAAATTTACAGCTTTCAATGGAGAGTGCTACAATCATTCACACTACAGCTTTTTGAAACTGAACGATAGCTGATACTGGTGGTGTGTGTGTGTGTGTGTGTGTGTGTGTGTGTGTGTGTGTGTTTTTCCCAGTATGTTGCAATCACGTGAGGCTGTCCAGGCGAAACTATGATCGCTGAGGTTAGGGCATTTGGAAACAAACCACTCGCTCAGAAATACATTTGGGCTTGTTGCTAAATCTCTTGAATGACTCTCGAAGGCAAATGATGCCAAAGGTGCTACTAGGGGTTTCATCAACCATTACAGTGATGTTGTTGTTGTTGTGGTCTTCAGTCCTGCGACTGGTTTGATGCAGCTCTCCATGCTACTCTATCCTGTGCAAGCTTCTTCATCTCCCAGTACCTACTGCAACCTACATCCTTCTGAATCTGCTTAGTGTATTCATCTCTTGGGCTCCCTCTACGATTTTTACCCTCCACGCTGCCCTCCAATGCTAAATTTGTAATCCCTTGATGCCTCAAAACATGTCCTACCAACCGATCCCTTCTTCTAGTCAAGTTGTGCCACAAACTTCTCTTCTCCCCAATCCTATTCAATACGTCCTCATTAGTTACTTGATCTACCCACCTTATCTTCAGCATTCTTCTGTAGCACCACATTTCGAAAGCTTCTATTCTCTTCTTGTCCAAACTAGTTATCGTCCATGTTTCACTTCCATACATGGCTACACTCCATACAAATACTTTCAGAAACGACTTCCTGACATTTAAATCTATACTCGATGTTAACAAATTTCTCTTCTTCAGAAACGCTTTCCTTGCCATTGCCAGTCTACATTTTATATCCTCTCTACTTCGACCATCATCAGTTATTTTACTCCCTAAATAGCAAAATTCCTTTACTACTTTAAGTGTCTCATTTCCTAATCTAATTCCCTCAGCATCACCCGATTTAATTTGACTACATTCCATTATCCTCGTTTTGCTTTTGTTGATGTTCATCTTATATCCTCCTTTCAAGACACTGTCCATTCCGTTAAACTGCTCTTCCAAGTCCTTTGCCGTCTCTGACAGAATTACAATGTCATCGACGAACCTCAAACTTTTTACTTCTTCTCCATGAATTTTAATACCTACTCCGAATTTTTCTTTTGTTTCCTTTACTGCTTGCTCAATATACAGATTGAATAACATCGGGGAGAGGCTACAACCCTGTCTCACTCCTTTCCCAACCACTGCTTCCCTTTCATGCCCCTCGACTCTTATAACTGCCATCTGGTTTCTGTACAAATTGTAAATAGCCTTTCGCTCCCTGTATTTTACCCCTGCCACCTTCAGAATTTGAAAGAGAGTATTCCAGTTAACGTTGTCAAAAGCTTTCTCTAAGTCTACAAATGCTAGAAACGTAGGTTTGCCTTTTCTTAATCTTTCTTCTAAGATAAGTCGTAAGGTTAGTATTGCCTCACGTGTTCCAACATTTCTACGGAATCCAAACTGATCTTCCCCGTGGTCCGCTTCTACCAGTTTTTCCATTCGTCTGTAAAGAATTCGCGTTAGTATTTTGCAGCTGTGACTTATTAAACTGATAGTTCGGTAATTTCCACATCTGTCAACACCTGCTTTCTTTGGGATTGGAATTACTATATTCTTCTTGAAGTCTGAGGGTATTTCGCCTGTCTCATACATCTTGCTCACCAGATGGTAGAATTTTGTCATGACTGGCTCTCCCAAGGCCATCAGTAGTTCTAATGGAATGTTGTCTACTTCCGGGGCCTTGTTTCGACTCAGGTCTTTCAGTGCTCTGTCAAACTCTTCACGCAGTATCGTATCTCCCATTTCGTCTTCATCTACATCCTCTTCCATTTCCATAATATTGTCCTCAAGTACATCGCCCTTGTATAAACCCTCTATATACTCCTTCCACCTTTCTGCCTTCCCTTCTTTGCTTAGAACTGGGTTTCCATCTGAGCTCTTGATATTCATACAAGTGGTTCTCTTCTCTCCAAAGGTCTCTTTAATTTTCCTGTAGGCAGTATCTATCTTACCCCTAGTGAGACAAGCCTCTACATCCTTACATTTGTCCTCTAGCCATCCCTGCTTAGCCATTTTGCACTTCCTGTCGATCTCATTTTTGAGACGTTTGTATTCCTTTTTGCCTGCTTCATTTACTGCATTTTTATATTTTCTCCTTTCATCAATTAAATTCAATATTTCTTCTGGATTTCTATTAGCCCTCGCCTTTTTACCTACTTGATCGTCTGCTGCCTTCACTACTTCATCAGTCCACATCTGCCCCTGGAAATGTCTTACAATTTAAAACCTGGTTCCTAAATCTCTGTCTTACCATTATATAATCTATCTGATACCTTTTAGTATCTCCAGGATTCTTCCAGGAATATAACCTTCTTTTATGATTCTTGAACCAAGTGTTAGCTATGATTAAGTTATGCTCTGTGCAAAATTCTACAAGGCGGCTTCCTCTTTCATTTCTTCCCCCCAATCCATATTCACCTACTATGTTTCCTTCTCTCCCTTTTCCTACTGACGAATTCCAGTCACCCATGACTATTAAATTTTCGTCTCCCTTCACTACCTGAATAATTTCTTTTATCTCGTCATACATTTCATCAATTTCTTTATCATCTGCAGAGCTAGTTGGCATATGAACTTGTACTACTGTAGTAGGTGTGGGCTTTGTGTCTATCTTGGCCACAATAATGCGTTCACTATGCTGTTTGTAGTAGCTTACCCGCACTCCTATTTTTTTATTCATTATTAAACCTACTCCTGCATTACCCCTATTTGATTTTGTATTTATAACCCTGTAATCACCTGACCAAAAGTCTTGTTCCTCCTGCCACCGAACTTCACTAATTCCTACTATATCTAACTTTAACCTATCCATTTCCCTTTTTAAATTTTCTAACCTACCTGCCCGATTAAGGGATCTGACATTCCACGCTGTGATAGTCAGATAAAATACAGGGTGCTATCGATCGCTGCGCCTCGCCTCGGCTATTGGAGAAACGAGTGCATAGTCTAGTTTAGATTAGTAGCCGCTAGACGTCATTTGTCTTCTGTTTTGTTTGGAAACCGTCATATGTTTAAAACAGCTACTCCGCAGCAGAAATCATTTTGTGTTCTCGAATTTGAGAAGTGCAATTCCGTGATTACAGTGATGAAACGTTTCTGGTTGTGGTACCAAATTGATCCTCCGAACAGGTAGAACATTCGCATATGGTATCGACAGTTTCTAGGTACAGGATGTCTATGTAAAGGAAAGAGTCCTGGCCGCCCTCGTGTTCCTGAAGAAAATGTTGCACGAATTCATACTGCTTTCCAACGTAGTCCTTCAAAATCAAATCGTCGTGCCAGTTAGGAGTTACGACTGCCTACAACAACAATTTGGCGTGTTTTGAGACGTCGGTTGGTTATGAAGCCGTACAAGTTACAGCTCTTACAAGCTCTGCGTCCTCATGACAAACGCAAACGTGTGGCATTTTGTAACGAGATTCTTGATTCTTGATGCTACTGCCAATGATAACACTTCCGCACAACGCATCGTGTTCAGTGATGAAGGGAATTTCCATGTTAGTGCTCAGGTAAACAAACACAATGTTCGAATGTGGGGACTACAGAAGCCACATGCAGCTATTGAACATGTACGAGATTCGCCCCAAGTCAGTGTGTTTTGTGCGACAGCCCGATCACCTGTTTACGGCCCATTCTTCTTTGGTGGAAACACGGTTAACGGTCAGCAGTATCTCGCTATGTTTCAAAACTGGTTGTTTCCGAGGCTGCACGAAGATAACTTCATTTTTCAACAAGACGGCACGTCCCCTCATTGGAGTCGCCAAGTGCGTGAATATCTGAATGAAACTCTACCGAACCTTTGGATTGGTCGTCAAGGAGCTGGCGACTTAGCATGTCTCAGCTGGGCTCCATGGTCACTGGATATGACACCCTCTGACTTTTTCCTGTGGTGTTTCGTTTAAGACAACTTTTATGTACTACCACTTCCACAGAACCTGGAAGAGTTGAAAAACCGGATCCGTACTGCCATAACATCAGTGACGAAGGACATGCCTGCCCGAGTATGGGAAGAATTTGAGTATCGATGTGATATTGTTCGTGTCGCTGATGGAGGACGTATTGAACACCTGTAATCTGAACTTGAGAGGTTCGCAAATGTGTGTGTACAGTTTCATATTCGTATGTCTTAAAGTTTAATAAATATGTGCATTCGAAATACGTATATTCTTTTTGAAACATCCTGTATATAGAGTACGCAGGAAAAACCATATATACAGGGAACTCAGCCATTAAGTTTAACCGATAATGCCATACATATTGGTGATAAATAACCTGAAAGGATACCTGCCTTACAGATTATAATATATGTAAAAATTTCTAAACTTGAGATTTATTCACCAAACGGTATAGAGATATACAGATGAAAATATTATGTGTGACAGGAGTATACAAGAGATCAAATGGAACAGGAACAAAGAGGCCCAACAATTCGAAATACAAACAGTTATTAAATATACATTAGAAGGTGTGCCTGGCAGGTGATTCATCATCATTCAGAATAAGATAATTAACAACCAATCTCCACAATGCATCTACAATGATGATCCCAACAAGGTAGTTGAACGATTACAGCTGCTCACAGTACTGGCCGCAGCTGGTAATACAGTTCATGTGAATGGAAGTCATTTCAGTAATTTAAGAGCTTTGGGAAAGACGTATTATCGAATAATTATGGAGACAGCTGTGCAAGAAGCCCATAAACCAGCACACAAGATAAATGTAGGCGCATTATAATGAAAGGTTTGGACGATTTATGACAAGGAGATCTTGTAGGTATGAGGCAATATTCATGCAAAGATAAAGGTTTCAAATATATTTTAGCGCTCATTCACACTTATTCAAAATTTGCCTGGGCATTACCTACGAAAATCAAGATGGGGAAGGATACTGCACAGGTGATCGATCAATTGCTGCATATGGGAATGAATCACATCCCAGACAGTCTTCAAATATTCCATGGAAGAGAATTTTGTAATAGATACTTCAATATGGTAATGGAATAGTATGCAATCCACCACTACTCTACGTTCTCTCAGTTGAAAGCAGGGATTATGACATGTTTGGATTGAGCAACAAAAGCGCGAATATGGATGTGTTTCAACCTTCGTGGTTCTTATAAATGGGTTGATAACCTCCCACAAATCATTAGCCAATATAACTGGACGATGCAACAAACAATAAAAAAGAAACCAACTGATTTTCTTGATACTAAGCTTCTAAATTCTGCATACAGTCTTACTAAAACGGTAGCTCCACACGAAGAAAAGCGAATGTAGGTGATTTAGTACATATTTCAAACTATAAGACAGCCTTTGAGAAATCATGCCTACCAAACTAGTCAACAAAAATATTCACAGTGTCCAAAATGAAATGATTGAAACCTAGAAGTTACATCGTAAGGATAACAATGGTAGTGAAATAGCTGGTAGTTTTTACACAGAATAATTAAGGAGAAGCAGTCAACTTGACGTCTTCCTTATACAAGGCGACAAGGAAATAAAGCCATTGTTCAGTGGTTCATTCCAAAACAGTTGGGCAGATGCCAATGATTTATCATATAACAAGGTGCATTGACCTCAAACAACACATTAGCATAACATGCATTACAGGAAATGCATCAGCAGGTGTAGTGGTACTCTTGACAAGTTACCTACAGAACTTCACATCCCCACATATAACTACTGTGGGCTGGGAACCAAGCTTGAGCATGATTACAAGAGAATCAATGTACTAAATCAGGCCTGGAGAAAACACGATCTTGCACATGTAGCAAATAAAGATTTCCTCATATGCCATTTTACACATGGAATTTTAAGTAACAAAGCTAAAGAAATATGAGGGGCAATGAAAAAGTTTTCGTTTGAGGGTGTTGCCGCAGTTTATATGCAATATAGCATGACCCTGATGTAGGTGTAATGTCAGAGACATGTAGGCAAGGGATTAATGTGGCATAAGTGTCTTTCCAATGTAGATGCAGTAAATGCAGAAAAGTGAACTATGGTGACATTATTGACATATGTATCCAAACAGTACCATCATGCTGTTACTCTCTTCTTGGCTACCAAAAGACATACATCGGAGAATGTATGGCACATCATGTCCGTGGAAAATCACTGTTGTAAAATGAGGCGTCAAGTTCCGTGTGACTAGGGGTATGGTGCTTCGTGATAACACACATTCGTATATCGCAAATGTAATGCAGAACACGAGTGGGATACACTTGATCACATTACCTATAGTCCTGATCTCTCCCCATGTGAATATTACGCCTTCTAACCGTTAAGAAATACCCTGAAGGGTCGACGATTCCTGTCTGATGATGACGTGTAGCAAGCAGTTATGGAGTTCTATATGCAGCAGCATGTGGTGTTTTATCAAACTGTAATCTACAACCTGGTGCGTCAGCGGGACGATTGCATCGATGCTCATGGCGATTTTGCCCGATTGGCATACCTATTCTAGACTGTATAGTTTTTGAACAGAAACTTTTTGATCTCCCCTTATGTACAATAAGTGATACTGGTAATGACCAACGTACAACCACACTTGCACCAGATAAATCAATGTGTACAAAACTTATATTAGATATGGGGTTAAATCTGAGTCGTGTATGTAGCTCATGATCCGTTGAAGTCGAAGAAGAAGCTAAAGAAAAAATCCATGTCGTAGTGTTTAAAAAAATAAATTCAGTGGTCATTGGTAGTAGTTGAAAGAGCCTCAAAAGGAAAACTTATTAAAACAAATAGAGTAATACCAGTGATTAGAAAATTGGGTGGAATCCTTTCATTCATAACTGCACCTCTGGCAATACTTTCAATAATGGAGTCTTTAGCGGGCGGCACTGCAGCTATAGCCAGAACAATGAAAAATGCGGAAACCACACAACGGTGGCTTAACAAAGCAAAAAGACGTAACAGGTTCATGGAAACCGTGCTATTGTGAAAGAATTGCACATAAAGGTGTTAATAGCCTTAGACTGTCTATAAAAAAACTAACTATACTGCCAGACATACCACTTAGAAACTTACAACATAAATTCATAAACATTCTCTATTACAAGGTTTCATGGATAATTTATGCAAAATACACTACATAAAACTATGTCGAAATCTAATGAATGTGGAATTGTTAATTTAAACCTTGAAGGAGGACCTGGGACTCACTGGGTGGCGTATGTTAGAAGAAGAATCCTACACAGCATCTACTACTTTGATTCATCTGGCGCCTTATAGCCAACAGAAGAATTACCCTCCTAATTTATCAGTAACGATGTAATCTACAATTTTCATTGTTACCAAAAGTTTAGTACACACCAGTGTGGTCATTTTTATCTCAATATCAAACTGACAGCTACACTGAAGAAGATATGAAACCAATAATCAAGCAAATCAGTGCTTCAGTTGAGCTTGAGAAGCAATGTCTTAAACTTTGAGTTTAAAAGATCAGTCATCGGCGTTATTTGCAAATTAGTTTCCACCAATCGCATTAAGGAAATGGGACTAGAAATTGTGTTGATTGGATTAGAGCACAGCAGAGCATCAAACTGCAATCCACATGTAGTACAGTTGTTCAAGTATCCCACAGCGCATATGATGCTGATGATTTAATTGTATATTCAAGGGATTAAGATCGGGGGAACATGCTGGCTAACATACTAGACTTCCCAACAAATCTATTGACCATTAAATGTTTGTGTACGGCGTTCTAGGACATTTTGGGGTAAATGGACTAGTGCTCTTTCATGCATGAACCACATGTCAACCGTTATTCCGTTCGCGGGCGAATTTTTTGTAGCAACTCAGAGCTATCGTATTAAAAATGTGATCAACAGACTATATTTATTTTTGATAATGTCATTTCTGTGATTTAGGACCAAAAACTATGGTGGTAGACATATCACCACGGTACCTTTGTGAGATATTAAATCTGGTGGTAAAAGCATTTCCCATTTCCATTTTGTGTGCTTTTATGTGTTACCATTACATGTAAAAAATAATGAACAGTATTTTCCTGTTTTCTTTTACTTTATTTAAAGAATATTTGTTATCGATATTAAAGTTTACTTATCACAATGTGAAAACAATCCTCGAAATTTTATCATACAATAAAGCTATGAGCTGATACAGGTTACAATTATGTACACTGCAGCAGTGAAGCATTGTGTTCCAACAGTAGAGACACCACAACAAACAGGAACCGACTGTTGTAGCAGTTTTCATACACTTGGTGCAGTGTACCACCACAAGATGTCAGGCATAGACGAGGTGGTAAAATGTATTCCCAAAAGCTTTGGGATACCCCGAAGTTGGTGGTAAGTATGCTTTCCAAGGACCATAAATGACATTAACTTTGTGGTAAGTATACATCCCAAGCCGCTTCCAGAAACTACATTGGTGGTAACCATACTTCCCAATAACCATTAAAACACTATTGTTTTGTGGGATATACACTCCCCACAGTCCTGAAGGATACATTTCAGAACAAACAGAAACTACAGCTGGCGCAGCGGACTGCCATTAGATGCTAGGAGCGTACAGAAGTGACGACACATATTCCCTTTAAACGCTGTAAAGAAATACGTTTAGTGGGAAGTATATCCCCCACGGCCCACGAAAAGGTTATGAAACATTACCCGCTTTAGCTGAACAAGGATGGACAATAGCAAAGGAATGTATCCTCATTTCTTTACTGCATTCTCTAAGTCGTTCGTAATAGTAAATTGTTGCTATAGAAGAGATGTATTTCACACCAATGAAGGTGAACAAGTGCTCATAACTCTTGAGGTATACATTTTAGGGCTTATTTTTTTCTTGTTTTGGTCCATACTGCCACCTCTGAAAGTCTGTCGGTGGAGTTCTGATTCATCATATATATTGTTTGCGTACCAGGTTAAGTTTCACTGCTGCTGGTCATACAATTGGGGACCGTATTTAGTTTATTTATGTTATGATTCGCAGGGAAACTGTGGATATTTTGTGTCCTGTGTGTTACAACGTAAACTGTAAATATGATGAAAACATATACACTTGTGTCTGTCATATGCAAAAGCATTGCGAAAACATGTAAGCCCACCAGGTTGTTTGTCACTATGCTTAAGAGTACTGAAAATAATAAGTGTGTCAATCTGTGAAACTGCTCAAACCTGTGAGGCTTTTAGATCCATATATATGTTTTTTCTGCACACTGTTAATTTTTTTGTAAATACTACGTACACAGTTTTTTGTCTTGTTTTTCATTGTACAGTGTTTGAACTGTTGAATGGTGATACATATATATTGAAGTGTTAAGTGTATGAACTTGTGGGACGTATAACTTTTTTTTTTGAAAGAAAGCATATTTGACAGATTTTGAAGAAAAAACATATTACAAATAAATCCACTTTGTTAAACTCTAGTTACTCATTTTCTTTCTGTCGACATATAACCTGCCATATACACTGAAGCGCCAAAGAAACTGGTATAGGGATGCATATTCAAATACAGAGATACGTAAACAGACAGAATACGGCGCTGCCGTCGGCAACGCCTATACATGGTGAAGAAAAATTGTCACTACGAAATTTTAACCCTGGATAGCTGATGCCAGTAGGAACCAAAATTAATAATGTTGTGAAGGTCGACAACGCACAATTTTTAAACTGCGGGAAGCTGGCGCCACGCGCTCCGATTGGCCGCGGAACTGCCCTGTTGCCGGATTCTCTGGACAACGCATGACCGCGAATGCTTTGCCTACCGGAGATCGTGATATATCCAAGGCGACCCGCACGTTCGGTGGTAGTGCGCCAGCCTTCCACTCTGGGGGCGAATCCGCCGGGGTCCATTGTCATTTCAGAATGAGACGTACCGGGAACAAACCCGTCAACAGCTGTTAGTTCGCGTACAGAAAGTCTTTTACAAATTGTGTCGGCCTTGAAAAGGCCCTTTGTTGAAGCTAGGACACTGTTTACTTGATCTGGCGACCCTCTGACGCGACACAAGCTTGGTAACGTCGAACGGTGTTTTGCCGAACTCTTTCAAACATTCCAGGCATTGCCCTGATGTGATTGGCGGCATGTTGAATGCTATCCATTAATTCCTCTTCATTTCTAGGTGGTTCGCGTCCGGGTTGGTGAAACAGAACCTTGAAGAATGCCCACAGGAAAGAATCTGGTTGCTTGAGGTCTGGTGATCGCGGGGGCCATATCCTACAAGCACCTCTGCCAATTACCCGGTCGTTGCAGAGTTCATTTACATACCCGCGCAGAGCACGACTGCTATGTACGGGCGCCCCATGCTGCAACCACGTGCGTAGCCGTATGTCCAGCAGAACATCTTCCACCAGGCCGTGCAGAGTTTCTTGCAAAACGAACAGGTAATCTGCCCCAGTAAGTCGAGGGGGTAGACGGACCGGCCCAATCGGATGGTCACTCTCAATGCCTGCCCAAATGTTGAGCGAAAATCGTTCCTGGTGTCCGTGGACGTACGTGAGGTGAGCATTTCCCCTTGCACAGTAATGAACGTTTCGAGTGTTGAAAGGCCATCCCGATGGAAGGTGCACTCGTCGGTAAACAACAC
The DNA here is from genome assembly GCF_021461395.2 of Schistocerca americana. Lineage (NCBI taxonomy): Eukaryota > Metazoa > Arthropoda > Insecta > Orthoptera > Acrididae > Schistocerca > Schistocerca americana. The sequence goes on from NC_060126.1 coordinate 468,700,616, forward strand.
AATGCCGGGGAAGTCAGGATCCCGTGCAACACGTCGCAGAAACCACCGGCAAAATCCTAGCCTGTTTCATAGTCCGCCATAGGATTTAGGTCTTGGGCAGGGTGGAAACTAAGTGGATACTGGGCATCATCCCTCAAAACCTCACAGACTAACCGATGAATGACCCCCATTGCATGTCCAACCGCTCGAGTACTTGTCATAGGTGCTTCCTCGAAGCGCTCAAGAACAGTTTCTTCAAATGCAGCATCCCATCATGTTCGGGGTCTTGCTGCATATCCCACTAACGAGCCTGCTTCGCCAAGTCGCCGGTGAATTACTGTAAACGTTTGTGGGGGTGGGTGGCGTCTTGCTGGGTACCATTCCTCATATTACCGTCGAGCTTCATGTGCATTACCATCGGCTAGTCCATAAACAAAAACCATATCTCGTTGTTCTTCAAACTAATACTGTCTCGCTATGCCCACAGTATGACTAAATTGCAGGTGACGTGTGTGTGCTCCGAAGCGAAGCTTACGTGTGAATGCCTCTGACGTGAGGTGGAGACAAACAGCAAGACCTATTCGACACGTGTGCGTATCACGTTGGGGCAGTGACGGGGCGAGGGACGTTTGTATGTGTGAACCAACAATCATAGTGCTGCGGGTCAACGGACGAACGGCAACAGGGCAATCTCGTGGCCAATCAGAGCGCGTTGTCAACCTACACAACATTAGTAATTTTGGTTCCTACTGGCATCCGCTATCCAGGGTTAGAATTTCGTGAAACAATTTTTCTCCACCCTGTACAAGACAACAAGTGTCTGGCACAGTTGTTAGATCGGTTACTGCTGTTACAATGGCAGGTTTCTAAGACTTAACAGAGTTTGAACGTGGTGTTATAGTCGGCGCATGAGCGATGGGACACAGCATCTTCGAGGTAGCGATGAAGTGGGGATTTTCCCTTGCAACCATTTCATGAGTGTACTGTGAATATCAGGAATCCGGTAAATCATCAAATCTCCGATATCGCTGCGGCTGGAAAAAGATCCTGCAAGAACGGGACCGACTACGACTGAGGAGAATCGGTCAACGTGACAGAAGTGCAAACCTTCCGCAAATTGCTGCAAATTTCAGTGCTGGGCCATCAACAAGTGTCAGTGTGCAAACCCTTCAACGAAACGTCATCGATGTGGGCCCTCGGAGTCGAAGGCCCACTCGTGCACTCTTGATGACTGCACGACACAAAGCTTTACGCCTCGCCTGGACCGTCAACACTGACATTGGACTGTTGACGACTGGAAACATGTTCCCTAGTCGGACGAGTCTCGTTTCAAATTGTATCCAGCTGAAGGGCGTGTGGGGGTATGGAGATAACCTCATGCATCTATGAACACTGCATGTCGGCAGAGGACTGTTCAAGCTGGTGGAGGGTCTGTAATGGCGTGGGGCGTGTGCAGTTGGAGTGATATGGGACCTCTGATATGTCTAGATACGACTTTGACGGGTGATACATGTGTAAGCATCCTGTCTGACCATTCATGTCCATTGTGCATTACGACAGACTTGGGCAATCCCAGCAGGACAATGCGACACATCACACGTTCAGAATTGCTACAGAGTGGCTCCAGAAAAACTCTTCTGAGTTTAAACACTTCCGCTGGCTACCAAACTCACCAGACATGAACATTATTGAGCATATCTGGGATGCCTTGCAACGTGCTGTTCAGAAGAGATCTCCACCCCCTCCTACTCTTACGTATTTATGGACAGCCCTGCAGCATTCATATGTCAATTCCCTCCAGCACTACTCCAGACATTAGTCGAATCCATGCCACGTCGTATTGGGGCACTTCTGCTTGCTCGCAGGGGCTCTACACGATATTAGGCAGGTATACCAGTATCTTCGGCTTTTCAATGTATAAGTGTCTAAAATGTGCTGTTACATTTGCACTGCAAGTGTCTATTTTATAAGAAGGGACGCATTTACACTTCATTAAGAGCGTTCAGTTTTTCACCACATATGCTAGGTGGACACACCTCCATTGCTTGCAACTTTTGTATACGAAGATATGCATTTACACTTCATTAAAAGCTTTGGTATATGATAATCCACACTTAACATCAGATGGGCTAGTGGATATAGCACTAGCTCTATAGAGTGATTCATGGTGCATGGTTAGGAGGCTGATGCAGAGATCACAGCCCAAGCTGGGTGGGTTGGTGCGGACAGGTGGTGGCTGGACTTGGCACATGGGGCAGAGGCCTACATGGACACTCATGAACTTTGTGATGTGTGCTGAAGAGCCCCTTCTGCATTTTCTTTAAATAAAGACCAATTGTTCTTATTGCATTCCTACCATAAATATTTAAACTTAGCTCTTGGGTTCCAAACTTATGGTAAATGGGACGGAGTAAATTGTTTAAACATGCAGGCTGTGTCGTTATTTAACTTAGGACACGATGTCTGTGACATCATAGGAATGGGGGAAACCAATGATTTATTATTTTATACCTTTTTACACTTAGAATGGGAGTCTAAACTTGTAACACATGTCAGCTGACAACCATGCAAGCTGCACCATTATCCCAGTGTCTGCCATCTCAGATACTTACGTCACAGAGATGATGAAATCTGACAAGCATGCAGGCTGCACCAGTGTCTCTGGGTCCGCTATCTTGGATACCATCATGGATCTGACATCATAGAGGCTGTCTTCATATCTCCAAGTCGCCATCTTGGATTCTAAGATCACAGAGGCCATCCTCAGTCCGCCATCTTGGATCAGCATCTTGGGTTTTTGGATTTTACACCAACAAGACAGTTGCTCATACTGGATTTTTTAATTCGACGGCAATTGAGACTTGCGACAACCAGGATCTGAGCTGTGACTTCATGTTGTTGTTGTGGTCTTCAGTCCTGAGACTGGTTTGATGCAGCTCTCCATGCTACTCTATCCTGTGCAAGCCTCTTCATCTCCCAGTACCTACTGCAACCTACATCCTTCTGAATCTGCTTAGTGTATTCATCTCTTGGTCTCCCTCTACGATTTTTACCCTCCACGCTGCCCTCCAATGCTAAATTTGTGATTCCTTGATGCCTCAAAACATGTCCTACCAACCGATCCCTTCTTCTAGGCAAGTTGTGCCACAAACTTCTCTTCTCCCCAATCCTATTCAATACCTCCTCATTAGTTACGTGATCTACCCACCTTATCTTCAGCATTCTTCTGTAGCACCACATTTCGAAAGCTTCTATTCTCTTCTTGTCCAAACTAGTTATCGTCCATGTTTCACTTCCATACATGGCTACACTCCATACAAATACTTTCAGAAACGACTTCCTGACATTTAAATCTATACTCGATGTTAACAAATTTCTCTTCTTCAGAAACGCTTTCCTTGCCATTGCCAGTCTACATTTTATATCCTCTCTACTTCGACCATCGTCAGTTATTTTACTCCCTAAATAGCAAAACTCCTTTACTACTTTAAGTGTCTCATTTCCTAATCTAATTCCCTCAGCATCACCCGATTTAATTTGACTGCATTCCATTATCCTCGTTTTGCTTTTGTTGATGTTCATCTTATAACTTCCTTTCAAGACACTGTCCATTCCGTTCAACTGATCTTCCAAGTCCTTTGCTGTCTCTGACAGAATTACTTCTTCTCCATGAATTTTAATACCTACTCCAAATTTTTCTTTTGTTTCCTTTACTGCTTGTTCATTATACAGATTGAATAACATCGGGGAGAGGCTACAACCCTGTCTCACTCCTTTCCCAACCACTGCTTCCCTTTCATGCCCCTCGAGTCTTATAACTGCCATCTGGTTTCTGTACAAATTGTAAATAGCCTTTCGCTCCCTGTATTATACCCCTGCCACCTTCAGAATTTGAAAGAGAGTATTCCAGTTAACACTGTCAAAAGCTTTCTCTAAGTCTACAAATGCTAGAAACGTAGGTTTGCCTTTTCTTAATCTTTCTTCTAAGATAAGTCGTAAGGTTAGTATTGCCTCACGTGTTCCAACATTTCTACGGAATCCAAACTGATCTTCCCCGAGGTCCGCTTCTACCAGTTTTTCCATTCGTCTGTAAAGAATTCGCGTTAGTATTTTGCAGCTGTGACTTATTAAACTGATAGTTCGGTAATTTTCACATCTGTCAACACCTGCTTTCTTTGGGATTGGAATTATTACATTCTTCTTGAAGTCTGAGGGTATTTCGCCTGTCTCATACATCTTGCTCACCAGATGGTAGAATTTTGTCATGACTGGCTCTCCCAAGGCCGTCAGTAGTTCTAATGGAATGTTGTCTACTCCCGGGGCCTTGTTTCGACTCAGGTCTTTCAGTGCTCTGTCAAACTCTTCACGCAGTATCGTATCTCCCATTTCGTCTTCATCTACATCCTCTTCCATTTCCATAATATTGTCCTCAAGTACATCGCCCTTGTATAAACCCTCTATATACTCCTTCCACCTTTCTGCCTTCCCTTCTTTGCTTAGAACTGGGTTTCCATTTGAGCTTCTTGATATTCATACAAGTGGTTCTCTTCTCTCTAAACGTCTCTTTAATTTTCCTGTAGGCAGTATCTATCTTACCCCTAGTGAGACAAGCCTCTACATCCTTACATTTGTCCTCTAGCCATCCCTGCTTAGCCATTTTGTACTTCCTGTCGATCTCATTTTTGTGACGTTTGTATTCCTTTTTGCCTGCTTCATTTAGTGCATTTTTATATTTTCTCCTTTCATCAATTAAATTCAATATTTCTTCTGTTACCCAAGGATTTCTATTAGCCCTCGTCTTTTTACCTACTTGATCGTGTGCTGCCTTCACTACTTCATCCCTCAGAGCTACCCATTCTTCTTCTACTGTATTTCTTTCCCCCATTCCTGTCAATTGTTCCCTTATGCTCTCCCTGAAACTCTCTACAACCTCTGGTTTAGTCAGTTTATCCAGGTCCCATCTCCTTAAATTCCCACCTTTTTGCAGTTTCTTCAGTTTCAATCTGCAGTTCATAACGAACAGATTGTGGTCAGAATCCACATCTGCCCCTGGGAATGTCTTACAATTTAAAACCTGGTTCCTAAATCTCTGTCTTACCATTATATAATCTATCTGATACCTTTTAGTATCTCCAGGATTCTTCCAGGTATAAAACCTTCTTTTATGATTCTTGAACCAAGTGTTAGCTGTGACTTCATAAAAATGGGTAAAAACGTTGCAATAGAGCAACTGAATTTCCCACTATTTTTTGAATATGCTGCCATTTTATACACAGAAAAATTGAGCTATGAGGTCATGGGAGTGGGGGAGGAGAAATACAGCAACAATATATGATTTCCTCAGTAACACCATGGGGGAGGAGGAAATATAGCAACAATGCAGATTAAGTCTGTACCTGCACAGCATTACTACTCAGTAAAGAACTTTCACAATCGGAAAGTCGAGATATTTGAAGTTCAAATTGTTGTAGTACCATCCTATTCACCAAACTGGCCCCTCTGTCTTCCATCTGTTGCATCAAAAGGAAATTATTGTTGGAGAATGCCTTAAAACCACAGAAGAGGTATTGCATCCACAGGACACCTATGCAATGATACATTTGACACTGGTACCATAGGGAGTTATACAAAGTGGCAATGTCGGGGTCAACAGGTATTGGACGCGAGCACTGTCGTGGCTGAACTAGGTTTAGGCAGTCAGCTGTAGCTATTAGAATGAATAACATCTGCTGGAAGCCAGAGCCGTGTCCGTGGTCGGTGTCTGTGGTGCATCGTTAACTGTCAGTGTGGAGCTGCAGTGGGCGAGGCTGGCGTCTCAGGCTGGAGTCGGACAGTGATGTGAAGTCTGCGATTGTACAGCATACAAACTGTAAAGAGACAGGGTTGTAATCAGTTGCTGGAGTGAGACAAAGCAGCGAGTCTTGGTGGAGACAAGCGTGAGGGCCATCAACAACTGGTATATGCAGAATGGTTACCAGATGAGGCAACGGGCAGCACACATGGGGTTGCTGTGTGGACAATGACCTGGTGGAGCAGCTGCTGTCTTTCCCTGGCCGGACGTACAGAAATTCCAGAGGAGGCGAAGGGACAGCTCCCGCTGGTCGTAAGGAGCAATACGTTTGTGCTTTCGCAACTGATGCTGGTAGCCTGGAGGATGTGTGATTGACGCGGCACACGGTGTTATGTGTGGTGAATGTCCTTTGTACGCAGCCACATGTAAAACCTTGAACGGAAGCCACCGAGTGCTGAGTAATGACTTGTTTTTATTTATGGCATATGGCGCGTGCGGCAGGGTGTGTTGTGATACAGAGCAGGCTTAAATGTGTCGGTATACGCTGCCGCTGTATCACCGATCCTAAATAAGTTCAGTATGCTTTGGCATCCTAGGATTTCTACTGTCATTCCGAATTACAGCAACGTGCTAGACATTTTAAAATGTATGTTGTTGCTAGATGGCCTGTTGTGTCGCCAGACTGAATTTTTTCTCCACTTGGCCTTGTTCTGTTGTTGTCAGAAGCATATTTTGCGCTTCGGTATTTTAGCCCTACTTAAGTTTTTTCGGGCCAAAACATTATATTTCGTTTATTGCAAATGATTAATTTTTCGTTAATTGAAAATTCCGATTGTAAATCAAATAATTGTTAAACTGAGCCCCACGTGAACGACAATGTTTCTTTTCAATAACCCTCACTTGTTGTTTTAGCTGTGCATGGTTTCGTTAAAGAGTAAGTGATTCAACTGCAAAGCATTAGTCGGAGGCGCATTACTATAGTTGGCAAATGCGATTTCTCGCAGTCTGTTTCGTTATTGTGGACACAGAATTCCATATTGTATCAATGTGGTGGAACATTTAAGTCTCATCTGGCATGTTGGGAAGTTTCTTCCCACAAAAGAAGAGGTAACTTTCATGTTGTTTGGCAGAAAACAAGTTTTAGGACAGTATGTTACAACACCAGTGAGACATGCCCAGAAGAAGGTTGAGCGAAAGATTTTTCATCACTTCGCCATAATGAATAAAATATTAGCATGTACACACAAGCTGAAAGAAACAAGCAGGCACTATATAAAGGCTAGTTGCTCTGAAAATGTATTTGGCACTCAGAGATGTTTCAGTATCTCCTGCAGTCTATAATACCTTCTTAGGGCGGCCATCTTGTGTGAATATTGCATGATTTGTACCAAATACACTCCTGGAAATGGAAAAAAGAACACATTGACACCGGTGTGTCAGACCCACCATACTTGCTCCGGACACTGCGAGAGGGCTGTACAAGCAATGATCACACGCACGGCACAGCGGACACACCAGGAACCGCGGTGTTGGCCGTCGAATGGCGCTAGCTGCGCAGCATTTGTGCACCGCCGCCGTCAGTGTCAGCCAGTTTGCCGTGGCATACGGAGCTCCATCGCAGTCTTTAACACTGGTAGCATGCCGCGACAGCGTGGACGTGAACCGTATGTGCAGTTGACGGACTTTGAGCGAGGGCGTATAGTGGGCATGTGGGAGGCCGGGTGGACGTACCGCCGAATTGCTCAACACGTGGGGCGTGAGGTCTCCACAGTACATCGATGTTGTCGCCAGTGGTCGGCGGAAGGTGCACGTGCCCGTCGACCTGGGACCGGACCGCAGCGACGCACGGATGCACGCCAAGACCGTAGGATCCTACGCAGTGCCGTAGGGGACCGCACCGCCACTTCCCAGCAAATTAGGGACACTGTTGCTCCTGGGGTATCGGCGAGGACCATTCGCAACCGTCTCCATGAAGCTGGGCTACGGTCCCGCACACCGTTAGGCCGTCTTCCGCTCACGCCCCAACATCGTGCAGCCCGCCTCCAGTGGTGTCGCGACAGGCGTGAATGGAGGTACGAATGGAGACGTGTCGTCTTCAGCGATGAGAGTCGCTTCTGCCTTGGTGCCAATGATGGTCGTATGCGTGTTTGGCGCCGTGCAGGTGAGCGCCACAATCAGGACTGCATACGACCGAGGCACACAGGGCCAACACCCGGCATCATGGTGTGGGGAGCGATCTCCTACACTGGCCGTACACCACTGGTGATCGTCGAGGGGACACTGAATAGTGCACGGTACATCCAAACCGTCATCGAACCCATCGTTCTACCATTCCTAGACCGGCAAGGGAACTTGCTGCTCCAACAGGACAATGCACGTCCGCATGTATCCCGTGCCACCCAACATGCTCTAGAAGGTGTAAGTCAACTACCCTGGCCAGCAAGATCTCCGGATCTGTCCCCCATTGAGCATGTTTGGGACTGGATGAAGCGTCGTCTCACGCGATCTGCACGTCCAGCACGAACGCTGGTCCAACTGAGGCGCCAGGTGGAAATGGCATGGCAAGCCGTTCCACAGGACTACATCCAGCATCTCTACGATCGTCTCCATGGGAGAATAGCAGCCTGCATTGCTGCGAAAGGTGGATATACACTGTACTAGTGCCGACATTGTGCATGCTCTGTTGCTTGTGTCTATGTGCCTGTGGTTCTGTCAGTGTGATCATGTGATGTATCTGACCCCAGGAATGTGTCAATAAAGTTTCCCCTTCCTGGGACAATGAATTCACGGTGTTCTTATTTCAATTTCCAGGAGTGTATATCGTACTAATCTTCTACAGGGAGTGCATATACATCGAGTAATTACTTTCTAGTACACTTTGCTGGGTTACACTCATTACAAAAACTTCGTTGAAAGTGCCATAAAACTGCTACAAAACGAGAAAAGATGTTTGACCACCGCATGCAGAAAGTCAGAAAGTCACCAGCGTAGTATCACCAGAAACATTTCCACAACAACACGTCTTTTCACACGAAATACAACAGACATTTTTTTCCGTTTCTGTGCACTGCCGTAAAACGTCTCTGTTTCCTTAACTGTGCTGGGAAAATGGAGACTTACAGCGACTGTGTGAGCCAAGTTACGATACTTTCCCTTGAGTGAAACAGTTCAGGCGCGCCGGCAGTGTCTGGGAAGGCTTGTCGCTTCGGAACACAGGGCTCTTTCCCTGCGCCTATGAAGAGCCGCAAAATTCTAAGAACGCACAGAACGCCTGCGACCTTTCTTGTATGTCGTCAGGAGAGAGCGCGCCCTTTGAAGTCAGCGAGTTCCGTCGAGTCCCGGAAGTGTTCGCTAGCGTGACGAACCCGCTCTCTCGGCAGGCCACTGAATTATGCGACTCCGCTATTTTGTGCTTCCATAGCGTGAGAGCTTTTCGTATTCCGGGGCTCCGGCAGACACCTTCCCCTATTTTTGACTTACCCAACGGGCTGCGGTATTGCAGTTGGAGCGTCAACCTCAGACAACTAAGGAATACACAGTGGGCGCTATTCAAGAGTTTTTGCAGTTTCTCCCCTGCGATTTGCAAATTTGCAGCATCACAGTCCTTTCATCTCTGAGCAATTCGCAATTTAAGCGTCCTTTAAACCGAAAACCTGCAGCACTTTATTATTTCAGAGTAGGATTTATTATTCAACTGTTTCCTTTAATTGCATTTGTGAGCTGTTCAGACCTATTAGAACGCCACGTGCAGTCTTCCTTGTTAGTAGTTTCAATTGCTCGTAAATAAATGGTGTATAGTCAATTGTCTCGTTTGATAAATAGATCTTATTTATGAATAGCCCTTGTTAATAATTAGTTTAACGGTATTGCACACCAAAGTACTCTGTTAGCGTTTCGTGGATGGTTAAGAATCCACAATTTTTAGTTTGAAACAAGTTTCTTCTTATTAAAGCGATCTTACAAGAAATTCTATTTTTTTTAACAGTATCATTCACATCAGGTTACACTGTATGCTCTACATCAACGAAATCAACTAGATTAATTAAAAGTTATCCATGTAACTTATTTCGCTCAACTTCAGAGCTCTAAACAAGCGACTTTTCATTACTGAAAATCTTATAAATATGTTCAGTCACATTTGTTTATTTTAATCTGTGCTTTCATTATGATGATGATCCTGTGCAATAGAGGTAACCCCACTGAGATCAATTTCAAGACTCTTCAGTGTATTGGTTTGATTATTCTGCATAAATTATTATGCAACGAGCAAAGATCTCATCAAATTTTTTGAAGGCGTGAAATCGCTGGGAGAGTTCTCTCTCTCTCTCTCTCTCTCTCTCTCTTTCTCTCTTTCCCTCTTTTTTCTCTGAGTTGTGACCGCTGCTGAACCCCAAAACATGTTATTGCAAAAATAACCAATATAAAAAGGATAAAATCCAGACGGAAGGTAAGATCTCGGTATCACGATTTAAATAATAAAACACTGCCCTCAATGCGTATTTTCAAGCATTAAACGACGCGATTCGAGAAGTTATTCACTTTTTGAAGTGTAGATGTTTGTATTGGTATTTTACGTGATGTTCACGTGTGTGCTGCTCCGCCTCTGTGGCGCTACTGTTGTCTTTTTGTGGTTTTACTGCAAACAGGTAATTGGAAAATATAAATATTGTGATTTATGATAGAAAAAAGAAGTATTTTTGTCTATCTGTTTACAGGTAGTATACTTTCTTCACTGTGCGCCAATCCGCAAACACGCAAACCATCACTCACAACATTTGTGTATGTGAGATCAAGTTGTTGTTGTTGTTGTTGTGGTCTTCAGTCCTGAGACTGGTTTGATGCAGCTCTCCATGCTACTCTATCCTGTGCAAGCTTCTTCATCTCCCAGTACCTACTGCAACCTACATCCTTCTGAATCTGCTTTGTGTATTCATCTCTTGGTCTCCCTCTACGATTTTTACCCTCCACGGTGCCCTCCAATGCTAAATTTGTGATCCCTTGATGCCTCAAAACATGTCCTACCAACCGATCCCTTCTTCTAGTCAAGTTGAGACACAAACTCCTCTTCTCCCCAATCCTATTCAATACCTCCTCATTAGTTACGTGATTTACCCACCTTATCTTCAGCATTCTTCTGTAGCACCACATTTCGAAAGCTTCTATTCTCTTGTCCAAACTAGTTATCGTCCATGTTTCACTTCCATACATGGCTACACTCCATACAAATACTTTCAGAAACGACTTCCTGACACTTAAATCTATACTCGATGTTAACAAATTTCTCTTCTTGAGAAACGCTTTCCTTGCCATTGCCAGTCTACATTTTATATCCTCTCTACTTCGACCATCATCAGTTAATTTACTCCCTAAATAGCAAAACTCCTTTACTACTTTAAGTGTCTCATTTCCTAATCTAATTCCCTCAGCATCACCCGACTTAATTTGACTACATTCCATTATCCTCGTTTTGCTTTTGTTGATGTTCATCTTATATCCTCCTTTCAAGACACTGTCCATTCCGTTCAACTGCTCTTCCAAGTCCTTTGCTGTCTCTGACAGAATTACTTCTTCTCCATGAATTTTAATACCTACTCCGAATTTTTCTTTTGTTTCCTTTACTGCTTGCTCAATATACAGATTGAATAACATCGGGGAAAGGCTACAACCCTGTCTCACTCCTTTCCCAACCACTGCTTCCCTTTCATGCCCCTCGACTCTTATAACTGCCGTCTGGTTTCTGTACAAATTGTAAATAGCCTTTCGCTCCCTGTATTTTACCCCTGCCACCTTCAGAATTTGAAAGAGAGTATTCCAGTTAACATTGTCAAAAGCTTTCTCTAAGTCTACAAATGCTAGAAACGTAGGTTTGCCTTTCCTTAATCTTTCTTCTAAGATAAGTCGTAAGGTCAGTATTGCCTCGTCCGCCCCAGTAGCTGAGTGGTCAGCGTGACGGATTGCCGTCCTCTGGGCCCGGGTTCGATTCCCGGCTGGGTCGGAGATTTTCTCCGCTCAGGGACTGGGTGTTGTGTTGTGTTCATCATCATTTCATCCCCATCCGGCGTGCAGGTCGCCCAATGTGGCGCCGAATGTAATAAGACCCGCGATATGGCGGCCGGACCTGCCCCGCGAGGGGCCTCCCGGCCACTGACGCCAAACGCTCATCATCATCAGTATTGCCTCACGTGTTCCAACATTTCTACGGAATCCAAACTGATCTTCCCCGAGGTCGGCTTCTACCAGTTGGAAATCAAGTTATGGTACAGAAATACCCGTATTATGATGACGTGCCTTTTCGAAGAGTTTGGATACAGTTAAAAATGTTTGATTTTTCGTAGATTACATTGTTTACTGTAAGCTGTCACTTATAACTTCTATCCTAACACTACTGGCTATATAAATAATCGATAAGTTTTACATTCCATTTTATACTGTCTTGTTGCAAATATTGACAGGAATATATGAAGGAATGAACACATAGATGGCAGTGTCATATCACAAGAAAGTTACTTTCATCCTTTAGTTTTGCACACCAGTATATTTATGGATTTACTATAGTTACTATTATTTGCACTGGATAATGAGAACAAATTTCCGAAACGCGCCGTGCTATGCACGAAAAAATGTAACTAGTCCAGTGTTCTATTGTACCTATCATGCATCATGACACAGTGTAAGTGGGCTGGTTAGGTTTTTATGTTGGTAACGCTACGTAGCGCTCTATATGAAAATCACTGACTGTGCTGTGTGCCGTCTGTGGCTGGTTGGCATTGTTGGAATATTCGCTATTGTAGTGTTGGGCAGCTGGGATGTGAACAGCGCGTAGCGTTGCGCAGTTGGATGGTTCAAATGGCTCTGAGCACTCAACTTCTGAGGTCATCAGTCCCCTAGAACTTAGAACTACTTAAACCGAATTGATAGATATATATACAGGGTGCTCCATTGATAGTGACCGGGCCAAATATCTCACGAAGTAAGCGTCAAACGAAAAAACTACAAAGAACGAAACCTGTCTAGCTTGGAGGGGGAAACCAGATGGCGCTATGATTGGCCCGGTAGATGGCGCTGCCATAGGTCAAACGGATATCGACTACGTTTTTTTTAAATAGGAACCCCCATTTTTATTACATATTCGTGTAGTACGTAAAGAAATATGAATGTTTTAGTTGGACCACATTTTTCGCTTTGTGATAGATGGCGCTGTAATAGTCACAAACATATGGTTCACAATTTTATACGAACAGTTGGTAACAGGTTTTTTAAATTAAAATACAGAACGTAGGTACGTTTGAACATTTTGTTTCGGTTGTCCCAATGTGATACATGTACCTTTGTAAACTTGTCATTTCTGAGAAAGCACGCTGTTACAACGTGATTACCTGTAAATACCACATTAATGCGATACATGCTCAAAATGATGTCCGTCAACCTCAATGCATTTGGCAATACGTGTAACGACATTCCTCTCAACAGCGAGTAGTTCGCCTTCCGTAATGTTCGCACATGCACTGACAATGCGCTGACGCATGTTGTCAGGCGTTGTCGGTGGATCACGACACGATAGCAAATGTCCTTCAGCTTTCCCCACAGAAAGAAATCCGGAGACGTCAGATCCGGTGAACGTGCGGGCCATGGTATGGTGCTTCGACGATCAATCCACCTGTCATGAAACATGCTAGTCAATACCGCTTCAACCGCACGCGACCTATGTGCCGGACATCCATAATGTTGGAAGTACGTCGCCATTTTGTCATACAGTGAAACATCTTGCAGTAACATCGGTAGAACATTATGTAGGAAATCAGCATACACTGCACCATTTAGATTGCCATCGACAAAATGGGGGCCAATTATCCTTCCTCCCATAATGCCGCACCATACATTAACCTGCCTGCCAAAGTCGCTGATGTTCCACTTGTCGCAGCCATCGTGGATTTTCCGTTGCCCAATAGGGCGTATTATGCCGGTTTACGTTACCGCTGTTGGTGAATGACGCTTCGTCGCTAAATAGAACGCGTGCAAAAAATCTGTCCCGTAATTTCTCTTGTGCACAGTGGCAGAACTGTACACGAGGTTCAAAGTCGTCGCCATGCAATTCCTGGAGCATAAAAATATGGTACGGGTGCAATCGATGTTGTAGCTTTCTCGACACCTACGTTTTTGAGATTCCCGATTCTAGCGCAGTTTGTCTGCTACTGATGTGCGGATTAGCCGCGACAGCAGCTAAAACACCTACTTGGGCATCATCATTTGTTGTAGGTCGTGGTTGACGTTTCACATGTGGCTGAACACTTCCTGTTTCTTTAAATAACGTAACTATCCGGCGAACGGTCCGGACACTTGGATGATGTCGTCCAGGATACCGAGCAGCATACATAGCACACGCCCGTTGGGCATTTTGATCACAATAGCCATACATCAACACGATATCGATCTTTTTCGCAATTGGTGAACGGTCCATTTTAACACGGGTAATGCATCACGAAGCAAGTACCGTCCTAAATGGCGGAATGTTACGTGGTACCACGTACTTATACGTTTGTGACTCTTACAGCGCCATCTATCAAAAAGCGAAAAAGTGGTCCAACTAAAACATTCATATTTCTTTACGTACTACACGAATATATAATAAAAAATGGGGGTTCCTATTTAAAAAAACGCAGTGGATATTCATTTGACCTATGGTAGCACCATCTAGCGGGCCAACCATAGCGCCATCTGGTTTCCCCCTACAAGCTAGACGAGTTTCGTTCTTTGTAGTTTTTTTGTTTGATGCTTATTTCGTGAGATATTTGGCCTGGTCACTATCAATGGACCACCCTGTATACATATGATGACTTCTGAACATTATTAAGGTAAATACATTGTTTGTTCTCTATCAAAATCTTTCATTTGCTAACTATGCCTATCAGTAGTTAGCGCCTTCAGTAGTTAGAATCTTTTATTTAGCTGGCAGTATTGGCGCTCGCTGTGTTGCAGTAGTTCGAGTAACGAAGATTTTTGTGAGGTAAGTGATTCGTGAAAGGTATTGGTTATTGTTAGTCAGGGCCATTCTTTTGAGGGGAATATTGAAAGTCGGATTGCGTTGCGCTACAAATATTGTGTGTCAGTTTATGTGATGATTAGAATAAGTAAAGAGAGAACTGTCTGAGTACGTTCAGTTTTGCTCAGCTGTTTGAAAATCAAATAACATACAGGTTTAATAGGAGTCATTCATAATTTTTCTAAGAGAACGTTACAACAGTAGCGAACTTTCTAAAGGCATGTATTACAACGCATGAAATTAAGCTAGTTAATATTAGCAGAGTAAATAATATGTAAGTAATTTGTATGCTTTGATGCTTGATGATGTTCATTTGTGGCTCGAAATCTTTTACTAACAAAACTGTGTTATAAGATTATTAATGCTTATATATTGACGGGTTGCGGTAAATATATATTAGTGTCTTTTTCAGAAGTCATTCTGATAAATGTCTCCCCGTATTGCTCTTTGGGAATGTTATGCAACCGACGGCGAACTTGGTTCCATGATTCATCGTGGTGGGCAGTCGTTTGGAGGGGAGCGAGGCATGTGCT
This sequence comes from Schistocerca americana, assembly GCF_021461395.2. NCBI lineage: Eukaryota > Metazoa > Arthropoda > Insecta > Orthoptera > Acrididae > Schistocerca > Schistocerca americana. Next base: position 468,715,959 of record NC_060126.1, read on the forward strand.
GTTTGCTTGTGCTGCCACTAATCGCTGTCTTCCTTTGTCATCCGCTACACTTAAGATTACCGACGCGTAAACTGACGGTCAAGGTCGTTCAAGGGCGACGCCAGCAGACTTCCTGCTGCGTGCAGCACCCGGGCCTCGCTATTGAGAGGGAGGCAGACCGCTAGACATAAAGCACTGTGGGTTGCTGCCCAGACGTCGCCCCTGGTTCTCACGGCGTGTTGCAACTGTCTGCGGTCGTTATATAAACAGAACTGAAGATGTGAGACGTAAAACACAAACACAAAATTTGAGAATATCGACATTTTTCATATTTTTCCTGCAACAAATGACATATTGATAGAGAAATTGTCCCTCGCGTAATTTTTCAGTTATATAAAATTTTCTTCGTTGCGTTTCATGGACTTAAATGGAAGACTGCGTCCTTTTCAAAATGGCTCTGAGCACTATGGGAATTAACATCTGTGGTCATCAGTCCCCTAGAACTTAGAACTACTTAAACCTAACTAACCTAAGGACATCACACACATCCATGCCCGAGGCAGGATTCGAACCTGCGACCGTAGCAGTCGCGCGGTTCCGGACTGCGCGCCTAGAACCGCTAGACCACCGCGGCCGGCCCTGCGTCCTTTTGGTGTAAGATAATACAGAAAGGTCGGCCGGTGGGGAGGGGGGGGGGGGGTAGTGCAGTGATTAGCACACTGTACTCGGATTCGGAAGGAAGACGGTACAAACCCGCGTCCAGCCATCCTGATTTAGGTTTTCTGTGATTTCCCTAAATCGGTCAGGGCAAATGCCGGGACGGGTTCTGTCGTATCCAGCCCACTCGTCTAGTATAGGGTGCCTAGGAAGCTGTTTTCTCGAATAGCTAGACAACGATTCAAGCAAATCTTATTAATGGAGTTTATGACAGTAAGTTAAATTGGCAATACTTTGCGTTTTCACAAAGAGGTGTCGCAAGCAATTGGTGATATGCAAATAATCAATGTCCTTTGGTATATATAAAGCAAATAATACAGTTCACAAGTCACAGCTAAAGTGTCGTTAGGATGACGGCTCGTGTTCTAACGCGGCCGCTGCTGCTTTTTTTTTTCATTTCCGCTCCTGAAGGGATGCGGAAGGGCCGCTGGAGAACTTATTGCTCTGATGGGGCCACAGATGAGGGAATTTTTTTGCTTTTCTTTATTTAGGCTGATCTTAATGCTAACTTACAAACTAATTAAAATTTTTCTTAAGTAACTTTTTTGTTGTTTTAATAATACATGATTGTTTCCTTGTACACTAATATTGTTGCATGGTTTTGTTTTTGCTGGACTTAGTGCTAACTTATAAACTAGTAACCTTTTTCTTACTATGGAATTTTGTTGGTACATTATTAAATTATTTGGTATCAGTGGCATGAGTGGGAATGCGGATGGGGTTGAGTTAAGAATTTTGTTTGGGTATGGACTGATCTGTTATGGCTTTACATTGTCTTAATTTAGAGTTGAGCTCATGCCACTGGACGTGATGTGTAAGGGGTTTGGTTGGTTTGTTGCTAGGGTGACAGTTGTAGCGGAGTTGCCTTGCCGTCGTAATTGCATTTGATTGAGGCGGGTTTATGGTGGGAGGCGGTCGGTGTTCAGTGCTGGGCTGAGCGGCGCTTATATTCTCTTGGTGTAGAGGCCGCTCCTGTCTTGGTGTCGTCCTAGCCAGCGCGCTATTGGTTGACGCCGTCTCACAGCCCTCTCTGCTGTTACGTTCCAGGCCGACGTGCCGGCGCTTGACGTCACGGTGCAACAGGTTCTTCGAAAGGGCGCGGCCGACTCCCTTCTGCATCCTTCCCTAATTGCAGCTAGTGCTCCGTCTCTAATGACCTCGTTGTCGACGGGACGTCAAACACGAATCTCCTCCTCCTCCAAAAAGGTCGATGGCTGTGTTAACTACTTTTAGCCAAAAAGAGGACTTGTCCGTTTTCGCATCTCGCGCCTTCTGTAGCTTAACACCCAGCATTACAACGTTTTGTCAGGTAGCTGTGGGAGGAAACAATAATGTTATGTGTGTAAGTTAAAAAATTTTCAGAAAGAGCAAATTTAAAGGCGTTTCTTTCACCGAAATTTCATGACCACCTTCTAAGATGTTACAGTATGTTGAACTGAGGAAGTATGCGATTTCACACTTAAATGAGGAAATTGGTCGTGTCAGACGAGGTACTGACGCGATATCGGTGCTTTTTTAATGAAGTAAACCAAAGCCAAATTGTGACTTGTTCCCGCTCTGCGCTTCTGTATCGCACAACAGTGTCTCTTAAAAAACAAAGTCGTTATTTGTCAAAACAAAGCTTTATATGAGAATGCAGGCTTTCTCGGCGAATCTCGATGACAAAATCTTAGCTGCCATCTTCAGGAGAAGATGGCAACTATGAAACTTGCTGAAACGTTGCTGGAGAACAATACATTGACTCGGCTGTCAACCCGAGAAGATTTTATCATCAAAACAAAGCTTTGTAAACGGTGAGTCCACGTTGTATGACGACACGCTGAAAAGTAATGTATCCGAATTTTTTATTCTGTTCTCAATATAGGCTGAGGTATAACATGTCGTGCGTATTACTCGGTCGGCTTTCCAACATCTCTGACGCAAGTTGCAACACTGTTCCGAATTTGTAGCGTCTAACATGGCGTTGTGTAACGTAACTATGTCGGTGCCTGAGGGACCGCGTGCTGTAACCGAGTTTTCAACCGCAGAAAACGTTCCTCCAATTGAAACACATAGAAGAATGAAAGCTGTATAGGGTGAAGACTATATCGACACCAGTAATGTGCGACGTTGGCTTAATCAAGCTCGTAATGAGGGAAAGGGTGGTGTTAATGTGTGTGTTCGGAGTCGACGACCCCGTATGGTATTTGTTTCCAAAACTTCAAGAACGCCTTCGAGGAGTTCTCTTTGACAGCGATGAAGCGGTGTAAGCAGAGGTGAGGTTGTGGCTCCCACGAAAAAGACAGACGTTCTACTGCGTAGGCGAGAAATCCCCGTACCACCTAGAATCGAATGCTATTTCATTTGATTTGTTTTAGTACACATACTTGCTTACGTATTAAGTGTCCAATATTTACATCTGCATCTACATGGATACACCGCAAATCACACTTAAGCGTATGGCAGAGTGTTCACCGAACCACCTTCACAGTAATTCTCTGTTATGACAATCTCGAACAGCGCTTAGAAGAAACGAATACCATATCTCTCCGTGCGAGCTCTGTTTTCCCTTATTTTATTATGACGATCGTTTCTCCCTATGTAGGTCGGCGTCAACAAAATATACTAATGACCATTAAAAGTGCTACACCACGAAGATGACTTGCTACAGACACGAAATTTAACCGACTCGTAGAAGATGTTGTGATATGCAAATGATTAGCTTTTCAGAGCATTCACACAAGGTTGGCACCGGTGGCGACATCTACAACGTGCTTACATGAGGAAAGTTTCCAACCGATTTCTCATACACAAACAGCTGTTGACGGCGTTACCTGGTGAAACGTTGTTGTGATGCCTCGTGTAAGGAGGTGAAATGCATACCATCACGTCTCCGACTTTGATAAAGGTCGGAATGTAGCCTATCGCGATTGCGGTTTATCGTATCTCGACATTACTGCTCGCGTTGGTCGAGATCCAATGACTGTTAGCAGAATATGGAATCGGTGGGCTCAGGAGGGTAATACGGAACGCCGTGCTGGTTCCCAACGGCCTCGTATCACTAGCAGTCGAGGTGACAGGCATCTTATCCGAATGGCCGTAACGGATCGTGCAACCACGTCTCGTTCCCTGAGTCAACAGATGGGGGCGTTTGCAAGACAACAACCATCTGCACGAACAGTTCGACGACGTTTGCAACAGCATGGACTATCAGCTCGTGGCAGCGATTACCCTTGACGCTGCATCACAGACAGGAGCGCCTGCGATGGTGTACTCGACGACGAACTTGGGTGCGCGAATGGCAAAACGTCATTTTTTCGGATGAGTCCAGGTTCTGTTTACAGCATCATGATGGTCGCATCCGTGTTTGGCGACATCGCGGTGAACGCACATTGGAAGCGTGTATTCGTCATCGCCATACTGCCGTATCTCCCGGCGTGATGGTATGGGGTGCCATTGGTTACACGTCTCGGTCACCTCTTGTTCGCATTGACGGCACTTTGAACGGTGGACGTTACATTTCAGATGTGTTACGACCCGTGGCTCTACCCTTCAGTCGATCCCTGCGAAACCCTACATTGCAGCAGGATAATGCACGACCGCATGTTGCAGGTCCTGTACGGGCCTTTCTGGATACAGAAAATGTTCGACTGCTGCCCTGGCCAGCACATTCTCCAGATCTCTTACCAATTGAATACGTCTGGTCAATGGTGGCCGAGCAACTGGCTCGTCACAATACTACGTCACTACTCTTGGTGAACTGTAGTATCGTGTTGAAACTGCATGGGCAGCTGTAGCTGTAAACGCCATCGAAGCTCTGACTCAATGCCAAGGCGTATGAAGGCCGTTATTACGGCCAGAGGTGGTTGTTCTGGGTACTGATTTCTCCGGATGTACGCACCGAAATTGTATGAAAATGTAATCACATGTCAGTTCTAGTATAACATATTTGTTCAATGAATACCCATTTATCATCTGCATTTCTTCTTGGTGTACCACTTCTAAAGGCCAGTAGTGTACTTTTAGCCGAAAAGAAGACTTGTCCGATTTCGCATCTCGGTTCTTCTATAGCTTAACACTCAGCTTTACAACGTTTTGTGAGGTAGCTATGGGAGGAAACAATGATGTTACGTGTGTAAGTTACAAAATTTTCAGAAAGAGCAAATTTTAAGGCGTTTCTTTCACCGAAATCTCATGACTTCTTTCCAAGATGTTACAGTATGTTGAATTGAGGGAGTATGCGATTTCACAGTAAATGACGAAATTTGTCGTGCCAGAGGAGATATTGACGCGATATCGGTGCTTTTTTAATGAAGTAAACCAAAGCCAAATTGTGGCTCGTTGCCGCTCTGCGCTATCGACATTCTGTATCACACAACAGTCATGTCTCTTTAAAAAAAAAGTCGTTATTTGTCAAAAACAAAGCTTTGTAAACGGGGAGTACACAGTCTATGACGTGCTGAGAAGTAGTTTTTTATTCCGTTCTCAATATAGGTTGATATATAACGTGTCGTACATATTATCCGGTCGGGTTTCCCACTTCGCTGACGCAAGTTGCAACACTGCTCCGAATTGTAGCGTCTAACATGGCGGTGTGTAACGTAACTATGTCGGTGCCTGAGGGACAGCGTGCTGTAACCGAGTTTCCAACCGCAGAAAGCGTTCCTCCAATTGAAACACATAGAAGAATGAAAGCTGTATTAGGGTGAAGACTATATCGACACCAGTAACGTGCGACGTTTGCTTGCTCACGCTCGTAATGAGGATTCAGATGGTTCAAATGGCTCTGAGCACTATGGGACTCAACTTCTGAGGTCATTAGTCCCATAGAACTTAGAACTACTTAAACCTAACTAACCTAAGGACTTCACACACATCCATGCCCGAGGCAGGATTCGAACCTGCGACCGTAGCTGTCTTGCGGTTCCAGACTGCAGCGCCTAGAACCGCACGGCCACTTCGGCCGGCCGTAATGAGGGAAAGGGTGGTGTTAACGTGTGTGACACAGTTCTGAGTGGACGACCCCGTACGGTATCTGTTTCCAAAACTTCTCGAACGCCTTCGAGGACTTCACTTTGACAGCGATGAAGCAGAGGTGAGGTTGTGGCTCCCACGACAGACATTCTACTGGGTGGACGATAAGTCCCCGTACCGCCAAGTATCGAATGCTAATTGATTTGTTTTAGCACACGTACATCCTTAGGTATTAAGTGTCCAATATTTACATCTACATCTACATGGATAAACCGGAAACCACACTGAAGTGTCTGGCAGAGTGTTCACCAAACCACCTTCACAGTAATTCTCTGTTATGACAATATATAAATGACCTTGTGGATGACATCGGAAGTTCACTGAGGCTTTTTGCGGATGATGCTGTGGTATATCGAGAGGTTGTAACAATGGAAAATTGTTCTGAAATGCAGGAGGATCTGCAGCGAATTGACGCATGGTGCAGGGAATGGCAATTGAATCTCAATGTAGACAAGTGTAATGTGCTGCGAATACATAGAAAGAAAGATCCCTTATCATTTAGCTACAATATAGCAGGTCAGCAACTTGAAGCAGTTAATTCCATAAATTATCTGGGAGTAGGCATTAGGAGTGATTTAAAATGGAATGATCATATAAAGTTGATCGTCGGTAAAGCAGATGCCAGACTGAGATTCATTGGAAGAATCCTAAGGAAATGCAGTCAGAAAACAAAGGAAGTAGGTTACAGTACACTTGTTCGCCCACTGCTTGAATATTGCTCACCAATGTGGGATCCGTAGCAGGTGGGGTTGATAGAAGAGGTAGAGAAGATCCAACGGAGAGCAGCGCGCTTCGTTACAGGATCATTTAGTAATCGCGAAAGCGTTACGGAGATGACAGATAAACTCCAGTGGAAGACTCTGCAGGAGAGACGCTCAGTAGCTCGGTACGGGCTTTTGTTGAAGTTTCGAGAACATACCTTCACCGCGGAATCAAGCAGTATATTGCTCCCTCCTACGTACATCTCGCGAAGAGACCATGAGGATAAAATCAGACAGATTAGAGCCCACACAGAGGCATACCGACAATCCTTCTTTCCACGAACAATACGAGACCGGAATAGAAGGGAGAACCGGTAGAGGTACTCAATGTACCCTCCGCCACACACCGTCAGGTGGCTTGCGGAGTATGGATGTAGATGTAGATGCCATCGCTACCCATATCATTACGTGGGGCGGGGTCCTTTCTAACTCGGCTGCGTAATGTGGATTCTCTTTGGCCCAAAGGAGAATATTCCCGGCACGTAAGCTGCGATAAATGGCGCATCAATCTGAAACATAACCTTGGCACGATTCAATGCATTTGGAAACTGAGTTAATAAAGCACGGCATGCTAAAAGGCGCTCATTCCTGCCTGTACTGGACAACTCGTTTACGAGCGTCGGTCGAAAACGCCTGACCTCAAGCTCTTATTTGATGTGATCTCGCTTTGTTGACCTCGGCGTACCGAGTTCGGAAGCACGTTACGTATCGACTTAATAGGAGATTGTTCAGTCGAAGCAGACGCTCCGGCTCATGTTTCTTCTCATGTCTTCTTTCCTCTACTCCGCGGCCTTTCTTCAACACTGCCAAAAGCAAAAGTACGTCTTTTCCAATCCAGAAGTGTTGCCTTTCGCGGTGGAGCCCTATCAAATCTTTCGTGGAACGCTCGCATAATCTGTCATTGTCTGGCCCCTGTGTTGTTGTTCGTGCACCCATACACTTGTCACTACGCGCTCCTCAATAGTGTAACCATGACCGGTCACATCTGCCATGGCTACAGACTGAAACTCGACTGCAACTGCGAAAACATTTAAACATGAATTCCAACAACTAATAAGAAGTAATGTAGATATCAACCTGCACAACTAAATTTGACACTAAACGGGGTTCATAGGGGTACGGGAACTCCACGTCCGCTCTGTACAGTGACGGTATCAACAACCTTGTCTCTTGTTGGGAGAAATGTGTTCGTCGCCGTGGTGACTACGGTCAGAAATAAATATATAGATATGAAGAATAAAGACGTAGAATGTTAATAAACTTTGTTTCATTTAAAAAGCTTTGACAGTTTTCACATAAAAAATTCGGAGGCTTTACTTTTCAGTACACCCCCGTAGAATTTTTAATTACTCTCGCTTATTTGCATGAAGCTAGAGCGAACTATCATCTAGAGGCGGCAGTTTCGTACAAGGAGTTATTGTTAGAGAATTGAATTATGAGACTCTGCTTTTCCACGCCTGATCCCTGCTGCTCTAGCGGTCATTGTTCCCGCACCAACCCACGTTGCGACAAACAGATAAACCCTCAGTACGAAGCAGATATGTCTGTTTTGATCATTATAGCTTGTGCAGTGAAATGCTTTAAGAATATATGCACCTTTTACAAGGATCCCTCTGATTTTAAATTTTTCCATACCCAGCCAAAAACTAGTTCGTATTTTGCTACCTCCACACATCTTGGACCTTTGGAATCGATCACACCGCTGCTGCCCAACACTGCAAGTAAGACAGAACCGTTGCCACTTAAGACAGAGCTTTTCTGTTTCGACTGAAGTGCGCTTTTACTCTTTCAAATGGTTCAAATGGCTCTGAGCACTATGGGACTTAACATCTGTGGTTATCAGTCCCCTAGAACTTAGAACTACTTAAACCTAACTAACCTAAAGACATCACACACATCCATGCCCGAGGCAGGATTCGAACCTGCGACCGTAGCAGTCGCGCGGTTCCGGACTGAGCGCCTTAACCGCGAGACCACCGCGGCCGGCTTTACTCTTTCAGAAGGACCGCCGGGCGACATTAATCTGGTGACCCTATTTCATTCAATTACTTCAGCTAGTCATACAGGCGCAGTCGGCCGAAGCAGTCAGTGAGGCATGGGCAACTAAGAACCTCAGGTGGAGACCGACGGCGTACTACTTCAAGATTGCAGAGAAAGGTATGTGAGACTTAGAAGTCTGGTCGACATAAAAGACTTAAGAGAGAGCACCATCCCGTCATTCGCTTGAAATTATTAGGAACACCGCGAAAAATATAAATCACGATGCCTGTACAAGTGTCAACGTCACCGTTAATGGCACCGCCTACGCGTAGCAAGAGCATTGTGAACTACATCGGGCTACTGATGCTACCAAATGACGAGGAGCGCCTCGTTCGTTGGACTCGATATGAGGAAGTCTTTCGGCAGTGTTTCATAACACTCGGGAGTTCCAGAGAATGTCCTGTGGAGTGCAGTCTGACGTCTCAAGACGCAAGGCGACATACAGCAATGAGGATGACTTGAATGATCGAAATCCAAGCAGTACATGCTTCTGCTCTGCACAGTGGGACTGTCCAATTGCATTTTTTTTAATGTTACGGTACTGTCATAGTTACTTAGTTACTTAGCGACATGTTCCATAGAAAATGTGAACGACTATTTTATCGAAATTATCTGGAACGGGTCAGGTTACAGGATAAGTATGCATGATTAGCGTTAACATTAATGAAGGCATTATTATTTTTAGCCATGCTCATGCAAATACACGTAATTTTTATTTATTTTATACTACGAATAGGCCATCTGAGGAGCACGTTCAAATTTCAATGCTTTCATCTGTTCACTATGTTTCTTCTTTTTGTTTTCAGACCATTTTGAACCGGTCTTTTCAGCCACCCTGCCTTGGAATCCTTCAATTTTCAATACTTCTTCCTGAAAGGACACTTTGCTGTTTATATCTTCTGTTTTTATATTCTTTCTTTCTAAAATATTTTTTTAATTCGTTGACCCAGCCTGTTGTGGATTCCTTACCCAACAATAATTTCAAAATCTTGTTAGTTAATCTACTGTCTTGCATTCGAAATATATGTCCAAGGAACGTGATTCTTCTTTTTCTCACTACGTTTGAAATATTTTCTGTATTTTGGTATATGTCACCATTACTTCGCAATTTTCAGCCTTATACTGTGTTTTGCTGTCCTAATATTTTCCTTCTAATTCGTCTTTCTACTACTTCTAATTTATCTAAATTATACTTTAATGCCAGACTTTCGCTTGCATATAGGCATTCTGGTTTCATTACTGTGTTGTAATGCCTTACCTTTTGCATTTTTGGTTCAAAATGGCTCTGAGCACTATGGGACTTAAAACATCTGAGGTCATCAGTCCCCTAGAACTTAGAACTACTTAAACCTAACTAACCTAAGGACATCACACACATCCATGACCGAGGCAGGATTCGAACCTGCGATCGTAGCGGTCGCGCGGTTCCAGACTGAAGCGCCTAGAACCGCTCGGCCACACCGGCCGGCTTGCATTTTTGGATAGGCACTTTTTATTGTAGAGGTCTTAGATGATACCACATGCTCTCCCCATTTTATGCAACCTTTCCTCTATTGCAGATTTTTCCAAAGCATTTTCTTGGATTATCTCCCCTAGATTTTGAATTTTTTTACCCTCTCTATGTGGTCAATATCTGTTTTCAGGAATATTGGAGCATCCTCAACGTTTTTTATAAATTTTGTTTTTTCTGCAGAAATTCTTAAGCCAGTTCTGCTGGCTATTTCTTCCAGAAGAGTTATTTTTGTTATAGTAGATGCTGCATTTTCGAAAAGTATAGCAAAATCAGCTGCAAATGCAAGACAGTTGATTTCGATCTTTTTGCTTCCTCTTCCTAACCTTATAGGCGAGACGTTAATTATTTTTTATTGTTTTTTTAATTTTTTTACTTGTTGCCGGTTTTTAAGAAGAATTTGTCAGTGGAATAGAACGAGTTGTCCAGGAGAAATGATTTAAATTAGATTTAAAACTCGCGTCGCTACCTGACAAACATTTTATGTAATTGGGCAAGTGTTCAAACATTTTTGTTGCTCCATATTGAACTCCTTTCTCAGCCAATGGCAGCTTTAAGAATGAGTAATAAAGGCCATTTTCCCCTTAGGTATGTACATCACTGTTCTTCTCAAACACAATTAGTTTGTAATCCTCGTATAACAAGAAAAAACTGCAAACCTCAAGTATTCCATAAAATATAAAAGAAATACAAAAATGGAATTTTTAAGGTAAAACCGTAACAGAAATCTACGACGAAACAGTACCTTCATAATAAAATATGATGTACAGTTGGACGGCCTGGGAGGCACGTAAGAGAGAGCGTATTATCAGAAAAATTAAGTAAAATGACTAAAGGCAAACCAGTAACTTACGCTTGTGAAGAACAGATAGGCCTATAAGCCTAACTTATAAACTAAAATTATCACAAGACTGTTGCGAATAACAGGAACTCTCAAGGTGAAACAAGACAAACTACAAAGCCGAAGTATACTAAAGAGGTTACGCGATTACAAAATATATTTTTTTAAGTAAAAACATGAAGAGACATAAACATAAAACAAGCGTTATTGATTAAACATCGTTGCAGGAAACCAAAAATTCTTTAAAGATAGGGAACCTAGGGCAAAACAAAACTTATTTTTCACTGGACAGTTGATCACTGAGTAGGACATCCTTCTTAGTATATGAATGCTTAACGATTTTAATTTCTTCCAAAAGTCTCTTCCCTTTGGGACGTGTAAAATCATAATGTTCCCGAGAGCGGGTGTCTGGTGGTCAATAGATCAGAGATGCTCAGCGTAGGCGGAATTACGTTTTACCTGCCCCCCTCCTTTTGAACATATGTTCTTGGACTCTATTTTTAAAGGTTCTTCCCGTATGACCTACGTAAAGCTACATTAGACCCGTACAGCCAATCTTATATATTCCAGAAGTGACAAATGTATCTTTACATGGTCGCTCATTATGGGTATACTGGTACAGAATCGCGTTTCTGATTCTGTCAATACTGTGCTTACACTGGGGGAGCGCAGGTCGGCCATGCTTGCAGCTTATGAGCGTGGTCTTAATCTGCGCTGCTGTAACTGATGACCCACGTCACACTAGGTAAGCCCATAGCTATAGTTTTTAACTATTCCTCTGCAGGTTTATCCTTGGTGGTTTTTATACCATCCCTTACGATGTTTTCCACGTTCTTTTCGCGGCTTTTTAGACGTATTTGACGAATGTCTTTTGGCAGTAAATTATAACATTTTTACTGCTTTCCTATTCTTTACGTCCTACATATTTACGTTTTCTGTTTTCACTGTTGAGTACAGCAGCTCAGCATAGGACCACGCCCGGTTATTTATTATTTCCATTTTTCATTGTACTTCCAGATAACCTGATGAAGCCCTATGCGTGTGAAACGCGTCGTTTTTGAGCCAACAAAGAGCATTCTGCAACCGAGGACTGTCTTTTTAATATTAATCACAATTGCTGTACCACCTCCCCACAATGGATTGGAATACATTTGATATTTTAACCTGTCTGGAAAAATTCACTATACCAGAGATGCACTGCATATATCACTAAGGTTATTACTTATTAAGTTGGAACAACTTTTCAGAAATCTGTTTGAAATTCCATCAACCCCCCCCCCCCCCCCCCCTATGAGCTTTTGTTTTTCAGAATTTTTATAACTGTATTAATGTCAGTGAAGAATATTGGTGCTACTTCTATTTGCTTAAAGTTTTGTGGAATGCCATTTTTAATATATCCTGTTGCTTCTGCAACTGAACCATTTAATCCTATATTTGCTGCTACGTTTAAAAAGTGATTGTTAGAAGTATTTGCATCTCGTGAATTATCAGTCACAACATTGTCATTTAGTTTAATTGTTATGGAATCTTGCACACTGATTGGCTGTCCTGTCTTCTGTTTGACAATACTCCATATAGTTGAAAGTAGGCTGTTTAGGTTCTTATGTTGGTAACGCCATGTAGCGCCCTATATGAAAATCACTGACTATGCTGTGTGCAGTCTGTGGCTGGTTGGCACTGTTGGAAGTCGCTATTGTAGTGTTGGGCAGTTGGATGTGAACAGCGCGTAGCGTTACGCAGTTGGAGGTGAGCCGCCAGCAGTGGTGGATGTGGGGAGAGAGATGGCAGAATTTTAAGAGCGGACGATCTGGACGTGTGTCCGCCTGAAAGAGTAAATTTGTAATACTGGATATCATGAACTGATATATATATATATATATTATGACTTTTGAATGTTATTAAGGTAAATACATTGTTTGTTCTCTATCAAAATCTTTCATTTGCTAACTATGCATATCAGTAGTTAGTGCCTTCAGTTGTTAGAATCTTTTATTTAGCTGGTAGTATTGGCTCTGAGCACTATGGGACTTAACATCTTAGGTCATCAGTCCCCTAGAACTTAGAACTACTTAAACCTAACTAACCTAAGGACATCACACACATCCATGCCCGAGGCAGGATTCGAACCTGCGACCGTAGCACTCCCGCGGTTCCGGACTGTAGCGCCTAGAACAGCAAGGCCACCGCGGCCGGCCCAGCTGGCAGTTTTGGCGCTCGCTGTATTGCAGTAATTCGAGTAACGAAGATTTTTGTGAGGTAAGTGATTCATGAAAGGTATAGGTTAATGTTAGTCAGGGCCATTCTTTTGTAGGGATTATTGAAAGTCAGATTGTGTTGCGCTAAAAATATTGTGTGTCAGTTTAGTGTTGATCAGAATAAGTAAAGAGAGAAATGTCTGAGTACGTTCAGTTTTGCTCAGCTGTTTGAAAATCAAATAACGTAAGAGGTTTATCAGCACAGTCATTCATAAATTTTTCTAAGGGGACGTTTCATAGTTTTAATCTTACTTTCTGCATTACTTATTTCTGTAAGGTCATACATGCTTCTGGATATTTGAATTGCTGTCCTTAAAATACTACAGTATTTTTTGTAGTACACAAGTAATGTCGGTTCTCGACTTACTTTGGCCTTTACGTAAATTTCTCTCTTCCTCTTACTTGAGATTTAATTTCCTTACTTATCCATGGCTTACTTGTTTTTTAATGGATCTTCTTGATAATTTTTTTAGGGAAGCAGCTTTCTAATATCGTCATAAACTTACTATGAAATAAACTGAATTTGACATTAGCGTCTGTTTCTACATATAACTCATCCCTTACCAGAGGTTTCAGCTGACTCTAAAACATTGTATCCTGCTCTCATTAATATGCCTCACCGCTTTTTATGAACCTGCCTCAGGGTTGCAAGGTGCCGTGCTGCTAATATCCATTCACCCAGAAAAAAATCATCTGATTTGATCAGTATGTACGTGAAGATGTATTAAATGTCAAAACGCATAGTAAAATATGACGTGAATAACGAAGCCAGTACCACGCTCAGGAAATGGGCGTTGTGTCCAGATGCGGGAATTCCGCATTGCCGCCCTGCATAAGGTCCAGGTCCAGGTTGTATGCCGTTGCCTTCTTCTCATCCGTTATTAACTGTCAGACTTGTGTCCGTGTCGTGTGGATGGCGTTGATGAGGAGTTGACTACTGTAGTGTCGAGTCTGAGTCGTTACTGATGAAGCGAAAGATGAGTGAAACATGGAGCCAGCAGATAGACTACTCGTCTCGAATAGTACCATGGGAGCAGCCGAGCTTAATGTCCCCATCCGAAGAACGGGTCACCGTCACATGTCCTCACTGCTTAAAATTTAACACAGGACACTGGTGATGTGGAACTATACTCCACTATCTCTCGTCCCCTTGCAGTCGCAGTTCGTAAGGTATAAGGGGCGACCAAAAAGTCTCCGTTCCAAGGCCGTACAGTTCAGACTTGGTATGCCAATCAGGCTAAATTGCCGCGAGCATAGAGGCAATCGTTTCACCGACGCACGAGGTCGAAGATACCGGATTGGTAAAACACAGTCTCCTGCTGCATGAAGAAGTTGGTATCTGCCTGTTGCACAGCCTCGTCCAGAAGGAATCGTCGACCTTTCAAGGCATTTTTTTAAGGGACCAGAGGCTTGGTAATAGCATGGGGAGAGATCTCGACTATAGGGCAGGTGATCGAGAGTCTCTCACGTGACTTGGCGTAACTTTTGCGTTACATTCGCGATATGGGGACGTGTGTTTTGTGTCGAATCGCGACAGCCGCTTGGCGCACCATTCCATAACGGCGGTTTTCGACTGACATGCTCACCTATTCACATTGTTCTCCGATGGATTTCTGCCGGTTTTTGTCCTTCAGCAGCAAAGAAAAGAATAACAGCGCATAGAGCCTGTTTGAACGCATTTGGCAATAACGTCGCCGTAGTTCATGTTTCCGCATTTATCACACTCAAGTGGGAAAGACAGAATGGCATACTAATACCTTGACTACAAATGGTTCAAATGGCTCTGAGCACTATGGGACTTAACATCTGAGGTCATCAGTCCCTTAGAACTTAAAACTACTCAAATCTAACTAACCTAAGGACATCACATACATCCATGCCCGAGGCAGGATTCGAACCTGAGACCGTAGAAGCAGCGCGGTTCCGGACTGAAGCACCTAGAACCGCTGGGCCACAGCGTCCGGCTAATTTAACGAGTTGTTTTGTGGCAAGGATAATGTTTTGATACAACGTTAAATATATCTATAAAACAAAGTAAGAAATGCGCTCATCAATTTATCAGTTCAAGCATCTTCGCCCTTTTTGTTTCGGGAAGTGGTAGCATACGGACGTATACTTGGATCCGTTGCACCAGCATTGTTAAAAACGTTCATTAAAACTATTATAGTCCGCCTCCGTAGCGCAGCGATAGCGTTACCGCCCACCACGCAAGGGGGCCTGGGTTCGAATCCCGGCAGGGGATTGGGTGTTGTGTGTCTTTCATCATCATTGACACGCAAGTCGCCGAAGTGGCGTCAACTAGAAGGACTTGCAATACGGCGGCCGAATCCCGAAGGGGATATCCCATCCAATAAATGCCATACGATCATTTCAAAACTATTATAAAAAGTTATTAGAAAAGGAATATTTCTTCGCACGGTTATAAGTTCAAATCTTATCTGTTCATCATTTCACTCGCCGCTGAGATCCTGCATCAAGAGGTTCGGTGCAGACAAGAATAATTCACGCCGCATCTGGAGGAGCGTTCCTGTATCGACATTGTCTCACTCAAGACTAAACACAATGGAATTAATGTGAAGGTAATAACTTAGACTTGATAGGCACCTATTAAACTTGGTTTATTTATACTAAAAATATTGTACTTCGTGTGACAGATCGAAAATTTCAATGACTGCCGTGATTATTTGCTACCTCACACTATTGGAAGCAGCAGTACGTAGTGCAAATTATATTTATTGACCTTGAATGTAACGTTATTAAAGGTCTGTTGATACTGGTATCAGTTTAATTTCACCTAAGATTGTGCACAGATCCATAAAGTACCTTTAAACTATTCGTTCCAATCAACTTTTCCAATTATGCAAGCCATTATTAATCCATTTCAATTTCCACGTTACGCTGCTGGGAAGTCACATTCCAGAATTTTGCTGTAAATTGTTAATAAATTTTTTTTTCTTATGTGTCACACGATATGATGAGTGGGTGTAACAAGGAAGAATTTTACTTTCATATGTCTAGAGACGAATATACTCTAAATACAACGCTTCGCCTTGTTCGTAGCCCAGTTGTAAACAAATAAATGAATTTGTGAAACGCGCGGTAATAGTGGATTCGCACTGTTTAGTATGTGTCCGGAATATGTAAACAGATGTGCTATTGTGTACCGTGTTGCATGATGTAATAAGCTCTGGCTCTGAGCACTGTGGGACTTAACATCGGAGGTCATGAGTCCCCTAGAACTTAGAACTACTTAAACCTAACTAACCTAAGGACATCACACACATCCATGTCCGAGGCAGGATTCGAACCTGCGACCGTAGTGGTCGCGCGGTTACAGACTGAAGCGCTTAGAACCGCTCGGCCACACCGTCCGGCCGATGTAATAAGCATCTGTGAGCAATATGTATATGGCCATGACCTTTTGGACAAGGTGCCTTATGTTTTTAAATATCTTAGCGATGACAAACTTTAATAATGTACCGAGTTTTATCCACCTGACACTTTGAGCGTGAGGCTCAGCGTAAAATAAACATGTTTTACAACAAAATGATGTTTAAGACCTGAAGATGGCAGCAAAGTCTGAAACCGGTTGTCTTAAATAAAGAAATATCTTATGCGATCTTGGCTTTTGAATGGTTTTTAACAACTTGTTTCGATTATCCTTCAGATTAATAAATTCTCAATAGAAGAAGCCCCCATATTCATTCAGCCACTACCAATTAAGGTCATAGCTATTTGTTGAAATTTTAGTTTTCTTTATTTCTTTGTTAAACTGAAAATGTAAGCACTGAATATTTTCAGATCAATAATTATCCGGCTCTTTGAACGACTGAATACGCCGGGTCATTAGCAAAAGACTACTGTTGTATGAAATGCGCTTTTAGAACGAGATGAGGACGTGAAATGATATGGCATTTAATTATAAGATATACTTGGGAAATTGGACATGTTAACAGCACCAAACGCATTGTGAAAATTTAGACTATAGCTGAATAAAACTTTGGATATGGCTTTATAATAGCGCCACAATCGTACCGAAAATCTGAAAACTGGCTTACTAGAATGACCATTCCTGTTAGGCACAATTATGTAGTTGTGTCTTTCCACTGGTGACTATTGTAACAATCCACCCACGCAGTAGGATATCAGCTGCAGTCAAAATCTCAATAACCGAAGTAGTTTACAGTTTCAGATGATTTACCTAACGTTGTTGCTTACAGTTTATTGTAGTGACTGGCTAGACCATTATACGACGTTTAGTTACAAACTCTCTTCTTAGAACTCGACATATTCTCTGTTGATAACGTGTAGCCGATGTTTTGCCTTCGTCTCAACCGCTGGTCGCTTGCACGAATAAGTGCACTCCCATTTCGTTCTCTTTTATTACCCGTTAACACCAACCGCAGCATTTACAGCGACGCAATTGAGCGAAGTACTTTTACAAGAACATTTGCTGATTCGTGCAGGTGGCAGCGCCACGGAAGTGTTCTTGAAATGCGTACTTCAAGAACTTATCTCGAATTCTGACGACACATTCACATTTCGTGGGGTCACCTCCGCTGTTCTACCACGTAACGACATGGCACGCAGCGACTGGAAGTCTCAGTCGTTTCCGGACTGAATGCTTTTTAGCTGTTCAACGTTTCGCATTATTTCGTTTCACCTCGTATACTCGAAACACCTTATGTTCGTTAGGGAACGTATCGCCAATGTTGTATTATGCAAGAGTAGACATCAATCTTAACTGCCTCACCAGATTTTTTTCCGTTTGCTGTGACTGGTGCTTGATTAAATCTTCGTTCCTCCTTGAGCGAGCTTATGCAGCAACGGTAGTAGCTTGTAATTAACCCTAGCTATTTCTTAATGGCCAGCGAACTTCAGGGAATGGAAACGACCACACTACGCTACAGTGCGTCGAATGCTTCTTTGGCTGCGCCCTTTTCGCTGTGTGACCTCCAAGGGCAAGCGGGGTTTCCGCTCTCTCCACAGTCTCTGGAACTATGCGACATGGTTTCGTAACGCAGGAACGTGTGTAGGTTAGACACAAAGAACGGGACAACTTACAAGAAAGACAGAATCATGAGGATTCTCTTACGATACTTCAAAGAAGCCGTCGCATTATTAATAACTTTAATATCCCGCGAGCTACTCACTTCAGCTGAATTCTGTCCATCATTGCATCTTAAAAATTGCCAGTCTTTTTATTGCTATCATAACCATTCCCTGACCACTCTCTGGTACATTCTCTATCTCAAACACGTATTTGCTTTCCTGTGTCACAACATGGAGACTAAATCTCAGGATGATCAGACATTTATACACGACGTTCATCCACCCCCTCCTCCTGGTGCTTGTTCCAAGTGTTACCAACTCTTCCACATGCTTGAATAACACGTGCTCCAACTTGCTTTCCATATCAGGTTACCTTCTCTCGTCCGTATTCTGTACTAGCTCACAAAGTTCCCATACCTCCTCAAACGCTTAGAGCACCACTGAATATTCTCCATCCCCCGTAGATTTAAATCCAGACACTTCATTATATTTCACTTTCTGACCTACTGACGTGTTTGTATCAGCACATTCCATCTTTCTTTCATATCCAAACACTTAAATTCTTTCGCACGTCAATTTTAACCACGCCCCTCTCCCAGGTCACGAGATAATCTCTGAGATCTATCCATCATTCCAAATGTAAGCTACGAAGCGTGGCAAGTAAATAACGAGACCGCATCTCCTACAGCACAGCCGCATTGGGGGACGTTGGCACTGGAGAGCAGTTAACTTTGAACTTTCAAAAGCACCCACCGTTCTTTTCGTCTTTCTGCCTGCTTTAGTTAGCTTTTGAGTCTTGTTGTAAAGGACGTTGTTCTGTAGTAGCATGGTGAACTTAAAAATCGAGTAGAACGTTAACCTCAAAGCTCTCGTGAAATCGAAGAAAGTTGCCGACGGAATGTTTTCATTTGTTAAAGAAGGTGTTTGGTGATACAGCTGTCACGGCCGCGAGTTTTTGAATGGCACAAATGGTTTTCGGAACGTCGGGAAGAGGTTGAAAGTGATGAAGGTCCCGGTCAGTCTGTGAGTTAAAAAACGGAAACAAACGATCAGAAAATTTAATGAAATTGTGCGGAACGACCAAAGTCTGAGGATTCGGATGATCGCAGACATGAACACGAACAAAGAGACAATAAGACGAATCGTGCATAACGAATTAAATAGGACAGAAGTTTGTGAAAAACTGGTTCCGAAAATCCTCTCTCAGAAAAAAGGTTGGAAGAACATTTGCTCTGATGTCGTGGTACGACTCAACACGCTCAAGCATCGAATGGTGATGTTTTCATCCTCTCGCATTACTGCCTGTCTCCACCTACAAACTGCTGGAGCTCTGAACGAATCCAGAATCTTCCCCAGTCAATGGCGCGTCTTCCAGAAGCAGCCGTTTCTACACGCCTAAACTCATTTCCTTAACTGAAAATTCTTATCTATTACTGAAACTGAAATCATGCGTAATGTACATACTGAATGTTGCTTTTCTGAAAAAGCGGCTCGAATCCAGTTATCCCGGCAACTACAAAGGCCGAGTGACAACCAACACCGCTATAAGCAGCTGTTTGTCCTCTTAAACGGATAGTAGAACTACACCTTGTGTGTGTGTGTGTGTAAGGTGTGAAAACTCGTTTTAATTTGATACATAGTGAACCGCAACGATTGTCGCCATTTCATTTCAAGCACGTATTTCATTTGGTTTAAATCCTATCTTAATGTTACTAATTCTAGTTGGAAAGTTTTGTTTTAATTAAGAAAAGAAGTTTTGTTTTAATTCAGAAAAGAAGTCTCACAACTTTAAAGGGTCGCATAGTTTCAATCTTTGTTCGACTTTTATTGGCTTAAAGTCATTTAATCAAAGTTCAAGGTACCTGATACCTAAAGACCAATACTTCCTTCAGTTTTGTTTATAAATTTCTTTAAGTAAGACGCGATTGTTTTGGCAAACATTAATCAGATTCATGAAACAATAAATTCAGTAACTGTGCTAAGCTGAACAAACACGTTGCCTTTCCCAAAATTCGTCCCTCCTGGATGTAGCGACCGTTTATAGGATGTAATAAATTGTATTTCAGAAGGATTGTTCACAAGATAAATCAGTACTGATCCTGGCGTTTGGTGTAGGTTCTCACTGCTCTTTAGTGGAAAGCATCATCTATCAAAATGGTAGATCGAGGTAAGAAGGCCGGTCGGAGTGGCCGATCGGTTCTAGGCGGTACAGTCTGGAACCGGGCGACCACTACGGTCGCAGGTTCGAATCCTGCCTCGGGCATGGATGTGTGTACTGTCTTTAGGTTAGTTAAGTGTAAGTAGTTCTAAGTTCTAGGGGACTGATGACCTTAGACGTTAAGTCCCATAGTGCTCAGAGCCATTTGAACCATTTGAGG
This sequence comes from Schistocerca americana, assembly GCF_021461395.2. Lineage (NCBI taxonomy): Eukaryota > Metazoa > Arthropoda > Insecta > Orthoptera > Acrididae > Schistocerca > Schistocerca americana. The sequence goes on from NC_060126.1 coordinate 468,736,505, forward strand.
TAAGAAGCTAAGTGCGGAACTGTGTTTCAAAATGAGGTCCTAGTTTGTCCATAAACGATTTGGACCAAGTAAGATTACCTGCTTAATTTCCAAAGAGGTACAAACGCGGTTAACTTTAGTAAGAATGTGGAGTTTAGCAAAATGTAGTGTTCAAAGTGACCATGTTGTTGGTTTAGTTGCGAGTCGAAAGTTACAGAAGATCGCCAAAGAGGCGGTAAGGTCACGCTGCTTTGCAGGCGCGACCAAACACTCTTTATAGGACGGTATATTTTGCGAATAGGAAACAGAATGACAGGGTCATTACAATCTGAAGCGAATATTACAGCCAGGATAAGGCTCCTATTCACAGTTGATCACACCTGCTCCAACAACAAGCCAGACACGGTTAGCCCACAGGCAGACCCTGTAAAACACAGGAAACTGAGTAAAGGAAGACAGATACAGAAGCACCGTCCATAAAGAAGAAACCCGCCTTACCACTCCCCCCCCCCCCAAAAAAAAGAAAAAGAACCTAAAGACTGACTTTCTGGAGCAGGAGTGGGAACGGCTCCAGCATTCCCTTCCATGTACCCGCTCGTACTGTCTGCAGACCTGAATTCACAGTCGCAGTCCTGACTTAGGTGCAATACTGATACGTTGAGCGCAGACTTCTATTTACACGGTCCAGTCACATTATTGTGACCACCACCAATTTTATCGCTATCGCTTGAGCCTTGTCGCGCAGTTACGCAGGGTCTCTCTTACGTGAGGAAGACATTTTTACCAGTTTAAATAAATTATTGTCTCTCACTGATGTATTCACGATAGTTAGGAAGTACTGTAGTCCGTAGCCGGCCATGAATCGGAGAGCATTTCCCACGCTGGCTGGCTAGGTGACGAAGTGACCATATGTCGCGCGTAGTGGGGTGGGGCTCGTCGCTGGACCCTAGCAACAAGTGTCAGCTTGGGAAATACATATGACGGGAAGTACCGCCATCTTGGCGCCAAAGTCACCGATTTTGTTTATTTATATTTAATAATTAAAGTCATTTATGACAACATGAATACTAGGAGGAGCCTCTGGATGTTTAAAACTATTCATCATAATTTTGCCTCGTTAAAATTCACACCCGTTCGTTAACAAATGCATTATCTTAGTAAGTACGAACCTGATCGGAAATCTACGAACTGTGACGAAACTAGTAAGAGATACAGACTGCGCGCCAAAGTCGACAGTCGGCTTTAAGAGCTCTTCCTGTCTTGTTCGATGGTAGCCATGCTCTCGGTTACGAGTAGTTTGAGACATGCGTGTTTTATTATTGATGTAATAGGAAAAAAAGTGATATTACGGCATTCTGAATGTTAATTTCGAGTAAATAGATACCCCGAAGTTGACCGACAGCAATTTCAGATAGTTAGCTTCCACCGACAGAGACATCCAGTGAAGAATCTGACGACATTTACGAGAGCTGCACCGCGCACAGGTAGGAGGGAATCCGACGCCACGACCCACCGAGGCGGATCAAGGAAGGTCCGACTTACACTCGCACATTCCGGGTGGAAATGCTGACCAGTCATACTGTACGTCACAAATACCACCCTCTACAGACTCGCGGCTAAGCTGAGTAATAACAGTATCAGTTTAGAAGCGAGGGGATCTTGCAAGGGTACGCCGTCGTTAATCAGATTTGGCGTGTTAATGTTTAAGGGGTGGCCAGATGCCCTTCCTGCCGCCACCCTGTAACCCCCCGGGACGGAAGTAGTGTACCCCATCTGTCTGCGTCGAGTGGAATCCATGGGATAGTGCGAATGGGTTCAGATGTCTGCGAGCCGTGAAACTGAGGCGGAACAGGGGGACCAGCCCTGTAGTCACCTAGTGGGATGTGGAAAACCGCCTAAAAACCACATCCAGGCTGGCCGGCACGTCGGCCCTCGTCGTTAATCCGCCGGGCGGATTCGATCCGGGGCCAGCGCGCCTCCCCGAGTCCAGGAAGCAGCGCGTTTGCGCTCTCGGCTACCCTGGCGGGTTGTGACCACCACCTATGTTCGATATTAATGTGCAGAAATGACTCACAGACGACAGATGGCAGCACTAACAATGGAGGATGTATAAAGCGTGTCAGGGGGACGCAGAAACCAGTGCAGTCATTGCCGTAATGAGGAAACGGAGCGATTTATCTGACTTCTAGAAGGGCATGATCATTGGCTTGTGAGTCAAGAGTGGGAGCATTTTCGAAACGGCTAAGACTGTTAACTGTTCCTGTGACACTGCGGTTAAAGTATATGGTGCATCGCAGAACCTGCGTCGAGGAAACTGTGGTGTACCGGCCATAGATAACAGGGGTGAACGACGGCTGCTCGCGGTTTTAGGCGCTCAGTCCGGAAATGCGAGACTGCTACGGTCGCAGGTTCGAATTCTGCCTCGGGCATGGATGTGTGTGATGTCCTTAGGTTAGTTAGGTTTAAGTAGTTCTAAGTTCTAGGGGACTGATGACCACAGATGTTAAGTCCCATAGTGCTCAGAGCCATTTTTGAACGACGGCTGCGGAGATGTGTACAGGCGGAAAGGCGTGCAACTGTTGAGAAACTCACCGCCAAGATGAACCAAGGGGCTGCCAACAGTGTCTCCTCGACTACCGTTCAGCGAGCGTTGCTGTGTATAGGCCGATCCCCTCTACAGAGCTAGGCACGGCAGCGGCAAGCGTTTTCCGCATTAATGCGGCGGCTCGCGGAATTGGCGTTCCCATTTGGAAGCGGCAGACGCTAGCGGTAGCCAATGACGGACAGCCACTGAGGTATGGGGCGGGACCCACTGCAACGCGTTTGATTAACTATACCGTGAACCTACGTGAAGGAAAGACGAAATTGGGTGAATACAGACCAATTTTTTATTTTCTTTACTATGTACAATTTGTACAGAAACCAGATGGCAGTTATGAGAGCCGAGGGACATGAAAGGGAAGCCGTGGTTGGAAAAGGAGTGAGACAGGGTTGTAGCCTCTCCCCGATGTTATTCAATCTGTATATTGAACAAGCAGTAAAGGAAACAAGAGAAAAATGCGGAGTAGGTATTAACATCCATGGAGAAGAAATAAAAACTTTGAGGTTCGCCGATGACATTGTAATTCTATCAGAGACAGCAATGGACTTGGAAGAGCAGTGAAACGGAATGGACAGTGTCTTGAAAGGAAGATATAAGATGAACATCAACAAAAGCAAAACGAGGATAATGGAATGTAGTCGAATTAAGTCGAGTGATGCTGCGGGAATTAGATTAGGAAATGAGACACTTAAAGTAGTAAAGATAATTTGCTGTTTGGGGAGCAAAATAACTGATGATGGTCGAAGTAGAGAGGATATAAAATGTACACTGGCAATGGCAAGGAAATCGTTTCTGAAGAAGAGAAATTTGTTAACATCGAGTATAGATTTAAGCGTCAGGAAGTCGTTTCTGAAAGTATTTGTATGGAGTGTAGCCATGTATGGAAGTGAAACATGGACGATAAATAGTTTGGACAAGAAGTGAA